>NC_133203.1:23473525-23503525 GCF_958299795.1 Porites lutea
TTAAACTGTCCTCCACATTTGCGTCAAAATGCTGACCGGGGTACTACGTCAGCAACAGTTTCGTGGGCAACCCCAACGGCTACAGATAACTCCGGCTTCGCTCCCAACATAACGCGAACAGGAAAGAAACCTGGGGAGAGATTCTCTGCCGGGGAACACATCATCCGTTACAGAGGCATTGACAGAGCGGGCAATATTGGCGAATGCACTTTTAAAGTCTTCGTCTCAGGTAGATGTCTTAATCTGGCAACTGTAGTTTTAAGTAGTTCGATAAATAACAGAAAAGTCTAAACTTAGCACCAGATTGTTAAATTTTAATATTTAAGTTATAACTATTGGTAGTTTCCTCCTGTGACAAGGCCTCAGCGAGTTAAAAGGGTCCGCAATATGGTGAGTCACGATGAGTTAATTACTGGTAAGTTAACAAATTCATTATTCTGTATGTAAAATCTTGAATCTAATATTCTACACGTGAAATCTTAAATTTCAGTATTCTGCATGTCCAAATCTTGAAATTTCGAGATTCTGCATACCAAATAATATTAAAAAAAATTGGTAACTGACCTGTGTTAACTCGTCGTGATTACTCACGCTGCATATATATCACCTTCTTAAACCCGAGTCGCAAACTTCTCAACATTATCTTATTCTAAGTGTATTAGAAAAAATACAAAGGAACGTTACCTTTTTAAGCAGTTTTCGTCCTATTATTCAGTGATCCGATGTGAACCCAGATTATATGCACCAGCTGGAGGCAGCAAATATTGCATCATGGATAACATGTATGGCTCAGAGTGTTCCTTTACATGTCACCCTGGTCACATCATGAGGGGTTCGGCAAAAAGAAGTTGTGAAAAAAATCACCAGAGCTCTTTCGGCTTCTGGACTGGAAATGAAACGAAGTGTGAATGTAAGTTATACTAATTTTACGCTAATCTAAAATTCTCATTCCTCTCAAGAGACTATGATTTTGCCTTTGTTTTTCGCATCAATTTGAATAACTCTTTAAGGCTTCTAATCACCACTACAACTCCAATCATCATCATCATTATCATCTCATCATCATTATAACTATAATCATCATCATCATCATCACCACCACCACCAACACCATCATCATCAGCACCATTTCCAATAGCACTCGCAAAAGCATTATCTTGTTGTTGTTGTTCGAATGAACTCCAATCTTCTCTTTGTCTCTACCATTTATGGTTTGTTGTCTTGCATAGTTGAATGTCAATGAATTTGACCCTTGAGACATTTCGTTTGTTTTATCTGTGTGCAGTGGTCAGGTGCCCTCGCCTTCCTCGTTCCTCTCACAGCGTCCAGTCAGGTTGTGGGTTTGGTTCCATGAATAATGTCTTTGGTGACAGATGCCTCTACTATTGCGACATTGGATATCGTAAAATAAACGGTTCAAGTGAGAGAGTCTGTCAGGCAAATGGGACATGGTCAGGGCAACCACCGTACTGTGAAGGTGAGCATAAACTAAGTTTTAAATGGCTCAACCAACTGTCTTTCATTTTACAGAAAACAAAACGAAATCATTAAAGAACAAAATGAGAAAGCTTGGTATTAGAACGCAATTTCTAATTTCGTTGGGCTCTTGCGCCAATAGTTTGTGGTTTTTTTTTTCTGATATATACTCATACCATTTGGATTAGACTGTGCTACATGAATCTTTCATCGTTGAATTAAAATAAGCAATAGAAAATTAATATAGGTGCTTTATTTTTTCTTTCATAGTCGTTCGTTGTAGTTCCCTGGAGCCACCAAAGGACGGGCAAGTAACACCAAATTCATGCACAGTCTCTCCAGAATACGGTGAAACGTGTTACTTCTCTTGTCCGAGAGGCTACAGATTGCATGGGGAGCCAGCAGTATCCTGTCTCAGCAATGGACAGTGGTCCAAAAGCACTAGTGCCTTTTGTGAAGGTTACTATAATGTGTAAATAATTTATACGGTATATGCAGATCCATTTTCTGTGGTCACTCCAATTCATTTGTTTGTCTGAGCAAAGGAATATAACCTTGCAACTGAACGATACCCGATACCATTACCCCCAACTAATTAACTGGCCATTATTACTTTAATTTTTAAGGTATCTAATCTGTTAAACGTTTTATTTTAGACGTGGAAAGCCCCTCGTTTGGCTCAACGTGCCCCTATGATATAAAGCGCTATGCAGACAGGGCGAAGAACTACACAGCAGTAAGCTGGTCTGCCGTTGTAGCTACTGATAACTCGGGTGTTACCCCGAATGTCTTTTCTACTGGTGTAACCAATATATACCACACAGGAAGGCATACCGTTACATACAACGTAAGCGATGAAGCTGGGAATTCTAGGATCTGCAAGTTTTACGTCTTTATTGAGGGTAGGTGGGACTTTAAACTGCGCATAATCTGCAAAGACGATGCAACAAATATTTCGCTTTACTGAAAACGTCTCGGGTCATTCTCCAGTTATCGATAAGGCTATCTAGTGGCTAACGCGGGTTCCCTAATATTTATATGCTGAATGGTGATTTACCCGGTGGATACCGCTTCATATACGTACATTTTGCAAACACTAAAAGACGTTACATGCACTACACCATATCCAGCAACAAAAACTGAACCAAATTTTTTCATCCTATTACAGTGTTGAGATGCCAAACATTGCTCCCTCCGTTGAACGGTGGTTTGTTGGGTAAATGTGAGAATACTTTTGGATCAACCTGTACATTTGGGTGTGACGATGGATACAAGTTACTTGGTGCACAAAATATATCATGTGAAGCAAACCCTGGTCACATCACGGGTTATTGGGATAATCCAGTTCCTGCCTGCAAAGGTAAACACATAATAAGCAAATAAGACAACAAGCCATAATATGATAATCGTATGACCATTTTACTGACTCCTAAATTTCAAGGTGAAAATTGTCTTCATTCCTGAATAAATAGCTCCTGGATACATCTTTTTATGGTGAGAGTGAAATGAACTTGTTCTACAATTATCTTGTTCACTTTCGTTTTATTTTGTCATTAAAGATATAGTTCATTATTGTTCTTTTTCCTTGTAGTTATTGCCTAAAAGTATCACCAATTATCATCATTATTATGATCCTTCCTCAAAAAATAAAGAATCGTCTAAGGAGTAGCGGTACTCTTGTTATCATATCATTTTCTGTCTGTTTTTTTGTTTGTTTTTGTTTTTTTTGCTTAGTCCTTAGATGTTCTTCATTAAAGGTACCGCGGTTTGGCTATATTTATCCTTACATGTGCTCGTCATCTCCCATCAGTGGAACTGTTTGTTATTTGGAATGCAGACATGGATTCCAAAGTAATGGAGGGGTAAACGTGTTGCAATGTGGGAAGAACGGAAAATGGAACCAAAATGTATCTTCTACTTTGCAGTGCAAAGGTACGTCATTTCTTTGGCTTTTTCGTCTATTTGAAGCAAAACAGAAAATGGAACAATGTTGCTTTTCTAAAATAAGGTGCTTAGTTAGATCCTGCTCACCTTTAGCCATGAGCTTGACAGAATGTACTTTGGTTCAAGTTGTCTGATGTGACAGTATTAAGGGTTCTATTTTCTCATATGTTGTCTCGCAGACGTTGTTCCTCCCGTATTCATGAGCTGCCCTTCCGATATTCACGCCAGTATCAACGAAAATTCGTCGGCATCGGTAAACTGGACGTTTCCTGTCGCTATTGACAACAGCAACCAGGCACCGCAGATCACTGTATCACCAGCTGGAGTAACTTCACCTTACACGATTTACACCTCTACCGTCATTACCTACACTGCAACTGATGCGAGTGGAAACAAGGATGAGTGCTCATTTCAAGTCTTTTTGGAAGGTCAGAAAATAATCCTTAATGAGGAAGCATACCTGAGGTCAAGAGGGCTGGATTGGTTGAAAATTTTATGGACCGAAAGGCAATCGTAGTCCATAAAGAAGTAAAAATGCCACACTCCAGTCGACAAGTCCGAACTTTCTTAAAATATAAACGATTTTATAGTATGGGTAAAAGATTGAATTTTTTTCGAGAACAACGCGGGAATACAAGAGCGGGCAAAATAGAATCATAGCCAGAAGCTAGTCAAAAATACAGGATTCGCTTTATCTTACCCACTCATTAATAGTAATATATATACTAAACATAACGCTTGTTTAAATAGATTTTACACATTTTCATCCCTCGTCGGAAAGGGTCCATATAGACCTAGGCATTTATGTCTAGTGTCAACCTTTAAAATCAATCGCATGTTTTAATTTATAACAAGAATCTGAATCCATAATTCATTTTATTTGCAGACAATTCAGGCCCCGAGGTTGTATTTTGCCCACCAGACCAAAACATAACTGCAATAAAGATGAGGACAGTTGTAACATGGATCTCCCCACAGTTTAAAGACAACAGTAACAATCCTTTGGTCATTAGATGCAGCCATCAGAGTAACGCAGAGTTTTACTGGGGAACCTGGAACGTGCATTGTACGGCGTTTGATAATAATCCAAATAACAATCCTGCCGTTTGCCAGTTTACAATCAGGTTAAAACGTAAGTAGTTAGTAAGTGACGTTATCACCCGGGGGCAGGGGATACCACTGGAAAATTCGATTGGAGGTGTGCAGCTTGCCTCTTGACAACCAACTATAAAATGCATGACCTGTCCTACCCTACTCATACCTGAACAGGTGTTCTCAAGAGACGAATGACAAATAAAGGACACACCAAATTCCAGATACAGGTACCTGATAGCACAAAACCTTACACTATAAAAAAAGCCAGACATTCAGTCTATAATTATTACCCATTTTCGGACCAATTTGTCACTTTCACACACTTTCACAGCCCCCAATTGCTTTCTAATCCATTTTCATGACACTAACGTTCATCTCATAAGGTAATCCTATGCTAAGCTATGCTAGTTTTGCAAGAAATTTGGGGAGCATAAAGTAAAATGAGAGCCCTGGCAACATGCATACAGCAGTCCTCCGTTAATTTGTGTTTCAAATGAAACATACTCCTATCATGCTGGTTTGCCAATATGCAAACTCACAAAATCGCACATGCAGCCACAATTAGCTTAAAATGGAATACAGAGGCACTCAACGATTGTTTTCTGTAAAATATCTGTTCGGGGAAGCAAACATTGCCAAGAATTAAGGATGGGTCAACGTAGATCAACTTAATCTTTAGGGTCCCTATTTTAATACCGAAGAATACAATTAAATTTAAAGAGAGGCACATGGTTGATTTGATATCGATCTGTACTAAGTTTGTTATAATCTGCCTTGATACAGCGAAAGATTGTATTGATCTGCCACCTCCCAAGAACGGGGCAAAGGCTTGTGATGACTGGGCATTCGGAAGATTTTGCACTCCCTCGTGTAACAGCAAATGGGATTTCGCTCAAGCACTGCCTCCATTTGTAACATGGGTATGTGGAGCATCAGGGGCATGGTCTCCTTCAACCCGGTGGCCAGATTGCTCAAGTAAATAGAAAAGTGCTGTTTTATAACTTGTGTATATGTTGGGTGTAATTTTATTCTTGGTTAATTTTTTTTTTGTTTCAAACCCATTATCATGAATTTCCCTTCCTAAGAACTAAGGGCAATAAAATGTGAAATTAAACCACAATTAACATAGACCAGCGTATTACTAAAGAGGGTATCGGCCCTACGTAATTATGTTCGGATAACAACACCCTCCTCGATCTCCATAATTCTTCAGATCCTACTCAGCCTTAACGAGTAATTTGTTACTTATTTCATGTACTCCAAGTAAATGTGTTCCTTTCAGGGAGACGAATGTCTGAGGCTACTTATTAACCCTCAGCTAACGTAAGTGGAACCACAGTTCCGACGTAGAACATCGTATTGCTAACAAGGGCTGATGGGTTTGTTTCTCTCCCGGTAGACGCGTACGGTAAATTGCATGGATACCTACACTGATATTTCTTCATTTAATTCAAAATAGGCGGTTCATATATGATTTATGTCACATAATTTGACTTGACCAATTATCTTGAAGAAAGATACCCTTCGTATTCGTCATTTGCCAGTTATGTAGAAGGTGAAATTATCTTATAAACACATCCATCTACTTACTGATTTGAGCGAGAGTTTTAATTGGTTACTAGATGGTAAGGGTTCTGTGCAAAAACATAAAATGCTATAACACCTTTTGTTATATAGCTGAAATTTATGACGTCAGAGGGTAATAGTGCACTGTTACCCTCGGATGTTGACTGCTCGCAAGATTTATTTTTATAAATTTGTTCTCGAAAAAAGTTTTTCTTCAAATCACTTAAAGATAGGTCCCTCGGGAAACAGTTAATTTTGTTTGCCTCGAATCTCAAAGTTTCCCGTGACGGAAGATTGTCGGGAAACAAAATTAACTGTTTCCCTAGGAAGCAGTCATTAAGTTTTTATTAATATATTTCCAATAAATCACTGCAGAGGTATACCAAGCAGGTGAAGCTAGAATGGCGATGGATTTGTACTATTTCGACGGAGATTGCAGAACACCGGAAGCCCAGACAAAAATAAGAGAGAACTTTGTTCGGATTTTAAACGGGTCCCTTTTTCGAGTGATGTGCCAAGACCCTGTGCTCAGAGATCGTTGCACGGCTGAGAACGTAGTGGTAACATGCGATGAGAATACGAGCGCAAGACGGAAAAGACGTTCATCAGGTTGGTGTAACATTGGTTGAGTATCACAGCGGTACTTCCAGCAAGTAGCTGAGGCATAAGCCAATGAACTCTTTCTTGCGGTGAAACTGAGTTGACTGTGTTCTTCTTGGGAGGATGATTGACGCGAGATCGAAGACAATCAGTCATAGTGTAACTCGGTAGATTTTTAGAGCTAGTTTTCCAAAACAGGGTTCTTTTTCACTCAGTGATAAACATTTACCCGGAGATACTTAGAGTAATAGCACCTGTTACTCAAGGAAAAAGTTCTTCTGGACCTCAGAAATATAGTTGACGAAATACGACTCTCGGGTCCCCTAAGTTTAGCGTCTCTCGATCCTTCGCGAAGCAATTTGGGTATAGTGACAGCTGAAAATCGATAAAAAGCCCTGACCTTGTGCAAAATATTTAAACTGTTAAAAGACTGTCACAAAGCGATATTTACAAAGTGTGTTTATTTTGAGGTGATTTTTTCATTCTTCAGATGGTGTTGGTGATCGCATTCGGACAAAAGTCCATCTTGACATTGTTGGTAAGTTGTGTACAGCCTAGGTCACACCCAAAAACGTCCTCTACAGACGTTTAATGTTTCATAACCCCTCCCCCCCGGCCTAGTCTCAGGGCTTCATATTGGGTTATTGTGTCTTACAATTAGTCATGCGGTTCTAATATGTCATCTCATAAGGTACTGAAAATCTCCGGGAAACTCAAACCAATTCCATTTAGGAAGTACAATGGAAAGTCCACTCCTTGAGGCTTTTTATCACATACGCCTTTCTAGATTAAATGTACAGGAGTAATTTCTTGCCATAATAGTGATTAAAATGGTGAAACTGAACAGGAGACAGTTTGTTTCGATGGATGAGTAGGACGTAACAAGTTTCATTTGATCTCAGTCTCAGATGGCATTTGTGCAATAAGTTATACACTCGAATTCAAAACCCACATTTACTTCCGGAGCTACTTTCCCTGCCATTCTCGAAGAACAGTAAATCTTGCTTAACACCGCCTTTGAATAAATAAATATGGATGAAGTTGGCCAATAGCTGAAAGTAAGATTCCAGTGATAAAGATTACAACAATTTCACTTAACAATTGCTGGCATACAGGCAGTAGCTACTGCAATTTTGCAAAAAGATCCGCGAAGATTTATTTTTAAAAAATTCAACTCCGATACTTATGACGGATAAATCTTTTGAGGGACCTCCATCGTTCTTTTGGGATGAAATTAATGCATTCTTGTAGGCCCTTCGTTTGTTACAACGAGCTTTTGCCACTAGTAGCTTGTCATGTAACAATTCACCTTTCGCAGTAATCCTTGACAACAGTACCGGAGTAGATGACGGCAAACAAAGCAAGATCGAAGCAGGTTTGGCAGGCGTGGAGTTCGCCAAAAACTTAAGCAGTGAAATCAGGAGAGCAGTTGAGATTGGTGTCCTCAATCTGACCATAAACGGCACGGTGTTTGTTCCTGATGAGCAGTCGCTGAACTTCTCAGAACCTGTGATATTTTGTGCCAAAGGACAATCCTTTAGAGATGGAGTCTGTGGTAATTTATTTATTATTATCATACACATACACGTAAAGCAGTGGAAATTAAGGGGCTTTGACATTGACTTGTGTTTATGATATTGTCTCTGCATTTTGCTGTCAATATTTCATTAAAATTAAAGGTCTAATGCTGTTCTAAGCAAACTGCGTACAAAGGAAAACACTTCATCGAAGTACAACTGAAGTAGAACGTGAAAAACGGGAACACTGAGACAAGTAGAGGAGTTGTCCTCACGTGGCTTTAGGTGGCCTTTGCAAAATCCTTCGTGAAAACCAATTCCAGCAAGCCAAATATAATTCATTCTCATGCACTTAAGACTCGAGAAGCACTATCTGTATTACCATTATCGCCATCATCATCAGCACCAGCAACACCAATAGCAGCAGCAGCATCGCCACCAATATTAGTTTATATATTCTTTTGTTCATTCCTCATTATGATATATTTTGCATTGCTCAGTAAGCTGTTCACCAGGAACATACCTAAACAAAACTCTTGGTACATGTGAAGACTGCCCTGTTGGATCATATCAAGAGGAAGAGTCACAAGAAGCATGTGTGCCATGTCCACCGAGAACCTCAACGGAAGAAACAAGATCTGACGATCGATCCAATTGTACAGGTAAAAGCGCACTGTTTCAGTACTAATGCTTAACTTTACTTTATTGACTTTGTTGCATGCGATCAAGTAATATGTAGATTAAAATATAAAATTCGTTAGATAAAAGAAAATAAAGTAAAATAAAATAGATAATATTGCAACTGCAGCAGGAAGCAGGACAATGTCCCAGTTGATATCTTGCCCCAAGAACCAAATAAAATAAAAAAATAATAAATAATTATAAAAAAACATAAATAACAGAACCCCCTCCCCCCAACCGTAACCACTGCTTACCCCCTCCCCATAAACAGACTACCTACGTATCACCCTATACCTCACCAACTGGGAGGACATAACATAATAGTATTAATTGCGAGTGTAAATGTCTAAAATCCTTTTCTTAAAACTAGATAGTGACTGATTAGTGCTTTTGATGTCTACAGGTAGCTTGTTAAGCCTATACGTATTCTATTATCTTCTATTCTGTTTTCCACTGCTATTACCCACCTAACTATATACTCAAGGTACTGTTAAGCTGAAAGCTTGTATAAGATAATGCTTTGTGCAGTTGTATATATGACTATATTACTATACCTAGTTAAGGCTTAAGACTCATCAACATTGATATATCTTCAACAGGCTATTCACGAAACTATATTACGTACAAAAAAAATAACCACTTTCTATTTCTCCTACACAAAATAGCGCTGTGTAAGCCTGGGTCATATTCACCCACCGGATTAGAGCTTTGTATCCAGTGTGAAAAGGGGTTTTATCAAGAAACAGAGGGACAGCGTCTCTGCATAAAATGTGGTGTTAACACAACAACTCCAGAGGAGGGATCAAACAGTTCTATGCAATGTGCAGGTAAAAATGACAGTTTGCATTTTATGAACAAATAAAATGCACAGACAAAACCTCTGAATGTACATAAGTGCATTTATAGAGTTAAGTTTTCATTAAAATGACTATCCCAATCGAATTTCAAGAATTATCTATTAACCTATTTTCCAGGCCCCAGTTGTTCAAAAGGTGGATAGTGATATCCACTGGATAAATCACTATCTAGTGGATAACCAATTATGCTTCGTAATACTTATTCATTGGATATCGATTTATCCGGTGGATAGCGCCATCCAACTTTTGAAAGTCAAGTCAAATCAATTTTTATTTAAACTCACACAGAATAATTATAATTAATACAAATTAGTACTTTAAAATATAAAATCAAGAGATTGTGAAGGGAAAGAGAATTTCAATTGTAGGTTCATTGTGCAGAGTTTGGGATACCTAAATAGTTCGTGGAACTAACCGAGTAGGTGACCCAAACGAGAATATGAGTAGAAGGAATATAGATACAAAATAGCTGTTTGAGAAAAAAGTATTACTTCATTAATTAAATAGTAGTTAAGATAATACAATCGTAAATTATTAGGAATCAATAATAGTATTAAAACCATCAATCACAGAATTCTTGATATATTGACGAAAACTGGAAAACGGCTTGATTTTCTTAACATCAATAGATAAAGAATTCCAAAGTTTTGGGCCAGTGTAACTGAGAGAACGAATGCCGTATTGAGTGGTATGAACAGATTTAACAAAGAGATTATCACTCTTTGATTGACGTGTATTATATGAATGAATTGAAGACACCGGGTTAAAATAATTAACAAACCAAGAAGGACTTAGTTTATGGTACCACTGATAAACAAAAGAGAGAATTTCAAGATGAATTATATCAGAGAATTTTAGGAGTCTGAGAGTCTTCAGCAATGGCTCAGAATGAGATCCAGAATAAAAAAAACGGAGCCAGACCACAGAACACGGTAAGCTAGCGTGCATGGGTTTTAACAATGGCTGGCCGTAAACGCCCAATACAGATCTCCTGCTCATATTTTATCTACTACTTGTGGACATACTGTAGACAAGGAATTATCAGCTATTTATTTGGAAAGCTAAATAATTTATGATATGGGCAAATAGATTCACCACAAGTACTAAATAAAAGTTTGGCTTACTTGTATTTTTTGTTGGTCTTTCCTCCAGTCCCCTGTCCTCCGGGTTCTTTCTCTCCTACTGGACTGGCTCCTTGTACTTTATGCAACCGGCGCTCCTTTCAGCCCCACAACGAGAGCCGTATCTGCGTTCCATGCCCAGGAACAACTGCAACTGTCATGCCAGGATCAAAAAATTCTCAAGATTGCATAGGTGAGAGGTACAGAGCACCTATCGACACTAAGTTAGCTGTTCCATTGAAGGGCTACCAGGCTCGATTAAGTATAGCTTCTGAAAACGACTGCTGATCGCATGAAAACGTAAGGTAACACGAAAGTTTGCATGGGCAAGAATACTTATTTTATCTCTCCTTTTTACTCTCCAGAAATTAACGAATGCGAATCCAATCCATGTCAAGGCAACTCTAACTGCACAGACCTTATTGCTGACTTTCTGTGCTCCTGCCAACCTGGCTACACTGGTAAACAATGTGAGACCAACATTGACGATTGTCAGGACCAGCCTTGTTTCAATAACGGCACCTGCCATGACCTGGTCAACAATTACACCTGCACATGCAAACAAGGGTACCAGGGATCTAATTGTGAAGATGATGTTGATGAGTGTATGACATCCCCTTGTTCCAATAATGCTTCGTGCAGCAATTATCCAGGAGAATATAACTGTCAATGCAGACCAGGGTTTACTGGAAAGTTGTGCGAAACAGACGTGGACGAATGCGAGTTATCACCGTGTATAAATGGAGCAACTTGTAGTGATGGAATAAACAACTACACCTGCCTCTGCGCAACAGGTAAGACTAAGTGAGTAATATAATATAACGATGAAGTGTGATATTAACAACGTGTATTATATCGCAGGCTACCAAGGAAACGATTGCGAGGAAAATATCAATGACTGTGCATCTGACCCTTGTCAGAACGAAGGCAAGTGTGTGGATGGAGTTGGAACATACCACTGCATCTGCCCTGCAGGATTTAATGGAACCAACTGTCAGCATAATATTGATGAATGTCACAATGTAGACTGTAAGAACAATGCAACATGTATTGACCAGATCAATGAGTTTTATTGCGTATGCCCGAACGGTTTCACAGGAAAAAAATGCGAGGTGAACATTGACGAATGCGCGTCCAGTCCTTGCAGGAACCAAGCTAGGTTTGTATTTATTTACTTTAAAGTTGAATTTTGTTATTGAAATTGGTTCTAAATAACTTTCCAAAGACAATCTGCATTATTCAAAAGTGTCGTTATCAGTCAACCTACCATATATCAGATGAATAAATTAAATAAATAAATAATGATTTGGAGGTAGCACATCCACCAAGTGGTTCTTCGTCTACCTGATTCCTGGCTGAATTGGAATTTGGAAGTGTTGGTTTTTTTTATTAGATTTTATCGAAAAATAAAAGACACATTTCTTGCTTCCAGTATTCCAAGAACTCCAGAAGAGCAGTATATCTTACCTCATTACTACATCTGATTTAACGGTCTCCAACTGATTTTAAGTAATTTCTAATCAGAGGCAGTAAATTAACTAGTAAATTAAGTAAAGAAAGAAAGTAGAGAAAAGGAGAAAAAACGCAGACTTTTCAAAGAACGCTACCAAACTATAAAGCTAAGGCGCTGTTACTTCCATCTCGTTAGGTGTGTGGATATGATTAACACTCATCAGTGTGAATGCAAAGATGGTTTCGATGGCCTCCACTGCGAAAACAACGTTGATGAATGCGCCTCAAATCCTTGTTCAAACAAAGGTACATGTCACGATGGCATCAATAATTTCACCTGCGTTTGCCCTCCGGGGTACACAGGAAATACCTGTAGTTTAGACATCGACTACTGCTCATCAACGCCGTGCTTGAATAATGCCTCTTGTTTTGATGGACGCACTTCCTTTACTTGTCAATGCCGCGATGGATTCAGTGGAGACCAATGTCAGTATAACATCGACGAATGCGTGAATGCAACATGTTTAAATGGCGGAACATGTATCGACGGCATTGATCAATACGCATGCGCCTGCCAAGCGGGATTTACCGGATTCAACTGTGAATTAAATATTGATGACTGTGCGCATAATCCGTGCTTAAACGATGGGACTTGTATGGATTTGATAAATGAATTTAATTGTGCCTGTAGGAGAGGTTATACAGGGGAGAACTGTAGTGTCGACATTAACGAATGCTTCAGTTCTCCTTGTCAGAACAATGGAACATGCAATGATAAAGTCGACGGCTACACTTGCAGTTGCATTGATGCCTTCAGTGGAATACACTGCGAAAGGAATATTGATGACTGTTTAGGTCACGGTTGCGCTAACGGTTCCACCTGTAGGGATGGGGTTAACAGCTACACTTGTGAGTGTCCTCCTGGGTTCTGGGGAAGGTTCTGTGAATCTGAAGTAGACGAGTGCGAGTCCTTTCCTTGTAATAATGGTGGAACTTGTAACGATCAGGTACCGTGCAATGCCAGTACTTCTTCGAATAAATGCCCTCTACAACACACTGTTAAGTGTTTATAAACGTTTCTCCCGCATCATTAACTTGCAGACGTTAAAGTAAACGGCCCAATAAAGTTAAACTGTTATTTGATACGGTCACAAGATAGGTAGGAATTCAAATGACTGACGACCAAAATGAAGTGTTTTAAGGTCTTCTCTATGACCTCTAATCATGAAAGTTTGATGGATGGCAAGAATTTAAAGTGTCTCTTTATAGATCTGACATTTTCTTATTAGACACCTCTCTTTCGGGTGTTGGAGACACTTACTAGCAAGCGGTTTCTTTTAGCGAGAACCTCTAAGCTATAGATTTTGATATAATGCATAGCAAAGCCTCTTAGTATAGCGGCAACAAAATTGGATTTCTTGTCGGGTTTAGCTTAGTACAACACCACCACCACCAAATATAATAGCAGTTCCATTTACAGAGATGGTATTGCTATGACGATCATATAAATAAAACTAATATGTAGTTAAAAGGACAGAATGCACAGTTGTCAAACGTATTCGGGTTTGACGACTATAATTCATAGCAACGATATGAATACGTCTTTTACTTATAGATTCCTTTATTTCACCTCAGGTAAACGCTTTTAAATGCACCTGCCAAGCAGGCTTTGCTGGAGACGAGTGCGAAATAAACATTGATGACTGTAAATTAATGCCGTGTTTAAACAACGCCACTTGCATAGACCTGATAGCAAACTACACATGTTCCTGTCCAAGTGGTTTTACTGGGCTCCATTGCGAGAGTCGCATTGATTACTGTGGGGAGGCAAACTGCACTCAGAATGGAGTTTGTGTTAATCTATTCACAGGTAAAAGTCATAGTAAAGCCTGGATTCTATGCAATCGTTCATATCGTCTTGTCGCCTCGATTTCAGTCTATATGAAGACTTAGTTCTATTCAGACTATTTCGATCGTCCCAATGGGCCCTTAGCAGCTCGATCGCTCTAACTGGCACTTGGCAGCTTAACAGTCACCTGGTACAAAAACACCTTGCAAGAGAGAAAAGGCGCAGTGGGATCCACTGGAAAGAAAGGAGAGTCGCATTTTAAATGATGCAATCCTGTTTTCTTTCTTGCCCTATTGCGTCCTATACTTTCTGGCAAGGCGTTTTTGTCTCGCGCGACTGTTTAGCTGCAAAGGGCCTGTCGCCAGGATCGTATCGCATTCATTGGAAGCGTTTCCATGTGATGGCCTTGATCGCCTGAACACATTTTGAGACGACTCTTGTGATCGCCACGACTAGGACGATTACATGGACACCAGCCTCAACGGAACTTGACGAACTGCGTTGCTGCTAAGATTTAAACTTTTGCGCCAAGAAAATGTAAATGATAATTTCATTAAGGCTTTGGCGAAGGCATTTTAGCAGCGAAACGACGTGTTTTGGTTACTAAATTATTTTTGAACCGGTTTCTCGCCAATTTGCATGGAATTGGCGTAACATGAGATATGGAGAAACTGAAAGTATAATTTTCCGCGAATTAGATGTAAATAAGTTTCATGTTGGTTTTGGCGCATGTGCATAAGCCGAAATTGTTAAAGTGCGACAAGACTCGGAACTATGTACACTGGTGTATATAGTTGTCTCACATATTACTTTACGGAGCCATCGTCATAAACAGTAACACACTTAAGGTGTTTTTTTTTTTATCGTTCTCACATACAGGCTTTAACTGTAAATGCAACAGTGGTTACTTCGGCGAGTACTGCGAGTTTGAAATTGACGAATGTTCAGCAAAACCCTGTTTCAACAATGCAACATGTCATGATGTCGTCAACAATTTCACTTGTTCTTGCTCCGCCGAGTTTACGGGGAGGTACTGTGAGCAGAAAATAGATGATTGTGTGAATAACTCCTGTCAAAATAACGCAACGTGTGTTGACAACACATTGGGTTACTCTTGCCTGTGTGCTGAAGATTACAACGGAACTTTCTGCGAAACAGAGATCAACAAATGTGACTCCTCTCCGTGTCAAAACAATGGGACATGCGTAGTTGAAAGGCCTGGGTACATATGTAGGTGCCCGGATCAGTTTGCAGGAGTAAACTGCGAAAACTTTACTGACCCCTGCTTATCATCACCATGTCAGAATGGCGGAACGTGTCACACTGACAACGCCACGGGAAGCGTCTCTTGTTTATGTAAAACAGGTTTTACGGGAAGCACCTGTGATGTGAACATTGACGATTGTGCATCGGAGCCCTGCATGGCCAACTCCTTTTGCCTTGATTTGGTAAACGAATATGAATGCAAGTGTTACCCATCTCACACAGGAGATCACTGTGACATATGTGAGTAACGATATGCCTTAGGCGATTTTCGAGTTGGCCCAAACCTCTGTTTTAAAGCAAGGCTTAGTGCGAAGCTATCGATTTGAAAATGAATTTTAATTACCAGCAAATAAAACTCACTTTTACAAGAATTTTTTTTCACTTAGTCTCAACTCTCTCTTTCAGCTCTTTTGAAAATGAGATTGTTTGGAAATCGGAAATGGTCTATTCCTCAACTTAATCGAGGCGTTGAAATGACCTATGTAATGCAACGTCAAACAGACCATGTTGATGTTAGCCGTGTGCTGATTATAGTAATGACGATCAAAATTGTGCCTATTAATGGTAGAGAAACTGCTACCGCTTAACTTTTATGCACCGCTCTCTCTCTCTCTAATTTTGTGGTGATAAAAACGCCAGCTGATCAATAGTTTTAAATTTACAGAATATTTTTAATTCAAATATGGTTAAGACCTGCGATAACTCCACCTCGATGAATTGCATAAAAATGTGTCATCGAGAAGATCCATTCCAAGCTATAAATCGTTGTGTTACGTTTACAGAATGTAATAAAGCGACACTTCAAAGGAATATCTTAATATAAACTAAACCTCTTACATTCCTTTCTCAGTCCTTGGCAGCAATTTTGATTTGATTTTCAAGCGCCATACTGCAAACGACATGGTTATATTATCAGACGGTGAAAGCATCCCTACAATGAGGTTTTTTACCATCGCCCTGTTTGTCCGAGCAGACTCCGGGCACAGCTCAGGAACACTCTTTAGCTACAGTGTGCCTGGTGTACCACAAGACGTAATAATTCTCTCATTCACTGAGTCACAGGTTAAGCTGACGATTAAAACTGAAGTTGTGGCAGCTGATTTCAAATTACCGGACAATAATTGGAACTACGTGGGCGTAGTTTGGAGCGGAACGACAGGAGACGTGTCCTTGTACATTAATGGCCCTGAAATAAAAAGGGCCAGGAACATTCTCAAAGGTGAGATTTTACTGACTTCTCAACAGCAGCTGTCATCGGGGCACAAGTTTGAAAATTTGAAATCCTTTCACTGCATTCATCTATTGTAGCCAAACTTTACCATAAAAGAGCAATCAGATAGTATTCTGAACAAAGCAATAGCATTTTAAGAGCTTATCACTAAATCGATAGCATGGACTGTACTGCAAACGGTCCATGATAACTTTGAAATCAACGACCAAAATTGAATTTACTTTCACGAGTTCAATTTTACTGTAAAAATCCAGGTGATACCATCACTGGAGGGGGATGGATGGTTCTTGGCCAGGAGTTCCTCGCTGGAAAACCATCATCTTCTTTATCGACTGCTTTTGCTGGTACATTACATCAAGTCAGCTTTTGGGACGTGCCTGCTACTGCCGATCACATGTGGAATGCAGCTCACAACTGTACTTGGCCCATTGCTGGAAGTGTGCGCGCGTGGAGCAGTTTTCTTCAAGGAATCAAAGGCACAGTGGAAAAGCGATTCATTACGCAATGTCAAGGTAATCAGAGTCGGTAACAGAAAGCGCTGCAAACGTTAGTGCCAGCTGCGATTGAATAAGACTAGGAGAATTCACGGTCTTGGAAGGAAAGGCTACACAACCCAAAAACACTTGATGACCGGTCCCGAGGAAAACAGTTAATTTTGTTTCCCGACAATCACACTGTTTCCCGGGAAGGAGCTAAGGAAAACATTGAGATTCGAGTTTCAATGTTAGACGTCATGTGATTTCGAAGTAACCAATGAGAGCGCAAGCTGTTGGGAAGAAATTCACAGCTATATAGCGATACCGTTTTATGACTCCTAGGGTCAGAACTTTCAATGTGCTTCCGTTTTGAGGTGGAAAGATGTTTAAGAGCAGTTGTCTGTAAGATTTGAGCTATATTAAAAAGGCGCTGCCACACTATCTCACCGAATTGGCTAAAAATTGGCATGTAGACTTGATTTGAGGTCTTTAATAAGGAATAGGTAACTTTAGGTTCTAATTCCTCCTACTTCGGAAATTATCGACATGGCCGGTTTTTGGGTGCCTCGGACCGGCGCCATATTGGTTAATAGAAGCTGCTTTTGAGCCTTCGACTACAACCCTGTCTTCAAAGCTAATCTTCCTTTGCCAATACAGATTGAAAGAACAATCCCTCTTTATTGTATTTTTAGAAACTACTTCGAAATTGATAACGTTTTCGCAACGATCGATTAAACTTTTGGTGGGTATACTTTTTGAATTTTTTACACCCGCAAAATTAACAGAATTTTAAAGGCGTATATCTCTTTTGCCACATCGCATTGAAGCTTGCCAATCCGCCTGAATACTCACTGTTTGTAGCTAAATCGAGTTCATTAATAAAAAAATTGGGCAAATTTAACGGAGCAGAAACAAAAGCAATGAATGGAAGACTGTTCTAGCGACTTTGTCAATAATCTGTACACCGAATACTCGCCAGGTGTTGCCAAAATTACAATCGATAATAGAGTTTCTGTCATTAAATCTGAGTGATCTGTGTAATAAAATTAGTCTCTGTAATATAATCGATAACTCTGCTGTGAAAAACAGTATAAAAAAAGGCAGATTGTATAAGGAAAAGGAAAATAAATTTGTTATGTTTATGCTATGACGCGTAAACAAAATTCAACCATCACAGTCGAACAGGAATTTTCCTGATTTTCCTCCGGTTCCTTTACCGAAACCGGAGCTTTTAAAATTAACCATAGTAATGAAAATTGAGATGTATTACCTTACTCGACGACAAAGTTGCCAGTTTCCACCTTGATCGAAAAAAAGTAATATTTTCCCACGCATATCGCGGGTCGTCACGTTCCTTGCCTGGCGTTACAACTCACGTGAAACCGCCTGGTTTCAAACAACTGAACTGAAGAATCCGTGAAAATCTTAGCCAGGCAATAAATAATGGAAGTTGATATAAGTTATCATTATTAGTGAGCGAGGATCGATGCGATGATAGTTCCAGCTACATGTATATACAGCGTTTGAAGATTCACTCAAAACTCATGAGACATGAGCCCTTGAAATAAACATCATTACTTCCGGTTTTAAAAATTGGGCGTTGGCTAAGTAATAAATAGACTCATTCTACCTTGTACACCGTTAACAACGGTTCCCTGTACAATTTTCAGGTATTTTGTCTCAATCACGAAGCCCGTTTTGAGGAGATTCTTGATAAACAGAAAAATTGGTTTGGAAGGGGTTAAGAAGAATGAGGGATGAGCCCGGGACAACAAAAACCACAGTCACCCCACCGAAGGGCTTTAAAACTGTGCGCAAATGCCTCACCCTAGGGACAATTCCAGATTTTTGTTTCCTTGAAAAAGCTTAAAATCGCTAGACAATGCATGGACAACACAAGACAGTCCTAATTCAAAATAAAGTAAACAGCAAAGAAAATTCAGTTAGAGACCAGAGTGTTTATCCGATATCGCGAACAATAAGGAGTGATTGAAGATGTGTCTGCAGTTTAAGGTAAAATCATTTACCATGCTCACGGACCTTTCGACAACATAAGTGTACCGATTGACGTAATATCAGTGGTAAAAAACGAACGCTTTTTACTGTAGGACGATGACGTCATCATACAAAAGGCGTCTTCACTCTGGCATCCAGAATTTCAAACAGTCAAAACCTAATTTTCTCTGCTCGTCAACTGAAAAACACCTCTGAGGGCAAGTAGTGGTAATGTGCTTGTTAGTAAGACGTCCAACATAAGGAGACATTCATAATCAAGTCGGTTAATGCATTGATAAAGGGAAACTTTCTCCTTCACCCTTAGGGACAGAGTTCAAAGGCGCAAAAGATTTTTATTTCAGTTCTAGCATGTGTTGTCTAGCGATTTGCCTCGAGCTTCTCTAAATTTTCCCGATCAAACAAGCTGTGCCCATCGTACATAATCTTGTCTGGGCTCCCTTGAAAAATTGCACTTCATCAGATGCCTTCAAGTTCATCCTCCGCCGCGACAACTTCGTGATCTATTTTAATGGGTGGTTTTCTGGAACTATCCTATGGCTTGTCCTTTCTGGTCGTCACTATATTAGCGAACATGTTTCAATTTCTCTCCAGCAAAAGTCTCTATCAGGAGCGTAGCCAGGACTTTCCAGGTGTGCGGAAAATTTCCAAAACTTACCCTAACATCTTACTCAGTTCTCTCGCAACGTTTCCCCACTACATTTGCTAATTCTGTTAACAAATTATGCGTGGGTGAAATGACACTTGCAATCGGTGAGAAAATTAGGTTAGACACTTTACCCTCAAGGACGACTCTCACGTTTTGCTGACACTTTCTACCTTAGAAGAGATAAGTGAAGCTTTGCCTTCCCCACTCCGTGTAAAAAAATGTCGTTCGGCTGTTCAAACTACTTTTAGAAAACAACAAACTTCCCAACTTTAATTTTCAATAAAGGTATAAGGGTAGGAATCCAAATTGTTTTGGAGTATTTCACTGATTTTAACACGATGATTGTACAGTAGTGTCTAGTGAGTACGGGGGCTAATGCCCCATCGTAAAAATCTGAAATTGAAAACAAAAATCTTGTATAACCGAGTAGTACACAATTTTAGTTATTTTATTAAGTTGTGGAAAAATCACAAATTTGTTTTTTCTTGAATTTGTTATACTCCCATCCATTCAGTCTTTCCGATATGCCCGTCGGATAGCGGAAGTTAACGTAAATGATCGATTACCTGAAAAGAAGCTACCATCCTAACTTTCCACCTTCGGGTCTTTTCCCTAGCCATAATTTTTTTCCCTCAAGGAATTTTTCTCTGTTTTACATAATAATTGGTCTTGCATTCAGCTTATCGATTTTGAGAGCCTAGTCCTATGCCGTATTCTGATGCGATCTACTTTATGTAGCTTTCCCCCCATCTAACAGCTCCTTACTGAACAAAAACGGCTTTAATTGAGTCTATTCAAAGAACTAGCCAATATTTTTCCAGCGGTAAGCACAATGTTCCTAATTCCCCCTAGTCCCCTTCTTAGACGCTTTCATGTGCATCAGGTGTTAAATTTTCTTTTCATAAGCTACAATGCTCATAATCGCGCATTCTGATGTCATTTATGCTTAAAAATTTAAAAATTAGTTTATCGAAGAAAGAGTGAATTAAAGGTGTCATGAGGCGTTTGTGATTTCATGAACTATTTGACACGGTCCTTTTCTTACGGCTTATGTCCGTTGGTGAAATTGCTACTTGGGTTTTCTTGTATTGAAAAGGGCGGGCTCTTTCTAAACGTGGCGTTGTTTATGGAACCTTAGTATTCAGAACAGAATCAGTCGATGGCAAACAACGAAAAGGCTTTTATGTGGTAAGTTACAGTGATGAACCTTGCCTCGAGATGGTCATATTTTTGTACATACCTTCATGCAATTCAGTGTTGGTCGGAAAATTTTTTGTTATGGATGGGGGAAGGGTGGGGGGGGGGCGGGGAGAGATCAGAACATGTAACTCGTGTTGTTTACGAGACATTAAGGTAATGAAAACTGTTAAACAGTCTTCTACAAATCAAAATAGTTGCAAATGCTTACGGGAGGCCCTAACTATATGATGATTAGAAGGGCTATATTTGGAAAGGTGCATGGTCGTGGAGTTAAGGAGATTTGACTAATCAACCAATTTCCCGCTAAACATAAGGGCGTGGCCAGTGGCCCCAAAATTGTGTTCGCTCGCCCCGGGCTAGCTCGACTTTTGCGATACGATTATGGGGTTATAAACAATGAGTTCATCATCTATATAGCCTACTCGCCCAAAGTGACTGCATTTCGCTTTTCAGAGACCCATCAGTTACTGTATGACCCTCTCCGATCAGATTTTATGTCCGTGGTACTGGTGGTGAGGTCAGTCTACAAGCAGAGTCGTGAAAAACACCGCCACTTGAGCCTTTACGTTCAAAACATTCCTGGCTATCGGGAAAAAAAGAAGGAGCTTTTAAAAATACTAAATAAAATGTCATTTCAAATTTCACTTTGTCACCGTTCGAAAATTATTGTGAATCAGACCGAATGAAAGTTCACTCAAAGAGGGGGAGGGGGGAGGGGGGTTGGTAGTTCTTAACAGTTCCAGTTAGCTAGAAAATTAAAAGTTACGAAAAAATAGTGGGCGAACTGCCGAATACATGCAAGAATGAGAAAGAAAATAGAAAACAACTTCCTGTTCAAATTCGGGTGAAACGTTTAATAGCGCCAAGAAGACTAACTTGATTGAGGTTGTTCATTTCAGTTCCGTTCCAGCGTGCAGTTCCTTGTCCTCCTAAAAATAGCTTCGTCTCCCACCGATCATTCCATGTCATATTTTGCGGACTTATTATTCAGTAATAACGGTACGATCAGGTAATTTGACTTGATGAGTTCTTTAATTTCATTTCATGTACTAGTTTTATATGTTACGCTGGAAAGATCTGCCAAACAGTGTACATTAGCAAAGGTAGGTTCCTGTTTACACGTGTAATTATCGAATACCATACAATTTGCATAAAGCTACAGTGCACGGTTGGTTTTTCTAGCCTTTTGATTAAAATTGACAACGTTTGCGTTATCTTTGCCTAAGAAAATATGTAATTTGTAGCTGTATACAGCGAAATACTACAGAGAAAATTGTAACTGTGCAGTACACGAGCGGCTCCCGATTGGTCTGGGAAATCGAAGAGCGAACTTGAGCTAGTACCGTGTGTAACAAAATTTATAATTTTCATTTTAGCGCATATTTCAAGCTCTTCGCAAGATCAAAATCAAAAGATCATCTGTTTACATTACAAGGGAGGGTTTTTTAAGCGATAGATAGGGTTTAAGAGGCACGATTAATTTTTAATGAATTTTCTTTTCAAATATTCACCGAATTTTGTTTTGAAGTTTTAGCGGCCAAGTGGCTGAACCACTGCGCATTCATGCAATCATATTTCTGTTCCGTTGCATTTGCCCAATTATTTTATTCAACAATCTAACTTAGCTATAAACAAACTATGTTTAGTTAAAATGGCTTAGTCTAAATCGATGTGGCATGGGTGATATTGGCCTTCCAATTTCTACCAAATTTGTGTACCTTTTAAGTACCGAAAAAGTGCTGTGAGAAGTTATAGCCGTTCGTAGCTCAGGCTTAACCATTTTCAGATAAGAGTAGGTAAATGAAAGGAGGAAGGATAGTTCTTTGCAACTGTATGAGTCACGATTAAGTTATTTTAATGATAAGGCTAGAATTAATTACTGTAAATCTCCTTCAGTTCACCAACATGGCGGCCGCTCGAGGCCTCGTCAAAACTGTCATTCCTGTATCTTTGAAACCAACGAGAATTCGAATCTTAGAATATGCATTCAGTATTTAGGACACCATTCTAAGACTACATGCCAAAAATCAGCCAAATCGATGAGGTACCGTGTCAGGCCGAAGTTCGAATTTTACAGAAAATCACTCTTAAGTGTCATTGTTGGCAAAAATGAAGCCCTCGATAAAAATAACTGTCTATTAAATTCTACCCGTCAAGCAAAAAACGAGTCACAAAATCGTTGCGCTGGACACTTAAACATCTTTCCGCCTCTTGAAACTTTCAGCCTTGGCCATGTGCGCCACAAACTGTTCTCACTTCCTGAACTGCGAGTCTCGCCAGGGAATGTACCACTGCAACTGCGTGCCTGGATTCTCTGGACCACATTGCAACATTAACATAGATGAGTGCAAGTCCAGTCCTTGTGTCAGTGGAAAGTATATAGATGGTATAAATCAGTATGAGTGCTTGTGCAACAAAGGCTACTGGGGAACAAACTGTGACAAGAAGGTCAACGAAGAAAAAGGTCAGTGAAAAAAAAGGGAACTTAAAGGCCCATTAACATTATTTGTCAGAGTTCCAAAGATGGGCTAGTATCCTTACTGAGCGCCGTTTCCCATTAGCCAAAATGGAGATTCTTTAAGACACGTTTGTAGTATGAAGTCAAATGCTATTCTCTCTAACTGCCGCCGTTTGCTGCCAGATAAGCAGTATGTAAGCTTTTGTAGAGGAATGGGTTTGTTTACTTCTTATCCCTCCACAGAATGCTCAAGCCTTCCACAGCCTTCAAATGGCAACATTTCATGCAAAAAACTTTCCGGGAAAGAGCTTTGTACTATAACATGCAACGAAGATTACTCATTCAGATCTGAAGCAATAACAACATTCGGCTGTGGTCCTGACACTGACTGGAAATGGAATGGAAAGGCAGACATTGAAGTTCCAACCTGCACAAGTATGTATATTTGTGTCAGTTGATCTTGTCTCTCTACGTGGAACTGACACGTTTTGGCACAGAAAATCGTTCAAGAGGAAACCTACGTGTTGTAACCATGCAAAAACGAGGCTCTTTTTCTGGCGTTAAGGAGTCTTAGTAGAGCTAAGTGGAACAAGGAGTAACAGTACCTTTCTGGTGCAGCTTTACCAGGAAATATTCGGCCAATCCTTGAGTAAAATATTTACACTGTTACCCTGGTAACTCAACAGTGCGACTACTGTGACCGGAGCCACTTAGACAAAATAGACCAATCGGATTACAGGAAAATAACAATATTTTCCAAGAAAGTTATTTTTTTGCCAATCAACAGTTCGTAAAACAACAGTAAGTTACTCGAAGCACAAAATTTAAATTTTGACAGCAAACGTTTCGCAAGAAAGCAAAACACTCAGGAGACATAATTGTTTGACACAAGCTGTTATTTTGTCATCTACCGGCAATTTCTTCGTTACCATTGTCACGCTTTGCAATAACATCACGACCTCAAGTCAAAAATGTAACTAACGTTTTTTGCCTCCGTCAACACTCTAACGGACCTCTCGGGAAACAAGGGCTTTCATCAGCAGGTTCAAAAGGTCACGTTTGTAGGTTGAAATTGGTTGAATTCTATATATGTTGTTTACTTTGTTTCGTGGTAATTATGATTGACAAATAACTTTCTCAGAATGTATTGTTATTCTCCTGTAAATCTGATTGGTCAACTTTGTCTAGGTGACCCCGGTTATAGTATTCACATTGTAAGATGCCATTCCCTATGGTAATATTTTTCCATGAAATAGACGAATATCTGTGAATGAAATCTCGTTGCCCTTTAACAATGCGCAGCGCTCCTGGGTATAATAACAGCTTTTGCGCAGTGATAATCCTTACTTCCTTACAAACAATGGCATTTTCCAATTTACCAAGACATTCATTAAAATGATTTTTCTCATCAGGCAAGGCAAAGCCAAAGAAGATCGAGCATCACCTTTCAGTGAAGTTTATTGGAATTGGGTGTCAGGTCAGTCGAGGTCCTAGCGATATTCATTCAGCTTTGGAGCAAGAAGTGGCCGACACTCTTTCAACAATAGCAGGATGTCTCGACCCTAACGCCTGCAACCTGACGAGGATCTCAGTTCCCGAATGTGGTTGGACAGCTCTTCAAAAGACAAGAAGAGCAGTCGTCGATGGAATGGAAGTATTATTTTCGTTGTTAATCAAAGCGGTCAAGTCAGCTTCGATGACGGATGATGTTAACGAGAAAAGTGAAGCTGTGCTATTTCAGATGCAATACGCTATCTCCACTGGGCAGTTTAGGATCAGTTTACATGGTGTTAACAGCACCGCAGACAGGTCCTCTTTTAAACACCTCTCGTCTGAGATCACATGTAATCCAGGGCTTGTAAAGAGCAGTGACAAGACCGGATGTGGTAAGCAGTAAAAAATCAACGCCAGGATACAGCTATTTCGAGACAGGTTGTTGGAAAAAGTGCACGCGACAATCCCGAAAGGCATTGTGGGTGGTTTTAAGTTAACTGTTCTTTAAAGAAATTTGAAAGAATTGGTACGAAAGGCCGTGGAAATGTGTTTGCGAGTGCTAAAGGAAAGCAACAAAAGTAGGTTCGGCAGGTACAGTCGTCAGAAACAGTGTATTGATCATATCCCATATTACCTTTCGGGATTGTCGCGTGCACATTTTTCCGACAACCTTTCTCGAAATAGCTGTATATTAGTATCAGTATAGTCTTCACCACACACGAAAATAAACTCTGGTTAAGTCCGTCTGCAAAACAGCCCCGAAATCCTTGTTCTGGGCCCCCACCTGTGTACCAGGGTTTGAGTACGCGCTATGATTGGCCTGTTAAAGAAGCCATTGACAATTTGCGATTCAAGATAAAACGAAATTCGTAACGTACTTCCAGTAATTCGTTGATTCCGTTGCCGGGGGCCCAGTGCGAGATGATGGCGCTGCTTCGCAGACGTCATTAAGCAAGGTTAAATTACGTCTGCGATGCAGGCTGAAATAAGTAGGGCATAAAATGATTGGAGATCCGGCCCCAGCTGTTCGAAAGCTGGATAGCGCTGTCTAACGGGGAAATCACTATCTAGTGGATAAATATTGGGGGAGCCAATTACGCTATCCACCTTTTGAACAACTGGAGCCCGAATTTTAAGTAAAACCCGTGTTACCTGTTGTTCTTCAATAGTCGCCTGTCCTGTGGGAACGTTCTTTCACCAAGAATCTTCCAATTGTACAGCCTGCTCCAAAGGCACTTATCAAGATAAAGAAGGACAGAGTAGCTGCAACTGTTGCAGCGATGGAAAGACAACAGACAAAAAAGGAGCTAAATCTGCAAACGACTGTGAGACAAGTAAGAATACATAGATAAGATAAAGATAAGATAGATAATGGTTTCTTTGTATTCGCCCCTTATGGGGCTTTTCAAGGATAGTGAAACAAATATTTAAATGGCACATAACATGGTTACGAATCCTAACTGGTAGGAGGCGAACCCGCCGGCGGCCATGAATTTGAACTCGGGTTTACCGAGAACAAATCGAGCAGTGGTCCGGGTGGAACTTAAACTCGGGGCCTCCGAATCACAAGTCCAGCGCTCTAACCACTCGGCCACGCTGCCTGCATAACGCATGGCTGAGGCATTCAATGCGTCAAAGTTTCTCCTTTTCTGACTTTGGACAAAATGCAAATGCAATCGAACAAAAATATTTTCTTATCATGAAAATGAGACTTTAGTGAAAAACTAGCTTATGCATGCGTTTGTTTTTTTTTTTTTCAGCAAAAACAAAGGATGGAACGAGTCTGATCGAAATCACAATACCAGTGGTTCTTGTATTTTTCGTTGGCATCGTCGGGATAGGGCTCTACTGCAGGTATGTGGTAATCTCCTACCCAGATATCATGTCGACAAGAGATCTGGGTACTAGATGAGGTACGTGATGATGACACAGGTGATAAAACCGAGTGGTGTAGCTTACACACTCAGTCACTTATCCTACCAAATCTAGCCTGGAACTTTGTCATTTGGGGCAATATGTAGTATTATCCATTCGCAATGTAGGCTGGACCAGCAGTACTCTAGAAACTCGAAAATGTTTAATAGGTTTTTTACAAAAAATGAAATAAAGAACTAATACGCGATTTTATAACAATAAGTCTCCAATCTTTCTTGTTCTGTTTCTTACTCGATCCTTGAGCACATCTACTCTTACTTCTTTACTGCATGCGCGAGGGTATTCGCAATCAAAATGAACTGGTACATGAAGTAACTTTTTGGCAGGGCTTAAATTAACCTCAACGCAAACATTATTAAGGATCATCTGGAATATCTCATCCCCAAAGTCTAGCCTAGCCAGTCTAGCCTATACAGTCTTTTTGTTGTTGTTTTTTGGAAGCTACGCAAGTTAAACAAATACATATTCTGTTTGTTGCGTTATTTGTATCCCAGGTTTCGCCGTCCTCGATGCCAGGACCCACCAGTCAAGAAGGATAAAGCACACACATACGGTCAGAACAATCCCGCATTTGAGCTAGGGACAGGAAGTATTAACAATGACCAAGAGCACCTCTACAGTGAAATATCAGACCAACACTCTTTTAACGAACAGTACCAAGTACCAAACAATGCACCAGTATACCAATCTGTAACACCTAAGAGCGCGGACGACTGTAAAAACAATCATCAGGCGTTTAATAAAGATTATGCCCACAAAACCAACCATTATCAGAAACCTAAAGACATCGGTGGAGAACCACGACATGTTTATGAAAACTTTGGTAAGCATGACGATCAGACAGAAGTCTAAAGGAAGAAGGAAGGAAATTCTTTGTAGCGAAAACCCAAGGAATTTCTAAGCAACATAAATTGTAGTATGACACCTGTTATAAAAGACAACGCTAGTATGTAATCGAGTATGGCAAGTTGCTTATCAAAGACTAAATCCTCAAACAGTAGTTACTAGCGTAAAAAAAATCTTTAGGCGTATCAAATAGTACCTAAAACACGGTTCAAAATTGAACTGGCTTCCAAAGTAGAACGACATAAAACTTCTTTTTCACGCCACAAAAATATAGTTCAAGATAGTCGAAGCTTAAATTTTTTGATAGAGACCTTGAGGCAAGCTAGAGTTATTCGCACAGGTCAGAAATGGGAATTCATAGTTTTACTTGAAGCTAGTCTTCAGGCTTTCAAGAACGCTATCAAAAATTTAGATATTTTTGGTATTTTAGAAAATAACTGTGACTGTTGTGACCTTTACAGATCCTGATTTTATGATTATAAGATTTTAAGAATTTAAATTTTAGATACAGATTATGTATTATGTATTTTTTTAGATTACTGTGTGTCCCCTGTTAGCTGTCTTATATTTTGTACAGCTAAGTACATTTGACACTTAAATAAAGTTGTTATGTTATGTTATGTTATGTTATGGTATGCTACGTTTTGCAAGTAGAACACCTACCTTGCCTCAGACTAGGCTAAATCATGCCATCGAAGTGAAGAGAAATACATTACTTTCGACCTTTGGATCCCGGCCATTGTTTGAATTTTGATGAATTTCGTGCACAGCCTCCTTTAATTTGGTGTCAAAGCAAACTTCATTTGCCGTTCAGACCTTTTTTTACAATTTCCCGTTGCGAGGAAGCAGATTTAGTCAGATTTCATTCACGCACACAGTATTGTACTATGTTGATATTGCGGCAGCTCGACGCGATTTCGGACGCTGAAAAATTATGCAGACCTTTATTTGCTGCAAGTTAATGCTTTTCCCGAGTCATCATTCTCTAATGCTTCTTTTATTTGTCAATAAGTATGGTATATTAATGGCTAATTTTTCTAATGGCTAAATTCAGACTCGGGTAAACAGAACTTGTTCCTCCATAATTTAGAGTCGAAAAAACGTTTAGGACGTGACAATGCTATTAAAATAAGAATTAATATCAAGGGCTGATGCGCTCCAAACAATTCCTGTTGCGTGAAACGTGACAATAAACGTTTTTCTTACTAAAGCTTAGGTGTTGTACGTTTTAAAATTAGGTGTGTACCGCTGCAAGGTTTACCGCGCTTTCAACTTTTCGTCATTTTTAACTATCGTCGAACTTATACTTCGCAGTCGTACCATCTTTGGAAACCCAGGGGCAGTTAGTTGGGTTGAAAACTTTCGTCGCGGGCGCCTTTTCTCCCGACCGAGCCGACTGCCCCTGAGACTCCAAGGATGCTGCAGTAGTACATGCTGAAAGCGAAATTCTCTACATGCTGCCGCTGAGCTGTATTTTCTCAACGTTGCATTTACAATAATCTGACGTCAAAACAGCAGAGAAGAAGTAATCCATTTATTCCCAAAAGTACAAGAAATTCTTAACTGAATCGAGAATTCAGGCTCTCCAGTCGGTTTCTTTGACACATGGACGTTCGTACTACCGTCCGCTAGTTGAACAGTAAAAAGGCTCGAGATAGGCAATTTCCGAGTTGTTTCAGTGCGAGGCTTATTAAAGTGCAAAGCCATTGATATTAAAATGACGATTCTAAGCATCGTTTTAAAAAAGTGAGAGTTTTTGGAACTCGGAAACACCCTATTGACTGCACCAAACACAGTTAAATTATTTATCCTCTCCCCTTATCGGGCTTTTCATGGATAGTGATGCAAAAAATTTATATGGAACATGACATAAGCCCTTATTAGCACTGAAAAGTATAGGCGCTATATAAATATTTATTATTATTATTATTTTTATTAAGACATGGTTAAGAATCCCAACTGGTAGGAGGCGAACCAGTTGGTTATTTTACAAACTTTGCCTCGTTTTCAGGTCAGAGATCAATAGTAATGGATATCTAAAGCTTCGTGCAAACAGACGTAGTTAAACTGACCGGTTTCAAACTAAGCGCAACAACTTCCAACAACACGTAACAACATGCAACAGGGTGTCAAAACGGACGCAACAAGTAACATCGAACAATGTTGCGTTCGTTGGCAATAAAGTAAACGGAAGATGATATCACAGGGAACCCACACTCTTATTTGTAACCTGCAAATGGAAATTAAATAAGAGATAAAAACTTACCTGTTCTG
>NC_133203.1:23508525-23531025 GCF_958299795.1 Porites lutea
ATTATATGAATGATTTACTCTCTGTTGCTTGCAAGTTTAGTGTGCGAATTTGTTGTTGACTTGTTATTATATAAACAATAAAATAACAGGTGCGCTTTCGCACGGGAACATATCTTTTATCTTGCACATAAGCTTTAATGTGCCTTATTTACCCACCAAAACTTTGCCTAAACTTTTGTGTTCGATTTCTCTTGAGACGGCTGTAGTACCCAGGAGAAATTGAAAACAATGGTTATGCAAAATGGGGGATAAACAAGGTGCATTATGGTCAGTGAAATGGTGAATGTAAAAAAGGATCACCGTTGCTATGGCTACACAATAAATGGCGATTTTCACAACAACAAAAGTATAAATTAAAATGGTTTGGTATTTCAGTGTTTGTATGATAAATAGAACATTACATGGTTGGGCCCGCTTGGAGGAACGACATTTCCTGAAACATTTTTCAACCTGAAGAGAGAAATATCATATCTCCAAGCGGCCATCTATAGTCAACTGCCTGTAACTATAAGACGGAAACCTTTGGGACTATCACTACGAGTCCGTCTTAGAGAGATGTCCGTCTGAACAGAGTCAGCGACCAACTCCTGCGTGTCCGTCTTAGCGAGGTGTCCCTCTTATAGGAAGCGCAAAGGGACCGGTCATTATTTATCGCCTGGAGGGGGGTGGGTAGGACTTGAGGCTAAACAATGTGAAATTTAGCCGACCCCCCCTTTGAATGTTACTTCACTGAAGTGATCCTCCATAATACCATTTGATGACTTTCGCGATCCCCCCCCCATGTCTTCATTTTCCAAGCAAATTTGAGTGGTCCCCCCTCTGAATCCTTCCAAAGTTTTCAATGACCCCCCCTTTTGGGTTCTCAGTTACGACTGATCCCTCTTTTGTTCTCCTAAAAGTCAAGTGATCCCCCCCAAAATTCTTCGCTCCCCCCCCGGCGATGAATAATTACAGGTACCTAAGACTCGCTATGATGCTGAATCATATCGAAGGTGGGCTATTGAGTCAGTAGTAACACGTGAGTGAAGAGGCTTCAAAGACGTGTTGCAAAAATTGTTTCCAGCGTAGTGGTACGGCAGTGACAAAGGCTTAGAAATATTTTAAGTGGCCGTCACTATTGAATAAGCGGTAGAGCCATGTCAATGAACTCATTAAAGTGTATAAAGGTACAAGGCCTTCAATTCTTGAAAAACTATTATTTTTAATAGGCCGTGAATAGTTGATAGTTAAGAGTGATTTTCTGTAAAATTCGAACTTCGGCCTGACACGGTACCTCATCGATTTGGCTGATTTTTGGCATGTAGTCTTAGAATGGTGTCCTAAATACTGAATGCATATTCTAAGATTCGAATTCTCGTTGGTTTCAAAGATACAGGAATGACAGTTTTGACGAGGCCTCGAGCGGCCGCCATGTTGGTGAACTGAAGGAGATTTACAGTAATTAATTCTAGCCTTATCATTAAAATAACTTAATCGTGACTCATACAGTTGCAAAGAACTATCCTTCCTCCTTTCATTTACCTACTCTTATCTGAAAATGGTTAAGCCTGAGCTACGAACGGCTATAACTTCTCACAGCACTTTTTCGGTACTTAAAAGGTACACAAATTTGGTAGAAATTGGAAGGCCAATATCACCCATGCCACATCGATTTAGACTAAGCCATTTTAACTAAACATAGTTTGTTTATAGCTAAGTTAGATTGTTGAATAAAATAATTGGGCAAATGCAACGGAACAGAAATATGATTGCATGAATGCGCAGTGGTTCAGCCACTTGGCCGCTAAAACTTCAAAACAAAATTCGGTGAATATTTGAAAAGAAAATTCATTAAAAATTAATCGTGCCTCTTAAACCCTATCTATCGCTTAAAAAACCCTCCCTTGTAATGTAAACAGATGATCTTTTGATTTTGATCTTGCGAAGAGCTTGAAATATGCGCTAAAATGAAAATTATAAATTTTGTTACACACGGTACTAGCTCAAGTTCGCTCTTCGATTTCCCAGACCAATCGGGAGCCGCTCGTGTACTGCACAGTTACAATTTTCTCTGTAGTATTTCGCTGTATACAGCTACAAATTACATATTTTCTTAGGCAAAGATAACGCAAACGTTGTCAATTTTAATCAAAAGGCTAGAAAAACCAACCGTGCACTGTAGCTTTATGCAAATTGTATGGTATTCGATAATTACACGTGTAAACAGGAACCTACCTTTGCTAATGTACACTGTTTGGCAGATCTTTCCAGCGTAACATATAAAACTAGTACATGAAATGAAATTAAAGAACTCATCAAGTCAAATTACCTGATCGTACCGTTATTACTGAATAATAAGTCCGCAAAATATGACATGGAATGATCGGTGGGAGACGAAGCTATTTTTAGGAGGACAAGGAACTGCACGCTGGAACGGAACTGAAATGAACAACCTCAATCAAGTTAGTCTTCTTGGCGCTATTAAACGTTTCACCCGAATTTGAACAGGAAGTTGTTTTCTATTTTCTTTCTCATTCTTGCATGTATTCGGCAGTTCGCCCACTATTTTTTCGTAACTTTTAATTTTCTAGCTAACTGGAACTGTTAAGAACTACCAACCCCCCTCCCCCCTCCCCCTCTTTGAGTGAACTTTCATTCGGTCTGATTCACAATAATTTTCGAACGGTGACAAAGTGAAATTTGAAATGACATTTTATTTAGTATTTTTAAAAGCTCCTTCTTTTTTTCCCGATAGCCAGGAATGTTTTGAACGTAAAGGCTCAAGTGGCGGTGTTTTTCACGACTCTGCTTGTAGACTGACCTCACCACCAGTACCACGGACATAAAATCTGATCGGAGAGGGTCATACAGTAACTGATGGGTCTCTGAAAAGCGAAATGCAGTCACTTTGGGCGAGTAGGCTATATAGATGATGAACTCATTGTTTATAACCCCATAATCGTATCGCAAAAGTCGAGCTAGCCCGGGGCGAGCGAACACAATTTTGGGGCCACTGGCCACGCCCTTATGTTTAGCGGGAAATTGGTTGATTAGTCAAATCTCCTTAACTCCACGACCATGCACCTTTCCAAATATAGCCCTTCTAATCATCATATAGTTAGGGCCTCCCGTAAGCATTTGCAACTATTTTGATTTGTAGAAGACTGTTTAACAGTTTTCATTACCTTAATGTCTCGTAAACAACACGAGTTACATGTTCTGATCTCTCCCCGCCCCCCCCCACCCTTCCCCCATCCATAACAAAAAATTTTCCGACCAACACTGAATTGCATGAAGGTATGTACAAAAATATGACCATCTCGAGGCAAGGTTCATCACTGTAACTTACCACATAAAAGCCTTTTCGTTGTTTGCCATCGACTGATTCTGTTCTGAATACTAAGGTTCCATAAACAACGCCACGTTTAGAAAGAGCCCGCCCTTTTCAATACAAGAAAACCCAAGTAGCAATTTCACCAACGGACATAAGCCGTAAGAAAAGGACCGTGTCAAATAGTTCATGAAATCACAAACGCCTCATGACACCTTTAATTCACTCTTTCTTCGATAAACTAATTTTTAAATTTTTAAGCATAAATGACATCAGAATGCGCGATTATGAGCATTGTAGCTTATGAAAAGAAAATTTAACACCTGATGCACATGAAAGCGTCTAAGAAGGGGACTAGGGGGAATTAGGAACATTGTGCTTACCGCTGGAAAAATATTGGCTAGTTCTTTGAATAGACTCAATTAAAGCCGTTTTTGTTCAGTAAGGAGCTGTTAGATGGGGGGAAAGCTACATAAAGTAGATCGCATCAGAATACGGCATAGGACTAGGCTCTCAAAATCGATAAGCTGAATGCAAGACCAATTATTATGTAAAACAGAGAAAAATTCCTTGAGGGAAAAAAATTATGGCTAGGGAAAAGACCCGAAGGTGGAAAGTTAGGATGGTAGCTTCTTTTCAGGTAATCGATCATTTACGTTAACTTCCGCTATCCGACGGGCATATCGGAAAGACTGAATGGATGGGAGTATAACAAATTCAAGAAAAAACAAATTTGTGATTTTTCCACAACTTAATAAAATAACTAAAATTGTGTACTACTCGGTTATACAAGATTTTTGTTTTCAATTTCAGATTTTTACGATGGGGCATTAGCCCCCGTACTCACTAGACACTACTGTACAATCATCGTGTTAAAATCAGTGAAATACTCCAAAACAATTTGGATTCCTACCCTTATACCTTTATTGAAAATTAAAGTTGGGAAGTTTGTTGTTTTCTAAAAGTAGTTTGAACAGCCGAACGACATTTTTTTACACGGAGTGGGGAAGGCAAAGCTTCACTTATCTCTTCTAAGGTAGAAAGTGTCAGCAAAACGTGAGAGTCGTCCTTGAGGGTAAAGTGTCTAACCTAATTTTCTCACCGATTGCAAGTGTCATTTCACCCACGCATAATTTGTTAACAGAATTAGCAAATGTAGTGGGGAAACGTTGCGAGAGAACTGAGTAAGATGTTAGGGTAAGTTTTGGAAATTTTCCGCACACCTGGAAAGTCCTGGCTACGCTCCTGATAGAGACTTTTGCTGGAGAGAAATTGAAACATGTTCGCTAATATAGTGACGACCAGAAAGGACAAGCCATAGGATAGTTCCAGAAAACCACCCATTAAAATAGATCACGAAGTTGTCGCGGCGGAGGATGAACTTGAAGGCATCTGATGAAGTGCAATTTTTCAAGGGAGCCCAGACAAGATTATGTACGATGGGCACAGCTTGTTTGATCGGGAAAATTTAGAGAAGCTCGAGGCAAATCGCTAGACAACACATGCTAGAACTGAAATAAAAATCTTTTGCGCCTTTGAACTCTGTCCCTAAGGGTGAAGGAGAAAGTTTCCCTTTATCAATGCATTAACCGACTTGATTATGAATGTCTCCTTATGTTGGACGTCTTACTAACAAGCACATTACCACTACTTGCCCTCAGAGGTGTTTTTCAGTTGACGAGCAGAGAAAATTAGGTTTTGACTGTTTGAAATTCTGGATGCCAGAGTGAAGACGCCTTTTGTATGATGACGTCATCGTCCTACAGTAAAAAGCGTTCGTTTTTTACCACTGATATTACGTCAATCGGTACACTTATGTTGTCGAAAGGTCCGTGAGCATGGTAAATGATTTTACCTTAAACTGCAGACACATCTTCAATCACTCCTTATTGTTCGCGATATCGGATAAACACTCTGGTCTCTAACTGAATTTTCTTTGCTGTTTACTTTATTTTGAATTAGGACTGTCTTGTGTTGTCCATGCATTGTCTAGCGATTTTAAGCTTTTTCAAGGAAACAAAAATCTGGAATTGTCCCTAGGGTGAGGCATTTGCGCACAGTTTTAAAGCCCTTCGGTGGGGTGACTGTGGTTTTTGTTGTCCCGGGCTCATCCCTCATTCTTCTTAACCCCTTCCAAACCAATTTTTCTGTTTATCAAGAATCTCCTCAAAACGGGCTTCGTGATTGAGACAAAATACCTGAAAATTGTACAGGGAACCGTTGTTAACGGTGTACAAGGTAGAATGAGTCTATTTATTACTTAGCCAACGCCCAATTTTTAAAACCGGAAGTAATGATGTTTATTTCAAGGGCTCATGTCTCATGAGTTTTGAGTGAATCTTCAAACGCTGTATATACATGTAGCTGGAACTATCATCGCATCGATCCTCGCTCACTAATAATGATAACTTATATCAACTTCCATTATTTATTGCCTGGCTAAGATTTTCACGGATTCTTCAGTTCAGTTGTTTGAAACCAGGCGGTTTCACGTGAGTTGTAACGCCAGGCAAGGAACGTGACGACCCGCGATATGCGTGGGAAAATATTACTTTTTTTCGATCAAGGTGGAAACTGGCAACTTTGTCGTCGAGTAAGGTAATACATCTCAATTTTCATTACTATGGTTAATTTTAAAAGCTCCGGTTTCGGTAAAGGAACCGGAGGAAAATCAGGAAAATTCCTGTTCGACTGTGATGGTTGAATTTTGTTTACGCGTCATAGCATAAACATAACAAATTTATTTTCCTTTTCCTTATACAATCTGCCTTTTTTTATACTGTTTTTCACAGCAGAGTTATCGATTATATTACAGAGACTAATTTTATTACACAGATCACTCAGATTTAATGACAGAAACTCTATTATCGATTGTAATTTTGGCAACACCTGGCGAGTATTCGGTGTACAGATTATTGACAAAGTCGCTAGAACAGTCTTCCATTCATTGCTTTTGTTTCTGCTCCGTTAAATTTGCCCAATTTTTTTATTAATGAACTCGATTTAGCTACAAACAGTGAGTATTCAGGCGGATTGGCAAGCTTCAATGCGATGTGGCAAAAGAGATATACGCCTTTAAAATTCTGTTAATTTTGCGGGTGTAAAAAATTCAAAAAGTATACCCACCAAAAGTTTAATCGATCGTTGCGAAAACGTTATCAATTTCGAAGTAGTTTCTAAAAATACAATAAAGAGGGATTGTTCTTTCAATCTGTATTGGCAAAGGAAGATTAGCTTTGAAGACAGGGTTGTAGTCGAAGGCTCAAAAGCAGCTTCTATTAACCAATATGGCGCCGGTCCGAGGCACCCAAAAACCGGCCATGTCGATAATTTCCGAAGTAGGAGGAATTAGAACCTAAAGTTACCTATTCCTTATTAAAGACCTCAAATCAAGTCTACATGCCAATTTTTAGCCAATTCGGTGAGATAGTGTGGCAGCGCCTTTTTAATATAGCTCAAATCTTACAGACAACTGCTCTTAATAGCTATTTGATCGTGTACGAAGCGGCTTCGTCAGTTGCTTCGTATACAATCACACAACTTGGACTGAATGGGTTGCACTTTCCACGGGTTCGAACTGACATTGATGAAAACTCAATTCATCACAGTTTGGCTGTATAATTTTTAAAAGGCTAAATCCATAATAATTTTTTAAATTTACATTTATATATTTATATTATTTTAGCCTTGATTCTTTACCTTTTCATTGTACCAGTATATACTTTAAATTTGGAGATTAACTTTTTTAGCAATTACCAGTAGAATCTTTTCCCTTGCATATCTTTGCTCTATTAATTTAATTCTATCAGGGTCCCAATTGTTGACAGCTGCTCAAGCTTCTGCTTGTGCTAACCTGATGTAAATTCATAAAAATGTCTCTCTCTCTCTTTCTCTGATGGAAACCAAAATTTAGAGGACTTCGATTCCCCAGAGAAAAAAGAAAAATCATTTAATGATCACGCAATAACGTCACTGAACAGGTTTCTTTGAAGGAAGTAAAAATAAAACAAGCTACAATATTTTCAAACCCTCAGCAGTCCTTAAGGAATTGCGGGCGTTATTATCACAACTTATGTATTTAGTATGGTTACAAATAAAGTTACAATAGCGTTAACAAATGGATTATGTTAGGGTCTATGGTCTGTAACTGTACGTAGTTGTTTTGCTCTGTTTCTTTTTTGAACCGTTCGATAGTTAACAGTTAAACCATAACGTGGAAAATGTTTTATAAACTTATTGTATTGTATTGTATTATATTGAATTAAAGACTAAGCCTGTCCCTGAAACACAATATTCTGCATATTGTCGAAGAGTTTCTTATACAGGTCGCGCGCACTCACGCTGTAATTTTTATCATATGTTGTATAATATGGTATCGTTATCAGTAAATCCTTTATGAAGTATTTGAGCTATAATATTAGGAACCACCTCGTGTTAGAGCATAAAATTTGATGATAACGACTGTAGCCTGAACACAGACGTTGCTTTATTTTTCTTTTTGATAATCGGCTCTGAGCGCGCGAGAGCGAGCGCGAATTGCGACAAAAAGCGCGAAGGGCGAGAAAGAAAAATAAAGAAGTCTATTTTTTTCTTTCCCCACCCATACCCCCTTGCGCTAGCGGTCATTTAATTCCCCCCTGTTTTTTATCACGTGCGCTCGGCGGACTTTAAAGAAGAAAATAGAGGGTTTGTGAACAGGCTATAACGAATGAAGAAGCGTCTATTTTATTTAATTGCTATTGAATCAATGACGCAGATTGCCTTCTAACAGTCGATTATATGAGTGACTTGAGGTAAATGTTTGAGTTATAGAGAGAACAATGAAACAAAACCTCGGAAAAATGGTAGATATTAGCCTTCTCTATAGCAAAAATCACCGACTGTTTCTAACCGCATTGAGCCAATCACAGATTCCCGAATACCATTTTTCGTTGAAACGATATTTCTATCAGTTTCTTCTTACCGAGTGAACTTGAATTGGAAGTCAGACCGCCGTACGGACCAACGGACGTTATTAATATACATTTCTCCTCTTCCCCTCCTCGTTTAGCATTTCGATTTACATGAGTATAGCCATGTCTTGGATAGTGATTCTCTTAAAAACACAGTCGAACCTCCCGAGAGCGATAACCAAAACTCTAAAGATCTAGTGATCGCTCACGACAGGTTCGAGGCAGGTGGTCGTTTATGAGAATCGAAGAGGGGAACTCTTCCGAGAGGAGTTGCTGACCTACTAACTTTCGGGAGAGAATTTATTGCGTGTAAAGTCTAGGTTACGATACGTGAATAGTTCAAAGTTTTTTGAAAAAAAAAAAAAAAGTTATTTGTATACTTTGCCGCCATTTTTAGCCGTCGTAAACCTCACTTAGAGATCTGACCATGCGTCAAGTCACGTTGCTGGCGAAATGTTCAAAAAAGTCATGGGAAAATTATAGATAGAGTGGTCGCGTTAGTTGATGAGGGGTGGTTGTTTACGAGAGGTTCTAAATATAGGGCTTTAACTCGAAAAATTGTGGTTTTTTGGATAGTGTTCACTTATGGCAGAGAGGTGGTCACAAATGGTGGTTCGACTGTTTTTTAACAGATCGCGCTTACGAGCTTTTAATACTACATAAATAATATACATTTTGCGCAACAAAATATAATTCTTGCTTCACTAGAATTTCTTTACGTACCGTGATCGTAAATCCTGTGTACCTTCTTTCAGCATAGAAATGGATGATAAAAGTTTTATTATCATTATCATTACAAATCCAGCCGATTTTTCAAAAACGAACCTAACGAAATTTGCAGTCATTTGAGTGAAAAGGGAACAAAAGCGGGCAGGTTTTTTACGCCCGAGGAAGAAATCACACTAACGAAGGAAAAGGAACAGAGAGAAAAAAGAAGAAGCGAGGAGGACGAAAAACGGGAGGAGACTGGAGAAAAAAAAAGCAGTGGTTGCACTCTTAGTTTTTATAATGCCTAATTTGGAAATAGTTTTTGGCCGAAAAAAAAACTGTTTGACGGAAGAGGTCCATTTGGCAGTAATCGGTTTTCAGAAATCCGGCTAGAATTATAATTATTGTTGTTTATGATTATGATTAGATGGAACGCGAAGAAGTAAGAAGTATAAATGAACTAAGCAGCAGGAAATGGTTTTGTTTTACGAAAGGTATTCTTAATAAAAGCCCACTTTCTCATTTGGCTGGTATCCCGGACAAGAGAAACAGGGGCACCCAACGTCAATTTTCGGAAAATATCTGTTTTGAAGACGATTTGAGATCTCCCTCTCTTAGAATTTTCCGAACATTTTTTGTAAAATTTCTTGCTTGCCTGCCTCCCCTAGGATTTTCGAACATCTAAAAAATGGTATAATTGCCCATTTTTAACGGATTTTTAACCTAAAAAGGTCACCAAGAATTTTCGGGAGCCTTTTTTCTGGCTGAAACTTTCGAAAAGGTAAGTTTTGATCCCTATTATTTTCGGATCACTAGACTTTCAGCTAGGAAATCCGAACAGATGAAAAATTTTTAGGGGATAAAAATATGCCTATATCTACCGTTTAAATACTAAAATACGTTTCACGATGCTATGTTTAAGTAGTTTTGAACTATATTCTAGTTGGGTGCCCCTGGAGAAAGCGAATCGTTTTTTCAGATTGGCTACAAAATGAGCCTTTTTTCGTCTGCTCGGGATGATCCACTTTTTTCCCACATGAGAAAATATATTTTTCTTCATAATAAATTATTTGTTGACCATGGTCGACGTGCGGGTCAAGAAGGCTTGATACTGAACACACGCGTTTCAGTTGTTTTCTGCTTATGGAGTTGACTTCGTCTCGGTTAATACAAACGCAATGATAATAATAACTGGCCTTTTCTTAGATTTAGATATTGCACTCCGTTTCCGCGCGACCACCTCTAACCATATCATAGATTCGAAAATTTCTCTGTGCGCTGAAACAATATTTTGATCAATTTTTCGAGACCGTGCAAGATTCCAGGAAAGAAGCGAACCATTCAGTTCTGAGTGAACGTGATTGCACAATCTACCAATGAGTTTAACATGGTGAGTGATGGCTTGCCTGTGAGAATTTGGGGTTTTACAACATTGGAATGAGATTAATTTCGGAGATACTTCGTTTCGGCACTTTACGGCCTACTTGAGTACATCGAGTGCAAAGGTTATTAAACCTGTCAAGTCCTTTGTTATATGATTTTGCGGACATGAAGGTGTACAATCTTCAATAGCATTCCTATATTTTAATCTTACTGACCAAAAAACGTCGCAAAATAGTTTATTCCGTCACAATTTCTCCACAAAAATCGAAGGATTGTGCACCGTCAGCGAGCTCTCAGCATAAACTATAGCACCGTTATTTTCATCTTTGATATGTGCCGCTTTTCACAACGAGTTAGCTTGACTATCAGAAACTCCTGATACTTAGGCTAGCAGGCTAACAACGAGTTTGTTCTCTTTACTAAGTGGGTTGCATACATACAGTCATGCAGTATAGTTATTGAAACCAAAGTTGAAATCGCTCCTTTTGAAAATTTAACAAAATCTGATTATACCTGAGAAATGGTAGAGTCTGGGATGTGCTACTAACAATACCATTTATATATTTGTTTTTTTCATACATTTACCATCACTTGCTAACGTACAAATCACAGCTTCCTGAATTCTTGTTTGAGCTGAAACGATTTCTGAAAGAATATATCGTTAAGAAGTGTTGTTTGTGATACAGCTGTATTTAAGCTTTTTGAGCACACCGCGATCTAAGTTTAGCTCACCTAGCGTCAATTGGTACTCAAAATAAATGAATTTGACATCCATACACGCGTCAATATTTACCCCAAAATTGGATCCGCAAAAGTATAAAATTAAACGTAAATCACTTTTTCTTTAAACCTCGTAGAACTTTGGATTAGTACGCTTATGAAATGGCAGCTATTAAGTTTGTGTTCCTTGTTATGCTGTTCATAGCACTGGTGTGCAGTGCTGATGGCAGGCGAGGAAGTAGAAGACGTAGAGTATGTCGACTCAGATGCCGAAGAGTTTGTTTCCCATATCGAAACTGCCGTATCAGAGGATGCCCCGTTCAGAGGCACTGTCGTATAATATGCAGAAACCCTTGCAGATTCGTCAAGAGATCATTTCTAGATGAAAGTGAAGAACCAGCTTTACCTTCAAAGTTTACAGTGTATGACAGTGACAGCGATGGCGAGCTAACAAGAGGAGAGTTTACTGATGCTATTGACCTGACGCAGGAAGATGGTCGAGAATTGTTTGAAATCATTGACACCAACTCTGATCAGAAGATAACTTGCAATGAATTCAAGCAGGCCACAAGAGATGTAGCTGATGGTGAACCGAGCTGTGACTGATCTGTCCGCCTTTGGATAGAAGAACAAGACATCATAGTGCTTTGTCGCTAATACTCTGTGGAAGTACAAATCTCAGTAACCTTGTTCAGCATGTAACTCTGGTTTACAGCGCTGTACTAACTTTTATAAAAGTAGAATGTAGTTTGTTTCAGGGAATAAACGTTAACGTAGGTGCTTTTGTCTATTGAAAGCTATCGTAGTTTTCTTCAGGGATCTTATCTTTTTTTTTAAAGGCGAATAGTTTCAATTAGGCATAAGCTGTTTTTGGCCAATTGAAAGCTAGTACCTCAATCATTGACACTGCAGTTGCTCAGTTATCTAAATTGTTTTTTTAAAAGTCGAAGAGTTTCAATTTGTGACCAGATTTTTTTTGGCCAAGCTACCTCAATCGTTAAATGACAGCTTCATGGGAAATGTATCTTAATCTTAGCTATGGATTAAAGTAATTTGTTTGCTTAATGCTTGTAGTCTGTGATTTTTACGAGCTCTTAACAACATTGAGATATATATTCACATTTACAGGACAGCTAAAGGACGGCTTATTATTCAGTTCGGTTAAGAAGGAGAGTGCAGGCATGCGCATATAAATAAGATGGTTTCTTTTTACGCTAGAATTAGGATATGAGTACTTTGTTGTCTACTCAACGGAACATTGAAAAAAAAAATGAAGGAATGAACCCGCATTCATGGAGGCACTAGAACAAATTTCGGTGAATAGCACGAAACAAATGCAACAAGTGTGCAAACCCTTATATCAAAAATCATAAAAAAAAGAAAAAGGAAGAAAAAAGAAAGAAAAACAGTTCAGACTAAACAGGAGGCACTGGCATCAGTAAGGTTTATTATATCAGAAAGATGTGAATTTATTCAGATGATACGACAAGAAGTGCCACCATTCATATATTTTCCAGTGGGATAAATTCTCGCGACTTAGTATTCGGTCTTTCGATTCCTTGATGACAAGCGAATATAACAATAGAATTGTACAATATTTATGGTAGATTTGCGTTTTCGTTGTTCCTCAAAAGTAAGATTCGTCAATGCTGTCCTATTTGTGTAGCATACTGAAACTACTTTATTTCGCACACTGTAAATAGTGATTCCGTTCCGATAGGAAACGTCAAGTTATAAGAGATGTATGGTAAAGCGAACGAACGAACGAACGAAGAAAGTTGCCGAAGAACCTTCAGAGTGGAGAATGCACGGATAGTAAAGGGACCGTTTGCCTTTCCAGGGTGACAGGTGGCCATAGAATTTGCCCAAAGGGAAGCAAAAACTATAGAATCGGTAACCACAGTGCATGCCACAGGCCGTTATTGATAGTTGAATGCTCCTTTAAACCTCAATGTCGCGTGTCTCTTTAAACCTGAATAGCCAAATCAACAATTAACTTTTTGATGACCGTTCTCCGTATTTCGTTCACGCGCATCAAGTTGTCACCATTAACCATACGTGCTTAAGTTGGCCGGAATGGAACCTACAGCTTGCTCTTGACTGATGGTTCATCCCAGGAATATTCTGACAGAGAACAGTGATCTGCAACTGAACAAAAGCAATAAACGTTAACACCTTGATTATGTTCTTTTGAAGATGTTTGACCGGCTGAGAGGAAACCCGGGGAGTGCTCATTTCGGTGAATACTAGTTACAATAATTCGAGTTCTTAACGCACTCTCGGATGTACAGTAGCACCCACAATGATGTCGTCGGAAATAACTAATTTACGTGAATGTATTCAAAACACTTTACAAGGCTTAGTCAGTGTCCCATGTACACTGTATACGGCCTCCCGATGTCGCAACCGCAACAAAACCAACAGTATTGCACTGATGAAGGACTAAGCTCGAAACTCTTGGAAATCGACTACAAACATTTGTCACCCTTATATGAGAGGTCAGATATTTTTATCAACCACGTGCTTCTTACATCTAAACTTTACAGTACAAATAACAAACACTTTTAGGGTCTATTGTTACCTGAAGGAAACAGAGAGGCATAGACCTTACTAGAAGCACCATCTACATCAATTGTTGCTCCTGTTATGTAGGCTGCGGCAGGAGACAAGAGAAAGGTAACTGCCCCTGCAACCTAATGTGAAGGCAAAAGAAATGAACTTATCGTGAAAAAAAGAAAATAAAGGCCAAAAACGGGCACAAATACACAGAACTGGAAAAGCTTAAGCTTAAAGGTCTCGGTAAATGTTTGGGGTCTTCGCTCTTATTTTAGTCTTTCGATCTTATTTTTTTGGGTAGTGTTTAAGAATTTCTACAATACCCTACAAAAGTTCTAATTTCAGCTCCTAACACGTGTTTTTAAATTGGAGGCAAATTCGCTAAATTAAGGCCAATCGACGTGTTAAAAAGGAACAGTTTGGTCAGTCAGTGTTATCGTTCACTGTTTGATGAGAGGGCCGGGCGGCTGAACACGGGCTATTTATCGTTAATTTTGCTCATTTTTCGACTCTAAACTTCAAATTATAGAAGCGAAGAACACACAAAGGCCTCTGGCCTGGAGTGATAACACTTAACGAGACCTTGATTATTCCGAATATCAGAAAAACCGAATGCTTCTTTTATATTCTTTGTTTTGAGAAAACAACAACAAATTATAAACACACCGTCGCACGGATCAAAGTTTGATATTGCTCTTGAAAATTACGCATTGCGCGCGCAACCGACAGATTAGTCACTAATCTGCTAGCAGATAAATGACTAACTTGTAGGTTGCGATGTTAACTGTAGGCTCTTAGCCAATGAGAAGACAGATAGTGAGTACAATACATTCAGTCGATTATTCTACAGGGGGGATCCCTACAGGGCAAACCAATGATACAGTACATGTATACCACACAATTCACCTCTGCTGTAGTTCCACACCTTCTAGCTGGCAGCTTATCACGCAACTTCTGAAACAATTCAGGGTCAGCATAGTTCTGAGCAGCTGTGTCAGAGTAGATAACACCCTGGAAATAAATGTACAATGCACATTCAATTGATTTGAAACCTTCTGTGGGCTATAAAGAATTAACGAAGACTTTTTAAGGTTACTGGACACCTTCAGGGGTGTCTACGTGCTGTTCATGTAGTGCATTCTGGTTAAGCTGCAGATGCCTAAACCCCTATATCAAATTGAAGCTCACTGACCTGGTTGTTTTAAACTACGTGTAAACGGACGCAAAAATTCCCAACATTGTTGCGCCAACAATGTTGCGTATTGTTGCGTCCGTGTTGCAGTGGTGTGCAAACGGATGCAGCAACTAGTACTATACTCCTCAAATCACGCAACAACAAGCAACAGGTGTACAAACGGACGCAACATGTAACATCCAACAATGTTGCGTCCGTTTGCACGGGTTTGTTAGAAAAATTACACTTGTAAAATTCTCGCCCTGTAATTTTTTTTAACAATTTTTAAATGCGCGCTTTCGAAAAAAAGAAGTTTTAACTTTGTTTCACATTGGCCCAGGTCGTGACGCTGCATAACGTCTTACGCGCAAGTGATGTTGCGCGTTCCGGTTAAACTAATTGGGACGCACTCATCTACAAATCATTATTATATGACTAGAAATTTTTTCCCCACAGCGGGCGCTCTCATTGCACTTCGAGGTCACATGACATATATACTGTTTCCGCCTCGGGAAACGTTGAGATTCTCGGGAAACAAAATGAACTGTTTCCCGGTAAAAGTCACGTTTACGCCAAAAGGTGAACGTGAGTTGGTACAACGTGACCAAGTTTCCCCCTGAATTGTCGCTTGCTGTTTATTACTTCTACACAAAAATAAGTAGTTTCACAGGAAGGAATTGTTATGGAGAATTTTTATCTGGTTATTTTCTATTTTGACAGATTCTCAACTTGAATCTGACGTTTGCCGTTGACGTGACTCTCACTCTCTCTGATGAGACTGTTTAATAAAAAATCGACAGTGTGATGTTTAAAAAAATGATTAACAGCCAAATAAGGTTCAATTTGATATAGATTTTAAGATACAGTGTATAATGTAGCTTACCCTACCCTGGGTACCTGAAGTTTTTTCTCGCGTAAGTCGGGGAGCTTCGTTTCGTTGGCCGCAGGCCGAAGACACGAGCAGCGAAGCCGCGAGAAAAAACTTTTAGAGAGAAAAAAGCTTTTCGCGCGGGTCACTTTTTAAGACTTGACCGAAACCGGAAACCGCGCATGAAAAGCCTCTGGCACCCAGGGTAAGCTTACCCGGAACACGCCTCACTACTTGAATGTCATTGTGAGCGGACACCCCTGACTGAGATATCCAGTAAACATAAAAGAGGTGTGACCAAATTAAAATAAAGTTTAAACTGTTATTCAACGTGTCTATAAATAGTAGAAATAGGATTACTACAGAGCACCTCACAGGCAATGAACATGGCTCAATTTTGTCTTTGAAAATGGAAAATTTTCAATTCACTTTCTTGTCCTCAATTTGTCTTCATGAACCTCGTACATGAAAGGCTTAAAACAAATTGCTCCAAAATTTCCAACCTAAACATACCGTGAACAAATATGAACTTTTCTTTCTGTGTTTATGGATACGTCCCTTGTTTATAGCTGGGCGTAGAGTTTGTGTTGTTCAGTGCTTTTAAGTTGCGTCACTTTGCATAAAGGGAATGTTCAGTACCATTTTCTCAGTTCACTCTTTATAGTACTTACTGGAGTTACACAATTGATTCTTATGCCATTTCGTATCCACTCCACAGCCAAACTCATGGTCAAATTTTGGACTCCTGCTCGTGCTGCACCAGTGTGGCTTAATTTGTAAAATAAAAATAAAACGGAAAGACAACAAACAATGGTAACTTTTTATGTAGAGAATGAAGGATACTCTGATATGGCAAGTCACAAATACAGCACATGGGTGTATTCGTATGAAACTGTAACCAGTGGAATGGGTACTCGCTGACCAGTTGCAAAAATGTTGAGACACTCACTTCAAATCGCTGTTAGTTACACTTCTGTGGGATGTAATACTCACCTTCCTCCTCCCCTCCATTCAAAGTTGTTCTTCCAAGTTTTGAGCATGGTCTTGTATTACTAGCAAGAGGGGTGATCACAAGCACAAGATCATGGCCAGGCTATTTAAGCCAAAATACGGTGCAGTGTCTCAAGCAGTTTTGCAACTGGTTGTAGCCTCATTGTTTTTTGCGGGCAGAAACGTCCCCTTGATTTTTGCTAGTTTTCGGAGGCGTGCAAAACTTACAAAATTTTGGCCTGTGGCTTTTTTTCCTGATGAGGAAACATACCGTTGAACATTTCCTTAATGATTTCCACTTCATTTGGCAGAAATCAGAGATGCAAGTCTAACTAGTCTCTTGCTGTTGTGGTTTGTGTAATCATCAAAATATGACGAACAGACTGTGATACGAAAGTTGGAAAAAATACTGAAAAATAGTAACAGACACTAATAGTAAAACAAAATACCTTAGCAATAATACCAGTAGTTTCCACAACACCAAGAAATACTCAATTTTATTGATCTGTCACAGCTATGTTAAGTGTCTATACAAATGCACTGCTAACACAACAAAAAGCAACAAAGTGACATGTGCACTATATATACTTACGCCATCCCTGGAAAACCTTTACGCATGTCTGCAATAATATTTACAATGGAACCACCATTGTCAGACATCCATAATCTATATACTAAACAAGAAGGACAGAAAAAAGGTATGCTGTGATTTTTATGTGTGCCTGGATATGTGACAGAAAAGCATGTTTGTATAGGGTGCAAACTTGTAGCCTGCCTAACAGGTGTCAAAAGGGATCGGGGATTAGGAGAAGGGGAAAAGGAGAGAGGGATTGGGGAGAGGGTAAGGGATGCCTGCAAGAACTTCCTTTTGTCCGCAAATTCCTGATTGGCTAAGCCCTAATGAGTAACTTAATGACGTATATTTCCTTTTTCCCTTTCATGCTTTTTTCCCCCTCGCACCTACCATTTACATTTTTGCTGTCAAACATGTAGTTGGACAGCTATTACTAGTCAACTGTCACTGCCAAGCTCTGGAGATTTTAAATCTGGATACTGTCTCTGATGCAGTACCAACCTTCCTAAAATCAACCCACCCCACCCTCGATACATACAAATCAACCCACTCTCCCAATTATAAATTAGGTGTGGGTAAGCAAAGACTCAAAAACAAAAGAAAAATAATAGCCATTAGCTGGTCCCTTCCATGAATTAAGTACTAAGTAATATTAAAAAAAAAGGTTTTTTTTTGGTGATAAAAGCATTGAAAATCATTTCAGAAACCAAATTAAAACTTCAAATAAAAAACATGTTTGAATTTTGAAAAAATTTGGGCTACATTACTAAAGCACAGAAAAAACAAAAAAGTTAATTTTTCATGTATGCAGGAGATTTGGTGACCTGTCTGGGGGACTGGGAGATTTTAGTGCCATATCCAGGAGACTCGTGCCCTTACACATATACGCACCTACTAGCGGGAGAACAATATTTCTCTAAGGTGTTCACACTGCATACATTCATGTACATGTAAACAAAGTTACCATGTAAAAAATTATTAACCATGATCTCTTTCTTGGGTTCTCTCAGACTTCACTATAAATTATTACAAGATAATATTATTCACAAAAAATGTCATAAATCATAAGCTTTGAACTTCTTCTTGTACCTTCCTTGCAGCACAAAAATGTGCCATTTAAGTTTGTGTCAACAACAGCTCTCCATCCTTTAGCTGACATGTTTGAAACAGGTGACATGAACTGTCCTCCTCCATTGTTCACAAGAAAATCAACTTTCCCATAAGAGGCAAGGGTTTCTTCAACCAATTTGGTTACCTGAAAGATAGAAAATAATCACTTTATAAGGAGACAAAAGTAAAATTTTTGTCACTACCGGTAACTGTAATTTTACAGGTTAACCATCCCAATTGCAGAGGGTAGACTATTAATCAACTGAAAACTCAACACCCTAAAATTAACCTTCCAAGATGTACTTGAATTTTTGGGGTTATGTTCTGGGCCTTTGGAATTTCAGGGAGAATCAGTCTCAGCCTGTGAGGATTCATTGTGGGTTTACCAGTTTAGCTTCATTCTCACCTTGCTGACAGCTGTTTGAGGACTACAGATGTCATGTACATGTATCTAAACACCTGAATAAGCCTAGGGGTACTCCCTTCCATAAGCCATATAGGTACTATATGTGCTGCCCAAAGGGTATGGTTTTTGCGCTGTTTCAATCTAAGAACAGGTATTGACGTTGCCAATTATTTTGGTCTGGAATAAGGTATGGTTTTTGAGGGAACTATGGGAACAAAGAACAAAGAGTATAAGAATTCAAAATGGATTTTAAAAAATCTTTTTGTTGGTGTTCTAAGGCAATGTATGAATGTATATATCACAAGAGGTTGGGTTTCCTGGAAAAGCGGGATCGGGGAACAAGGATTAGGGAATGGGGACCCATACATGATAACTTTTTTCCTTTTTTATAAAATATTTAGAACGGAATCATAATAGACCGATCCTGATTTTCCAGTAAACCAAAGGCGTGGGGATAGGGTAGTTATATGTATATGGGGGGTGATTAGATCCAGCTCTAATGGTCATAATTTTAGACTATAAAGCACTCTAACCAGCTCCAGGCCACAATGTAATGTGAACCCCTAAAAGGTCAACAAGCTAGCCTGTTCCAAGCGTTCAGATGGTAGGGAGCGAGGAGAGCAATTTTTCGCCCGCGCCCTACTTATTTTTCCGCCCATGCCCTACTATCTGAATGCCCGGAATAGGCAATTTTATCCCAGGGGAGCAACTCCTCCCTTGCCCGGCAATAAAACTCCAGTTCACAGTAAGTCAATGACAAGACATTAGTAGTAACATTGTAAATAAAGAAAATATGGTATATGCAATTAGTTCATCTTTCAAAATCACACTGGAAGTTGGCTTCACGGATATGTTCAAAGATGACAAAATAGTTGATAAAATTACCTGTTGTTCTTCTCGAATATTACAAGGTATGACTTTAACTTCAGCGCTGCTGGAAGGTTGAATATAACGCGAAAGTTCCGCGGCCGCCTTGAGTAGTTTTTCCTCTTTTCTAGAGGAGATCACAACTTTACTGCCTAGGTAGATCAGTTCTCTAGCTATTGCTTTTCCGATGCCTGTTCCACCGCCAGTAACAATGGCCACTTTCCCTTCGAACAAACCACTTCGGAACACAGAGTGCATGATGAATGGTGAAAACACGCGTGTTGGACACGAGGGATCTCGCGCGGATAAGCGTTATGACACATAAATGACCACAAACTTTTATTTTACAGTGTACGCTTTTGATGGTGATCGCAGGCGCGATTTCTTGCGAACCGTCATTTTTTCACCCAGCGGTTTCTTGAAGAAAGGATACGTGTTTTTAAAAGAGTATACCGTGAAAATGCAGGTTTGTTGTGCTAGTTTTAGAAAGAAACTCTTTGAAATCGATTAACTGTTAACGCTCTGTTTTGTTTTTCAATCTTAAAGAAACAGGATGAATCTAAATTGAGAGAGGCAGAGTTATTACCTATCGATATTTATTACAACAAACTTCTTGGTGAGTTAGAAAAGCTCTTTGGTAACCTTAATTTTTCCTTTATTTTGATTAATCTTAGAATTAAGTTTAAAAGTATCTGCTCTACCAAACCAATTAGCTAAAACCCCTTGTTTGGCTGGGTAGAAAAATATTTGAGCCGTGTACATTGTACCTTCCCACTTACATTGTATTGTTGGTGCGAAAACCGTGTTAGCCTCAGCTCTCTTTCCATGATCAGTTTTAAAGTACGTGAAAGCTTATGTAAAGTGTGCATTTGTATATGGTTTTCATATACTTAAAGAAGATCATGTACTCACCAATGTAGTAATCCCCTGGAAGGGGTTGTGGGTTAGTTGAAGCGGTATAAGCCCCAAAACTAAAAATAACTATTGATTATCAGTTAATTGTTCAATTTCCCTGGTTTGGAATGGAGTGGAAGTTTTTTACACATTGTATTACCCATACATTGTATTACCCATACATTGTATTACCCATATACATTTATAACAGTAGGAAGCTCACTATGGATAATAATATATAGATTTAGAGCGTTTCTTATTTTGTCACCGCCGTTACAAAATTTTCGTGTTGTTCTTCCAGCAAAAAAAATTGTCTCCTTTGTTTTTAATCTCTCGCTCTAAATCTCTGTCGCCCTTTTTCTCGTTGAGCTTCGCTGGTCTGCTGCCTACTTTCTCTTTTTGCTGTGTTTCTCTTGCTCTATGTTCTAAATTTGTGGACATGACAATATGACAATAATTATTAATCTAAGCTTAATACTTTAGAACACACGGATACAGAGACAATTTCCGATCCATTTTCCTCTTCATTGACTCTTTAGTTGTTTCTGCTCTACAAGATGCGGGTGGCTATGCGATTTCCCGTCAAAATAACCTCGAGTTGCATTCGGGTTGCCATATCTGGTGATTGAGTTTTTTTACATTGGTATGCCTGTGGTGCGGACGGACGGTCGAGTGGTCGGTGTATGGTCACGTGATTACCAAATTTTCTCGGATGTTTACCACATTTTCTTACGCATAGTGCTCCGCTGCGCACTTTGCACACGAGAGCTCCGCTATGATCTTAATGTACTGTACTGTGGATGCTATTGTACAGTAGCTCTGTGTTTTGTGTACAGTACAGAACAACATTATCAAAGCACTGTGTTTATGTTGTAACAGACTGGCTTTTGGACAGAAGACACTGTGATGTGAAATGGCAAGCAGCAGTTTTGGAAATCAGGGAAAAAATTAATGCAGCCATCCAAGACATGCCTCCTGTTGATGAAATCTCTCAGCTTCTTACTGGGACTTGTGAGTTAATTTAATTGTTTATATATTTATAAATATTTTATATGAATTAAATTTTAAATAAAGAATTTTTCTGCAGTTCATATCATCTTCATTCTGTGTTTCATTCCATTTACGGGTTAAGATGAAATGAACAAATAATTGTCCTGCTCCCAATGTATGGGTTTTCATAGCTCAGTTGGTAGAGCACTGCAGCGCTGATGCAGAGGCCATAGAATACAATCCCGTTGAAGTCCTGAAATTTTTTTGGGAACAATTTGCCATTGCTTAAATTGCAATTAACACTGTGGGGAATATATCTTCATTTAAGATTTGTTTTTCCTCAGTTCACATTATCTTCATTCTAGGAATTAGAATTTATTTCACAGCCAGTTAAAGAAATGAGATCTAACACAATGCCCAGGTTAGATAATAACTGAGAGAAAAAGTTCAAGTACATGTGCTACTCTTGAGCTTGCTTTCAACTTTTAACAGCAAAGTAAAAAAAAATATATACAGTCATGGTATGTTATTTATATTTAGCATTATTCAGTTACATTTAATTATTATTTTCAAGATATTAAAAGCACTGAGATGACAGCAGCATAAAAGACATAGTGGGCATATAAGTCAGTAAAATCCATTCTAGTGTTAAAGTGGAATTTCTTTTGCCTCTGACAATATGAACAGTTAGGACCAAGAAAGGAAAGGAAATCCTGAATCAAACCAGGCTGAATACTGCTTTAATGTAAAAACATATTTATCTACAGCACATGTAAATATACAGTATAATAAATGAAGTGCTGGAATATAATTTTGTTTCAGATATTAACTACTTTCACTGTATCAAAATTGTGGAACTATTAAAAGTGTCGGAATCTGCCACAAAAAACATCTTTGGTGGTTACTCATCTAAAAGAATGAAGGTTTGTACCCATGATAATAATAATAACAATAGTGATACTGTCTTATACTAATGCTACTACTACTACTACTACTAC
>NC_133203.1:23536025-23558525 GCF_958299795.1 Porites lutea
TCATTGAAAGTTTCGTTAATAAACGAAAAAAACAAATTACTTCAGTCTGTTGGAAAGTGTCTTACAAAAGAATATTTAGCACTTGCCAATTTTAATCTTATGGTTAGTAAGGGCAATTTTTTTGAGGGGGGGGGGGGGGTAGGGGTGGGAGCTTGGGGCTGTTTTACGGCTGGCCAATTGATTTTGTTTATAATGCCCATTACGTGTCTGTATTCGCTGTGGGCCTTAAGAAATTACTGTACTTGTGAATGGCAAAAGCACAGCTTTCTTCCAAAAAAGGAATTTTTCCTAAGCATTAAATCAAACGATTCATACAACAAAAATGAACTTTGAAAAACTGTTAGGCTAACACCATAGCCGCAATCTGATTTAATCTTCTTCCAGTTTATTCATTCGTGGCCCCTTTTGCATTTGCTGTTTCATTTATAACTTTGTGAGTTTTCCCCGACATATCAGTAAATGAGTTGTCGTCTCTTCTGTAAACTGTCTTCTAAGTCATCCGTGTTAGACCCGATTCCGGCCATCTTAATGAAAGAGTGTTATGACACCCGGCCTGCTATCTGTAGTTACTCAACACTGCGATTGTACCTACAGCCTTCAAAGAAGCTGTCGTTGACCCATACTGAAAAAGGACTCTCTAGATCATGAAGTATACAAGAACTTCAGACCTATTTCGAACCTAAGCTTCATTTCCAAAGCCACCGAGAAGGTTGTAGCTGTGCGTCTCAATTATCACCTTGAGGATGCAAGTCTACATGAGTTTTTCCAATCAGCATATAACAAAGGCCATAGCACTGAAACAGCGCTTACGCGAATACACAATGACATTCTACGTGCCATTGACGATGGAGAGTGTGTTATATTGGTGTTACTAGACCTCTCAGCGGCGTTCGACACGGTAGACCACGACGTTCTCATCACTAGGCTAAAACATCGTTTCGAAATAAGTGGGAAAGCCTTAGGATGCATGGATACAGCCTTATCTATCCGGAAGGACCCAGTTCGCAAAGATCGGAACTGAGCGCTCATCGAGCCGGAATCTCTTTTGTGGTGTTCCCCAGGGCTCAGTGCTAAGTTCCATCCTGTATTCCATGTACACCTCACCACTCACAGACATCATCAGTAAACACAACATGAACCATCATTTTTATGCTGATGATAGCCAAATTTATTTGTCTTTCAAGGCGAGTGCTGCTGGCGAACCGACTACATCCAAACTGCGCATTGAGTGATGCATTCACCATGTTCACAACTGGATGTCAGCCAATAAGTTGATGCCCAATCACACGCCCGTCATCCACCACAGCCCCCGCTAGAATCTATTCTTGTTTGCTTAGATGTGATCTACTCATCGAACTCAGCAAAGAACATCGGTGGGTGGTTTGACACTGTCATGTCTGTGGACAAACAAATAAGCAGCATATGTCAGTCTGCTTTCTACCACTTGCGCAACATTGCTCAAATCAGTAAACATATCTCTTTCCGTCATTGTGAAACTTTGATCCACGCCTTCGTAACATCCAAGATTGACCACTGTAATATACTACTCTCAGGTCTTAAGCAGGATCACTAGTCCGAAAACTCCAGTATGTCCAGAATTCAGCAGCCCGACTTCTAACAGGCTCACGTAAACTCGAGCATATTACACCTGTGCTAAGAGATCTACATTGGTTACCCGTTCATGAGCGTATTCGTTTTAAAATTTTTGCTAATGACTTTTAAATGCCTTGATCAACTAGCGCCACTCTATCTAAGTGACCTCTTAATTCACTATAGACCATCAAGGACATTACGTTCGTCTGATAAAGAACTACTGATACAGCCCCGCTGCCATCTTAAAACATATGGGGAGCGAGCTTTCTCCTTTATTGCCCCAAAACTATAGAATACCCTCCCATGAAGTATAACACGTTGTGAGTCAGCAGAATCTTTTAAATCCACTCTTAAGACGTACCTTTTTAGAAATTAATTTAAAATTGTAAGAATCATTAATTGATTTTTAATGTTACTTAGTTTTCTTTATCATTCACTGTTGTAAAGCGCTGTTGGTTCAGCAGAGAAACATCGCTATATAAGAAGATTATTATTATTATTATTTTAACTTTTTGAGCAGTTTTTTTTATTTATGTTTCACTCAGTTTGGTGACAGTTCCGACTGTTTGAATTTTGATAAATTTTGTGACCCAGCTCCTTTACGTAATCACTTCAGTAAATTCAGGCAATTTTGTGTCCAAAAAGTTATTTGGTAAACCAGAGATAAATAATATACATCCTGCTCTTTGATGTACCCGTAAATAACATTGTGTTATTTAAATCAATTAGAGTAGTACACACATACTGTAGTAACAATCTTCTGTATTCCTTGCCGTTGATGTTATCCTTCTCATCAAATTGGGCTGTTATTTAAAATTCTTTACCTTGTTATCGTTCCCATAGGTTGTTGTTGCAGACAAAACGCCTCAGTGTTCAGAAGTAAAAACAGAACAGAATAATGAGGAGGTGAGTTACTAAAGAGACTGTCTTCCCAGTGTAGAAACATAAATAAATAAATAAATAAAGGCATAACAGCCCTGCACAAGAGGTTTGTTATAATGACATTACGAGTCTTCATAACCAATAGCTTCACTGCTTAACTGACAAACGACCCGGCATAACATCGCGACTTAATTGACCTATCAGTTCAATAACCAGAGTTTAATATCATCGACTAACGTGATGCCACTCACTTTGACTCTGAAGATTACTACCGCACAGGTGAAACGACAGTCACTGTAAGGAACAACAGTCCTATTCAGACGTTCACCCGGACGATAATACTCAACCTACTTAGGTTTTTTACAATAGGCCATTTTACAGTTATGGATGGAAGCGAGGCTGAGGATGACCTTGTTTTGATACAAACCTTCCTGCTTTATCATGTAAATCAATTTATTCTTATGCTTACTAGTATTTTTCAAGAACAATTTCCATAACAAAGCAAAGAAGGTTTGTATCAAAACAAGGTCACCCTCACCCTCGCTTCCATCCATAACTGTAAAATGGCCTATTTGAAATTTTCACATGGAGCTGATACAACTATATAATCATGTTTAAAATAGATCCTTTACTATCTCTGTTATACAGTGTAGGCGGCCACTTCATACAAATCAGTCCATTTCCAAGTTCCAAAACTCCCACTTTCAAAACGAGGCTGCTGCAAAACCTTCTTTTGTGAAAACGAGTTTTAATTGAATGAGAACAAAAAATCATTTCCTTATCAGTAGCTTCAAACTTAGCCTCGCATTGAAACAGAAGCTTGGGGCAACTCGATAATGGCCTAATATCTGTTATGCTGGCCCTTGTTGCTAACGCAATATTTAATATTGCGGGCGACAAGATGTTATTACGCATGCGTGGCATGTATATAGCCAGCATTCGTTAGGACTTCTATTGAGAATGAATGGAATGCACAAAACGCAATTTGATCATGCGCATTTGGACTTTCTATCACTCGTCATCTGAACGCGCGTGTTTTAACCATCTGCCACGTGAAACGTACGCAAGGCACAGCGTTTGAGCAAAAGCGTTTTGACCTTCGATCGTTGTCGCCCGTACTCCATAACCTTGTTTTATATTTTACTTCACCTCACAGATAGACTGGGGCATTGAGGCTGTTTCCAGCACCAATGATGACACTGGCAATATTGATTGGGGTGAGGGAGATGAGAAGACATCAGAGGGTATTGACTGGGGTGACAGTGGTGACGCTATAGACTGGGGTACTGACGGAGGGCAAACAAGCTCTGAGGAGGCCGTGATAGACTGGGGAGAGAATGATGTTACTGATGGAGGCGTCGCACTTGATAGTAGTGGAATTACACTGGAAGATTCTGGTCAAGGTAAGGAGCGTCGCTGTATAATGACAAACTTCTTCAAGGATTGTGTCACGAAATTTATCAGTTCTGAACTTTGAACGGCTAGGAGAGAGGGAGGGGAAAGTGCCTAATCTCCTCTGCGTTTTCCTTCCTTTCCCCTCCCCTCTCGAGGCCTGTTAGGTAGGCTATCGTACGGTTAAAGTGGTTCGGAACACCACCCGCCAGTTATTCTCCGTAAGCTTCATTGGCTACCTGCCCTTGGGTAAACATATCTTTTTCTTAAAATTTCACTCATCACTTACAAAATTTTAAACGGTTTAGCAACCAAGTACTTGTACTTGTACTTGACTGATCCACTGATTTGTCATCAACCGTTTAGGTGTCTTCGTGCCCAATGCTACTAATAGAGACCTTACGATCAGACAACGGTGACGTCCTTGAAAACGTCGCTGAAAAATAGACTTCAGATCCTTTCAAACCATTTCGCGTTTATTCCACGACGCCCAGTAACTTAAAAGAAAGGAATTTATGTTGGAGCTGAAGAGAGAGGACCGCACATGAGTGCAGACAGACATGGTAGAATTTATCGCCTTGCCATTCTTGTCCTCATGTAAACTTAAAATTTGGTCATTTCACGTCGTAGTTGTACAGGGACGGCCAAGAAATATATAAAAAAGCGTGATGCACGTGCAGAATTGTTGTTTTGCTCATTAAACCTGTTGCTTTTATGACTTTGCCGTTGTCGTTCGTAAGGTACCACAGAACAGTGTTTAGCCGGCCTGACAATTGCGGTCGTCGCCAGCTTTTTCATCTTGCGCGCCAGCGCCTTAAAACAATCTTCCTCTTGATGTGAAGGACGTCCTTTTCTTTTCATCTATTAAAAACAGGTATTTTTAAATTTCGGGTTTTAAATCCTCCTTAAAGGAAGAACAGGGTGCAAAGAAAACTCTTCCCTACGATCTGAATGCCTGAAGCAGGCCAACCTCCCAATCACTATATAAAAATTATAAGAGGTAGATTCAGCTAAGACAACGAGACCTCACTGTAGTGACGATGGCGCGTGCAATACTGAAAACCGAACTGTCCAATGACAGGGCGGCAAACTGAGCACCAGAATTAGCGCTCAGTCCTTTACGCGCGCTTTCGCGTTATCCTTTGATGATGTGTTGTCTATGCTAATTCTGACCAATTATAATTCACCTGTAACTATTATTGGGGATAGGCTTTTTTGAGCTAGCATGCAACCTTCGTGTTTTTCCATTCCATCCAGACAATAGTACAGTTCTATTAGAAACTAAACCCTTTATTTACTTGTTTTGTATCTGTTAGATGGAGAAGTTATCAGTGGACCAGATGCCGAGACATTAATGGATACAACTCAAACTCGAAATCTTCTGATTGATGAACTGTTGGAGGTACAGGCCGGCTTCATATCTATTGTTCTAAATTATTTTTTGGGTCTTTTGCTTTCTATAAAAGGACTATGGAGGGGTACGCATTTGACTCTCTTTACTTCCGAAAACTGCTATCCGTTGAACTGTTGCGAAGTCAGAGTTGGTCACTTACAGAGAGTAAGATACACTAGCCATTCCCTCCCTTCAATTGGTTTTGCACGCATAATTTTATTTTTCGTTCACGCTTTAAGAACGGCAGATACACTGCTTCAGTTGTCGTAACTTTCTAGGGTTCCGACGACAGTTTGTGCGACGTACCTCTGGCGTTCGGTCGACAATGCTCTGGTCTTTGGGCGACTTGACAAGTTTTTTGCTTGCATCATACCTTTAACCTTGAAGAAGTTGTTTTAATAGCTTAAATGATCGACTTGTTTGCCCTGTAAAACACATCAATGATTAAGTCGGGGATTCAAGGAGGAATGACTTTAGAAAATATTTTTCGTCTTATTGTTTCCTAGGCAGTGCACTGACATGTGTTTATTTTTTATCAGCTTCAGGGATTTCTCCGTCAAAGACTAGTGGAAATGAAGAGCGATTCTGATGTTCTCTCTGCAAATCAGGTACCTTAAAGATGGTTAAGAACACTTGAAGTGTGTTATATAGTGATTCTATGTCATGCCTTTCTGTAGATAGCAGATCTCTTATGGTTTTTGAGCGGTTTTCTTTCAAATGCCGTAAAATTCCGAAAATAAGCCCTGGGGCTTATATTTTTCAAAGGCCCTTTTTGAGGGGCTTATTTTTGGAGGGGTTATATTCGGAGGGGCCTATCTACGGGGGAAATTTGCGTTTCAAAATTGATTGGGCTAGCCTTATAAATGGAAGGAAATTTACCGTTTTTGCTTTGTTCTAATTTGTATATGAGGGGAATTTCCTAGTACAAGCCTCCCGTGGGGCTTATATTTGGAGGGGCGATTAAACGGAAGGTGTTTTGCGTTACGAGCTTGGGGGGCTAATATTTGGAGGGACTTATACATGGAGGGGCTTATTTTCGGAATTTTACGGTAACATGGTCAAATTTGAAAACGTGGATTCATTGCTTGCAAGTCTTCCTAAGCAGTCCACAGTAATTTCTATCCTGACCAGGCTATTGATACATTGGATTTCCATTGTTACAACTTGAAAGTATAAAAAGCTGGGTGTCAAACTTTGAAGTCGGCTTCACATGTGACGAACGTGATGCATATGAGTAAAATCTATTGTTCTTGATCATTAGTATCAGGTCTGGCACATGTGAGGAAGTTCGATGTTTGAGTCAAGCCAGGTAATAGTTAAAGGGGTATGTCACGGGTAAATTGCTGTTTTAGATCAATTCTATGCTTGTGTAGAGTTATCATGAAGATTTCAAACAAATTTTCTAAGGGAGCATTAACAATAATAGGCTGATTTAGCAACAGGACGGGAACGTCAGTTGACGACGGGAAAGCGCGCGGAAAGGACTAAACACGACTTCCGGCGCCCAATTTGCCGCTCTGCCATTGGTCAAGCCAGTTGTTTGATTTACGCGCGCCGTCGTCAACTGACGTTCCCGTTCTGTTGCTAAATCAGTCTAATATTTCATTGGTGTGTTTTCAGGCATTTCATTGAAACTTGATAACGTTGGCAAAATTTTTTTAAGTTTTAATCCTTCTCCTTCTCTACCAACCTTTACCACAGACGACAGTGAACAGTTTCAACGCCTAAATATAGTGTTTAGGCCTGTTTACATGGAGGTGGGAGACCCCAGGTAGGTGAGGTAACTCGCGGCTGGTCACCCCACCTATCATGTAAACGTGATCAAATGAAAATGAGAGATTATATGGAAAAGCGGTTTACCCCACCTAAGCGGGTTACCTAGCCTTCCTGGGGTCCCCCACCTCCATGTAAACAGGCCCTAAAATAACAAAAGTGGGCGAGAAAAGTTTAAGCTTTTTTTAAAAGAGAGCAAATAGCGTTACATAGCCTTAATCGCCTCTTTAATCTGAGGTCAATTTAATAAAACTTTTATAAGTAAGATTTACAACAATGGCTACACTTGTAAATTACACTCAGTTACACAATTAGGTGTAAAAAGATTCATACATTTTGTACCCGAATAAATTTTGTCTTCGGCAAATAAAGATTATTGATTTGTATTGTACCTATAAAAGTTTTTATTAAATTGACCCCTGGGTGTCACACTTGTATGTTCAACAGTATTAACATATAACAGCACCGTTTCTTTTCTTTTGAATTGTAATTCTTCTCCAATTTTCTCAGTTTAATTCTTGTGTTTAATTAGTTTGCTTCAGCGCCGCAGTTGATTCAGATGCAGTCTGTTGAGTCCGTGAAAGCCATGGAATCAGCTGTTACTGATGTGCTATCAACACTCACCTCAATGAAGATGCATAATCTGTTTTTACTGAAGACGTCACCCAGGTATTTCCCAGACCCCAGCTGTTGTCTGTCCATTGGATAATGCATTTCATCACTTTAGAATCATAAAGGAAACTAGGTCGAGTTAACTTGGGAAAAGACGAGTGGGACTGTTACTAGGGACAGGGAAACAAACTGACCAATAGCTGAACGGCGCGTCGCCAGTAACGATCCCAGAGGCCATTGCGGTGTTCCAGTCCCTTTCTCGTTTGTAAAGTAGCGAAATGGTTTCACTTATATATCTCCGCTGGATAGTCATTCATCTGGCCCCATTTGTTCAAAAGGTGGATAGCGCTATCCACTGGATAAATCTCTATCCACTGAAAAGCGGAATTGGTTTCCCGGATACTTATCTGCTGGATAGTGATTTATCCAATGGATAGCGCTATCCAACGTTTGAACAACCTGGGAATGGTGGACAGTTCTGTCCAACGTTTAAACAACCATGTCCAGGTCTCTAGGCTACGAGTATAACATCTTTTTATTTAACCGCACGCTCGCGTTATTCACCAACTCAACAGTTACCTTTTCTTCTCTGTATCACCAAACAAGAAAATGATTTCACCGTTAACCATCGTAAGATTTAGATTCAGTTAGAAGAGACACTAAAAGCTAACGCCTTTGGTTTTGCAAAAAAAAAATTCCAATTGGCAATTGGTTGTTTCAGATACTTGGACCGTTTAGCAGACTCATTGCAGCAGAAACTCAAAGTATCCGAGAAGTTAGTGGCATCCAGCAAGGTGATGGCTGAAAAACGATTGGCCGCTTCCAAAGAACAGATTGACTTGGAACCAAAACTGGAGGTTATTAGAAGCAAAACCAAGGAACTACAAGGACAGGTGTGTGTTCTCTTACACAATTTTTCACTGCTTTGGTTCCAAAACATAACTTTTGAAAAACCGTTGGTTTGTCTAGTCATAGGTGTTGTTTGCTTACATTCCATTCATTGAAAACTCTATCGTTGGAACCATTGGGAAACTTAAAAACAAAAAGGCAAGGACAACATCATTAAGGCATCATCATCACAATCATCTATAACGAGGACAAGAACAATCCCAATAGCACTTACGTCCAATAATCCACATATTCCGGACCTTGGGTACTACATATTACCCAATTATTTGTTATCGTTTCCCTTTGCTTTCATGTGTGATAGAACCGCTCCCGTTTAGGTCAGAATAAGCGCGGCGGGGCACTCCCAGATGAAAATGACAGGGATATTCTTCTAAGGCGTAGAAATTACTGGTTTTGGTGTCAGGGTGTTCAGGACGAAAAGAAAGAAAACAAACAAATGCCGTCATACTGCCTTGGAGTATGGTGTCCCCTAGGGGTCAAATAAAGCCTGAGTCAGGCCTACGATCGGCAGCGACAAAATTAGTTGAGACACTTCTCCCTAACGGGGTTTTCTTACGTTTTACTGACTTCAAAAGGGGAAAATAAAGCTTTTCTTCCCCCATCCCCTTCTTGCAATGTTGTGCCACTGTTCAAGCTACCTGTAGAAAACAACAAACACCCCAACTTTGAATGGAGGGGAGGGCGATTGTTCTCTGAAGTTACCCTATTTGAATACAATGTCTCAACAATTTTGTCGCCGTTTGGAGACTGGTCTTCTTTAGGAATCAAATAAAGCCTGAGCCAGGCCTAGATTGGTCTCTCTTGTGGGTTTGATTTTAATGTTTTAAAGACCACCCCGTCTGGGAGTCACATGGGAGTTCCCTTGGGATTAGGGTTGGGGGACACTGGTTATGTCGCAGTTGAATGTCATTAGCATAACTCGTCAATAAGAGCCTCAATGAGAAGTTATAGGCAATGGGCAAGGTTGACGTAATGGTTAGAGCAATCACCCGTCACCAATGTTGTCCGGATTCAAATCCCGGCGTCTACAACATGTGGGTTGAGTTTGCTGTAGGTTGTCTCCTTTGCTACTCCGGTTTGCTCCTGCAAATTCCAATTCGATCAGGAATCAGGTAGATGAAGAACCACGACGTGGATGCGCTACCTCTAAATCGGAGTTTATTTATTTATTTGTTATTTATTTATGAAGTTATTACACATAAGGTTTTTCTAAAATTATGATATTTTGGATTGTTGAGCTAAGTAAACACAAACTACCCGAAAAAAAATAGTGCTTCTTATTTTGGTTAACATTTATTTGCAATCGTACGAACAACCTAACACGTTGACCTTCATATCCTCTCATTCATAATTAAAAATATGTTTGATATTTCTCATTTTTTCCTTTTCAGATCGCTGGCGAAATTTCCAAGAAATACAAAAATAGACCAGTAAACATTATGGGCGAAATAAATACTATGTAGCAAATTATTTATTGAAGCGAAAATAGAAAACGACGGTAATAAATGAAATTTGTTTCTCAAAGAAATAATGTTTTTTTATATTAACTATGAGGAATTTTCCCAACTTCCCGTTAGGGGCGTTTCTGTCATTCGGGATTTCATCATGTAGATCATCAACACAGAACAATACCTATTATTCTCAAATTCAGGTCACTTTTCTTGATACGATGGCGGATTGATCCCTGGGATCAATTGTGTTCTGATTGGCTTCCTGCCTTGTTCCCTCACCTGATGTATCTATGCTTCCGGTTTGTCTGCCGAAGACTACTTGACATCCAAGAGCGAAAGACACGGACATTCGAAAAGTTAGACTGGGAGTTTTTCGTTTATCTCATAGAGAAAAGAGAAAGTTAAACACGAACGCAAATTACGTAAAAACAATTTGAAAACCCCTGGCAGTGCCTTAGAATGGTTCGGGGCTGTCAACGGATCAGTGAAAGCCGTGGGTGTTGTGCTGTTAACGTACCTGATAAAGGGACTAAATCCTCTTGATGAGAGATTGACTCTCACAACCCAATACGTCTTACGATTAAACTCTTTATTATAAGGAGACTTAGTCTCTCACAATATTATTCTTCTGTTAACTTCTAAGCTTTCTTCTTCAACTTAACCTTCATTGATCTTCAACAGTTCTGTACTTCTTTCTTTTTCATCTCTTTCTCTCTCTATAACTGCATACTCTTTTCTTTCTTCAGTTCCTTAGTAGCACGCTATTTATTTGTTTGCGTGGCTGATATGTTTGCCCGCTCTTAGTGATTAAATTAGAACTAAAAGCTTCCTACTGTTTAAAGCTAGTGTCAACATAAAATTAATCAGTTTCCTAGGCTAAATTACTTCTATGTCCATTTTAAGGATAAATGTGTTCCGAGGGACATCAAGTTTGGAGACAAGATGTCTCACTCTTAAAAAGCACACTGTTAATATTTACCTTTCTGCATGCAAAGCTTATTAGAGCTTATTAGTAAATTGGCAGAATTGGTTATTCATCATGTTTCATTGTTAAAGCCCATTGATCGGATATTTATCGAACTTCATTAGCTTTCCATATATCTTCAAAATCGGGGAGATAAGCCCAACAAATAGCTTTCAGAATCTCGTACACTGCTCGCAGTTTTTCATAGCTAATTACAACGTCACAACGAGAAGGCACGTTATACAAGATCACTGTGCGACCTAAAAATATGTATAACAGTACTTGTTATTTTTCTAGTGCAGTAAACTTCCACATTAATAACACCTTGATAAAACGGACAACAGCCTAATCCTTAGCACAAATTACAGATGTTTGACCAAACTGCCGATTGACTTTTTTACAGCCTGTTATTACTGACTCATTTAAGGTCACAACATCACAATTTTATTGTTCTAAATCTAGCTTAACCAACACACAGCGTCATCTCTCAACGGGTTACAACAGCTCCTGGTTACTAATAAAAAAATTTTCATCTCTCTTTTTTCGTCATATAAATTTGTCTTTTTGGCTGGATTCATTATTCAGTGGAAATTGATACTCAGAGTGCTCTGTCAAGACGATTCAAGCTCCTAAAATTATTCAAGGAACTAAATTTGGAACTCTTAAAAAGCCCATGTTCAGTTTATTTCATCTGATTATTTTTTTCATTCAATGGGAAAATAAAACGAACTATTAAGGGTACGACTTCCAGTGAGGAATATTTGAAATAATCGCGGCCTTCCCTCGAATAATCGCCCCCCAGCTATTATTCGAGGAAATACGGTATCGTGCTCGCATTGAAATCTAAACGTTCCCATTGTCCTTTTTTCAGCAAGAGGTAAGTGCTTGCTGACGTTTCCTATTCAATTTATTCATAATTTGCAAGTTCAATGAAAGACTTAATGGAAGAGACATCACTCTCTGTTTCGCAGAGATTTCACGCACGCTATCTTTTCCCTCTCCCAAGCCTTCCTGTCTAATTAGTTTTTGCTGGATCACATTGCAGACATGTAATTTAGTCCTACAGAATATTGCTGTTATGTATGGAGGCAAAGAAGCAATGCACTTGCTACCATTGCACTTCAGCTAGACAGAGAGGGGATAAAACGCGATGAGAAGATGGCGAGAGGGGCAGGGGGGGGGGGGGGGGGGGGGGGTTCGCGATTATTCTAGTGAGGCGATGATTTTAAATATTCCCGTCAAAAAGTTGAATTATTTTTGAAAACTCGTAACGTGGGCGATAATTTAGAGAGGTTTACAAAAAAGGATGATATTGCAAAACCGCATCATAGTTACCACCTGCTTCTTTTAAAAGAAGATGGATTTCGCATGCGCGTCCTGTTTAAATAGTGTTATTTGCGTTGAACTTCCCGTTTTACAACTTAGAAAACATGACGATGATTTTTACAAAAACGGAAGTATTGGTCCAAAGTCATAGAGTCGTACAATCTAACTACTCATAAAAGATAGTTGTCATAATTATGCACGTGTAAAAATTGGTTTCAAAAGCTTTCGCTTCTTGAAACCTTTAACTGTTGTTATTGTTATCAACTGATATTGGATTGACAGAAAGATGACTGTTGCACTCTTCTTAACAAGTAAATTATTAATAAATTCAATAACAGGTATAAAATGGGTCTTTTGATCATGAATTAGTTGCTGAAAATACAAAGATTCAGTGATTTTTTGCACCGTCAGACCTAAAAAATATAACAATGGTGGCGGTCTTTTGGTGTCTCACTCGCTTTGTTCGTTCTCACTGCTGTTATGGTAGTTTCATCGGTAATGTCCGAATAGGACTTCTACGCAAGTGTTTTTGAAACTCAAATTGGTAAGTTAACGCCTATAATTAACTAAAAATTTCTAACCATCTTTATGATTCCCACACTTATGTCCAGGATCGATCTTGTTAGCAAAAATTTGCTAGCAAATTGCTTTCGCAACTGTCGCAAAAGAAATAATTGAGAAAAAATTATGTAAGAAAATCACTTACAAATATCGCAAAAATCGCAAAAATAACAAATCCAGCAAGAATCAATACTAAGAAAAAAAAAGAAACCAAGAAGGACCCCGAAATGTCCGCTAATATCGCAAAAGTAACAAGGATTTTTCTTGCTAGCTGAAAACACCCGTGACAAATATCGCAAAAATAACAAATCTAAAAAGAATCAAGACTTGGAAACAGAAGAAGCCAAGAAGGGCCCCGAAATGTCCGCAAATATCGCAAAAATCGCAAAAACAACAAGGATTTCTTTTTTGCTAGCTAAAAACACCCGTGACAAATATCGCAAAAATCGCAAAAATAAGAAATCTAACAAGAATCAAGACTTGGAAACAGAAGAAGCCAAGAAGGGCCCCGAATTGTCCCCAAATATCGCAAAAATTGCAAAAGTAACAAGGATTTTTCTTGCTATGTGAAAAGATTGAGCAACAAATATCGCAAAAATAGCAAGAATAACAAATTTAACGAAATACTTCACTTAGAAAGACAAAAAGTCAAGAAGGGCTTCGAGATGTCCGCAAATTTCGCAAAAATCGCAAAAGTAACAAGAATTTTTCATGCTATGCGAAAAGACTGAGCAACAAATATGGCAAAAATTGCAAGAATAACAAATTTCACAAAATTCTACACTTAGAAAGACAAAAGGCCAAGAAGGGCTTCGAGATGTCCGCAAATTTCGCAAAAATCGCAAAAGTAACAAGAATTTTTCTTACTATGTGAAAAGACTGAGCAACAAATATGGCAAAAATTGCAAGAATAACAAATTTCACAAAATTCTACACTTGGAAAGAGGAAAGCTCAAGAAGGGCTTCGAGATGTCCGCAAATTTCGCAACGTTCTTGTCCAGTAATTTTGTAATGCTTTCCATTTTTGCGAAAATTAAATCATCAGTTACAAACGTGACACTATTTATAATTACTGACAGTAGCAAAATGCTATAATATCAATCTGTGTATGCTTCGTTCTTCCATCAACATACAGCTACAATGCATAGAAAGGAGTGTCACTCACAGAAGGGGGCAAATTTTCAGCAATAAAAGGGGGTGGTTAACAATCGTTCCAAAATATCAAGAATAGCAGATTGAGTGAAAAGTAAACAGGTCATAAGATCCGCGCATTATACATGAATGTTGCGGTGCAATACCCATAGTTTTCTAAACAGGGATTGCCGAAAGTAACAAGAATTTTACTGCCATGTGAGACGATTTAGTACCAAATATGGCAAAATGCCACAAATTGCGCTTGAGTAACAAGAATAGGCAAGAATTGTTGAAGGGCAAGAAAGGGGCCAAGAACACCCGCGCATCACTGTTTTTCCCTAATAGTAATGCTTATCTTAACTGGGATAAGTTCTTGTCCAGTAATTTTGTAATGCTGTTCCATTTTCGCGAAAATGAAATCATCAGTTACAAACGTGGCACTTTTTATAATTACTGACAGTACCAATCTGTGTATGCTTCGTTCTTCCATCAACATACAGCTAGCTAGGATGGCAAGAAAAATCCTTGTTACTTTTGCGACTTTTGCGATATTTGCGGACATTTCGGGGCCCTTCTTGGCTTCTTTGCTTTTTAAGTCTGGAATTTTGTTACATTTGTTATTTTTGGGATATTTGCGATATTTGTCACGGGTATTTTTAACTCGCAAGAAAAATCCTTGTTACTTTTGCAATTTTTGCGATAATTGCGGACATTTCGGGGCCCTTCTTGGCTTCTTTGCTTTCTAAGTCTGGAATTTTGTTACATTTGTTATTTTTACGATATTTGCGATATTTGTCACGGGTGTTTTTATGTCGCAAGAAAAATATTTGTTACTTTTGCGATTTTTGCGATAATTGCGGACATTTCTGGGCCCTTCTTGGTTTCTTCTTTTTCTAGGTCTGGAATTTTGTTAAATTTGTTATTTTTGCGATTTTTGCGATATTTTTCACGGGTGTTTTTAGCTCGCAAAAAAAATCGTTGTTACTTTTGCGATTTTTGCGATAATTGCGGACATTTCGGGGCCCTTCTTGGTTTCTTCTTTTTCTAGGTCTGGAATTTTGTTAAATTTGTTATTTTTGCGATTTTTGCGATATTTTTCACGGGTGTTTTTAGCTCGCAAGAAAAATCGTTGTTACTTTCGCGATTTTTGCGATAATTGCGGACATTTCGGGGCCCTTCTTGGTTTCTTTTTTTTCTAAGTCTTTATTCTTGTTAAATTTGTTATTTTTGCGATATTTGTCATGGGTGTTTTTAGCTAGCAAGAAAAATCCTTGTTATATTTGCGATTTTTGCGATATTGGCGGACATTTCGGGGTCCTTCTTGGCTTCTTTTTTCCCTAAGTCTTGATTCTTGTTAGATTTGTTATTCTTGCGATTTTTGCGATATTTGTCATGGGTGTTTTTAGCTAGCAAGAAAAATCCTTGTTATATTTGCGATTTTTGCGATATTTGCGGACATTTCGGGGTCCTTCTTGGCTTCTTTTTTTTGTAAGTCTTGATTATTGTTAGATTTGTTATTCTTGCGATTTTTGCGATATTTGTCATGGGTGTTTTTAGCTAGCAAGAAAAATCCTTGTTATATTTGCGATTTTTGCGATATTTGCGGACATTTCGGGGTCCTTCTTGGCTTCTTTTTTTTCTAAGTCTTGATTCTTATTAGATTTGTTATTCTTGCGATTTTTGCCATATTTGTTAGTGATTTCTGACATAATTTTTTCCTAATTACTTCTTTTACGACAATTGCAAAAAACATTTGCTAGCAAATTTTTGCTAACAAGATCGATCCTGGACATATCTCGATTCCCATGCTGAGTTCACTTCCTCACATTGTAATTGTCGTGTTTTTGAAAAAAAAAAAAGCTCTACGCGTGTCGTTTTTAAGTCAAATGGTTTTAATGTTAAGACACAAGCTAGTAAATCTGGCATGAATCAGACTTGCAAAAACACCTCTGTCCTTTGGGGTAACGATAGAAAAAGAAGTCAATCTCAGGGAGTGTTTTGTCCGATATCAGACATCGGCTGAGATTAGTAAGCTGAAATAACGAGACACATCCTCAGCACTCACTGAAGAATTCAAAAGGAAAGTTGACCGTATTACCGAGAGGTGGCCGTAAGGCGGGTTCCACTGTACTAAGTTAAAATTTTAACCGGGCATTGAACAAAAATCGTCAAACTGATTACGGTAAACTTATTAGTTCCTTGAGACTTTTTTTCAGTTTTCTCATCCATTTGTTGAACATTTTCAGACCATGTTTTAGTTGGTAATGTTATTAACACGTCCGTTGTTGCTGAGGCTGTTGAATGTCACCAAACATGCCTGAGAAATACCAGCTGCAAGTCGTTTAATGTTCATCCTGGTGCAGATGTTACTAAACACGTTTGTGAGCTAAACAACAAAACACGGAAGATGAAGCCGGATGATTTTATAAAGAAGAACGGGTCTGCTTACTATGGCTCAGTGAAGGTTAGTAAAAGCTAAATCAAATGAACGATGTGAAATTAAACCAGAGAGTTTTTTGAATTCCAAGGTATGAGGCTATACCCTTACTTTTTTATTGGAAATAGGGGTAATTGAAATAACACCGCTTGGTTTCTATTGTTCACAATATAAAGTTCACCCGCGTTCAGAGGTATGATATTATCATTAAATTATGTTTTCGTCCTGTTTATGCAACGCAGGTGTCCTGTGTTCCTGTTTCTCACAATAAAAATAAACCAACTAACAGCGGTCAGTGTCACCCTGGATACGAAGGAAAACGATGCGAGAGGAGTGAGTTATGCTTCGTTATTATTAATAGCGGAGCTCAACGCGCGTGCGAGGAGTTCCATACCTAAGAAAATTTGGTTATCTTTGCATCCGATAAAAAATCACGTTATCATACGTGCAGCCTGCCTAGCAGGCGCAAGAAAGAAAGGGCGCGCGAGCGTTCTTTCTTGCGCCTGCTACGCCGGCTAAAGTACGTCCGCCCATCCGTCCGCACCACAGGGAAACCAATGAGAAATGTCAAACGTTCTAGCCGTGTGGGAGCCTGTAACCAGTGTTTAACTTGATAATCGACTTCCATGTTATGACCATTTCTTAGCTTTTAATTGATCGCAGACTCATTTTGTGTTTTTCAGTCATGGTTCTCCCCTAAAGTTAACGTACAGATTTGTGGATTTCTTTGTAATGGCTCAAGTCCATTGTCTGAAGTAAATTTAAAATGCATAAACGGGAGCTTCGCTTTTAGCTCTGGCTAAATCTATGTATTATTTTCACTGGAAAGCAATGGCGAAACTGATTCTACGTAAAACTGTTCTAGCTAAAAAGAGATCGCAAAAAATCGTTCTCCCAATCACATGCTGTGTCAGTGATGTGTTTTGTGCACATCATTCAGTGCTTATTTTTTCCATATTTCCCGCCTTTCTTGATTGTAGCTCCCTTAATACTTAGCTCATTTAAGACAACAAGTATAACTTTACCTTCATAGAAAGAGGATTTTTTTCTCAAAACATGAACAACAGTTTGGAAATAGTAAAAATAGGTTTGTAAATCTCAGTGTCACGTGAGAAGATTATGGAAGTCTGCCCAACAATATAGAGGAAAATGTGGAAAAACTAACAACAAACACCACTTCCAAAAAATTTACTTACTTTAAAAGTCTTTCTCTGTTTTTTGTTGCTCATTGCAGCCAGTTTCAGTTACAAATTGCTACTGTTTTTCAATTGAATAAAATACTTTCTTATCCCTTCCCCTTAATTATTGACTATTTTCGAATCTCCCATAGTGCACTCTTTTTCCCCCCAAATTTGTCATAAGTTTTTGTTTTCATATGCTCTAGGGAATATGCAGTTCCCCAGGAGCATTTGAAAACAATAATATACAAAATTTAAGGGGTAAACAGAGGATATTCTGGGATAACGAGACAAATAATTCGAGAAGGTAGTAGAGGAATTTTTTTTAACAATGACACTGGAGGAGACCAGCGAAATGTCAAACTTAGTGACTTTATTAATCGGTGAAAAAACTTTAAAAGTGTGAAATGTATAGCAGCGAAATTTAGTAGTTTAGTTTACTGTAAAGAGTAAATTGATAGATTAAACTGGCAGGAAGAATGTCTCAATGTGTCTGTAATTAAGCAAATACGAAGCGGATGGTGCTTTGTGACGAATTCACAAAGGAATTAGTGCTTGTCAGTAATCGAAAAAGCGAGCTTTGTTCTCTATAGTCGAACCTCCCGTAAGCGACCACCCAAAATGCGATGATTTAGTGGTCGCTTGCAAGTATCGATCCACAGAAAAAGGTCCCGACAAATATTATGGCAAACCCGGAATAAAACTGTCAGGCTACTAAACCAGTCGCGGTGGCTTATGAGAGGTGGTCGTTTAAAAAAGGTTCTAATATCAGAGCTTTTACTGAAAAAAAAATTGGTGTTTTGAATACGTGGGGGGGGGGGGACTCCGCATATGAAAGGGGTGGGGATGCTCGTCGGAAATTCTGAATTAAACCCCTAAAGGAGACCGATCTGGGCGTTGCCCAAGCTTTTTTTGACCCCTAAAAGAGACCATGTTGAAACACAGACAAATGGGAAAACTTGGATTATATGAATGGAGTAACTAAAACGAATTAAAAATATACACATCAAATATATATTTTTATATTTTTTGCGTGCAACCCTAAACGAGACCTTCACGGCTAAATATGATGGCGTTTTGAAAAGAACACCCTAAATGAGACCAAAATCCGAAATTTACACCCCTAGGCGAAACGACGAGCATCCCCACCCCCTTCATATGCGGAGTCCCCCCCCCCCGGGGGTCACTCGCTCATGGAGGGCGGTTCGGTTGTAATTCCTTTATTCCTTTTTTGTCTTTCCTTTTCCTTTGCACGTTTGAAACGTTTAAGCGCATTTTGCAGAGAATATTACGTGAGTGTGAAAATGTATTGTTTTCTTTAGTTGTAATAAACCAGCCTGCTCCAAGTCCAAGACTTTTTAGGTCTTGTAAGGACATCCGGGACGCTGGGTACGCCAAGGGAGACGGGAGGTATATAATCGACCCTGAGAATAATGGAAATCCTTTGAAGGTTTATTGTGACATGACAACTGACGGAGGTAAGATTCGCCATATACTTTTATCTGTGATTTCTTAAGAGCGACCGTCTGTAAATATCGACCAAAATCGACTTTTTGTTGCACAAGTTCCAAATTCGAATTTCCTTCATTTTTGGCTCATCGATAACCCTTAATGAGTAATGAAACATGCTGTAGTTAGTTTTCCCAAGTAACGTATTCTTTTGTTAAAATTCGAGAAAACTCATTTTGCCCGTTCGGAGCTCAAAATCCACTTCCGGTAAAGCGAAATTTTACACAAATTCCATTGACTTGTACGTCGAACCACAACGATTTGGCAGCCTTTGTAGAACACGAATAGTTTTTATGACCCTTTCTTTCTTATAAGACGATAAATTTATGAAAGCTGTAATAATTTTGTGGCCAAAAAGGTATTGTTAAAAATAGGCCCTATTGACAATTTCTACCGTTCAAAATTATAGGGTTAAAATAATGTAAATTTTTACAATGCGTTATAACTTAGAATTTCGCAAATTGACTTTCTACGGCTTAACTAGGCCCCAATATATCAGAAAATCGAAACAAATCTCTGGGCAAACGATTTTAACTAGCCCGCAAGACGCCGAGTTCAACCCTAATTTTGCGAAAAATCGCGACATCCCAGTGGTTAAAAATAGCGTGACACGGCGCGTCACGCCAGCGGTGTTCTTTCAACATTCTATTCAACGCTGATCACATGCCAAATTCCAGCATACAATCTATATTACATCTTTCAGTACACTTATCTTATTTAGAAGAGTCATTTTGTTTGGATACAATATATAGTGTAGAACTGCCCAAAAGTCGGCTTTTTTGAGCGACGTCGGCAAGAGTCGACGACCGGAGCCCAACGAAGACAAACTTTAAACAAGTACAGTGGTGTGTTTTATTAATTTAAGCATGCGTCAAAAGGCATAAATACGTTAAATTTAAGACGGGGATAACCAATATTAACTAATTAGAACTCTTTTTTTTTTCTTGCGAGTTTTCTCTTTCAAGTAATTATGTATAAGTATAAATGTACGTTTCGATGTATTACTATCACGCTTATAAAGTTACATTGTAACGAACGTTTCAGAAAACATTTTAACTCGTTTCGATCGACGATGAAACACCATCATCAAAAACAAATCATCAGAAACTTTCCTCTACAGCAAAACGGAAAATAGAAAAAAAGTGTCGTTTTACTAATGCTAAAGCAGGAATAGTTGAAGCGTGATCATGAGCTTTTAAAAATGTCAAAAATGGCAAATGTTCCTAAATGGACATCTATAGATCCCTTGCATCGCCATTGGAAAAAAAACTCTCTGGCCCACTATGAACTAGCCTATTCCGGGCGTAGTGGACAGTGGACAGTGGCGCGAAATGGGGAACGGAAGAAAACAAACGTGGAAGAGAGTAAGAGGGAGAGAGTAGGAGGACCTTTCGCCATCTCTCCCTAACCCCGCCCCTTCGCCATTTTTTCTAGCCCACTTTTCTTTGCGTTTTCCCAACTACCTGAAGGCCTCTTACAGGTTACCTACGTCCTTCATTTACAAATTTTTATGGTGTATGCCGTTTTTATTCGATTAACCGCCCTGGGCGCTTATTAAATTTTTGGACCATGAGAGTGGGCGCTTATTCGAGGTGGGTACTTATTCGAGGCTGGGCGCTTATTAAATTTTCAGCAAGTGTAGTATATTAGTTTTGCAACAAAACAATAAATGGTAATAACAAAAAGCGGAGATGTAACAAAGCAAGGTTTCTGTAAAATGCTCTGAAGAAAACTGCGTCTTGGGGAGGGTCTCTTTATTACTTATTATCTCTTATTTGAGTTTGTGTGGGAGGGAGTGGGGTGGGGTGGGGGTGGGCGCATTAACTTTGCTGCCTTTAGGATGGGCGCTTATTCGAGGTGGGCGCCAATTCGAGGTTGGGCGCTTATTCGAATAAATACGGTATTCAACTTGAGCGTCGAGCACTTTTGGCGCTTTGTTATTGATCAGCGGGAACGGATTTGGTAGTACTAACTTTTCAACTGCTTTTAGACTGCGAAACTTTTTTTTCTTTCTTGTTTTCTTTCTTTTATTTTTTCTTTGTCATTTTCTATTGTATTTTTTAGACTTATTTTTCGATTCTCTCCCCAGTCTCACTCACCTCTCCCCTCCCCCGCCGTGCCCCCTCTGCCCCAGACAAGAGGGAACGACCATTTTGTTTTGCTCCAGACCATTACCTCGACTATTCCGCCTTCTTGGCTTACGCAAAAAGTACGGGCTGCTTTGTGGCCTGAAAGACTTTGCACTGATTGACGTTTTAGTGTCATGGAAACTCTAGCTGTAATACTGAACAGCAGATGACAGGTTAAAAAGACTGAAAGTTCCTTTCAACAGCGTTTGGAAAGAGAACATCGTCTTTTCCGCAAAAAAAAACAAAGCAAAACAAAAAACAAAACAATAACAATAGGGAAAAAAAATAGAGTATAATACTAAACCTAAGAAGAACCTTGTAACGAACGAATGGGAACACCTAAAAAGGAAAGACAGACTTGAGGACTTTCCTCATCCTCCGTAACCTTAGTCCATGAAACTTAGACGCCCAAGCAGGCCTTCAAAACCTTACTTTTGTCTTTGTCACAAACCGAATACTAGAAGACTGAAAGCCTTAGTCCGCTTTACGTTGGTACCGTGTAGATCTCCAGAAGAATTGTTTGCAGCCGGCCCTCAAAACCCCAAGAGACTTCGCCTGCTGCTGGTCAACATATAGGAAGGCTATTCCAAAGAACTGCTCCAAAAAACTATTTTTCTTAACATTTGTCTGGGGTAGAGGAATAGCGAGTTTTCTGTTGGTGTCTCTTAATAACTAATTAGAGATATTGCAACGATCTGCCATTGCTACGATCTATTATGCACTTAACAAGGCCCCTCAAAGTACTTAAGATGTATGACGCATAGTCTGCGATACACCCGCCTCTCACTGCTCTTTGACGAAACGTTCCTTGCGGCAGATAGCGATGAGAGGAAGCTTTATCGCAGGTTCTAGGCATCAAGGCTTTTCTACTATTTACATTGGTAAACCGGTCGCTTCACGGTTTGGGCAAATGGTGAGGAGAATTCAGGACTGACTAATTTTGATTCCGTTCGGTAATCGCGTTTACCATTTTCCTAAGTCAGTTTCGTTTAATGAAAAACGGCCGCGAAAGCCTGAAACTAATATTCAAAAAAGGTTTGAAGACATGAAATCCGAACTTCAGACTGGAAGTTTCCAACCAGGAAAAAAGGCGATTGCCTTTTCAGACGTTCGTTTGTTTCAGGAATTTTCCACTGAAACGTCGAAAGCAATCCGAAACTGAGTTTATGGTAAGCCTGGCAAAGCACCAAAGAGTCCTCTTAGTTTTTTTAATGGGTCATAGTCAAGCAGTAGCCTCATGATTCACACACGTTGTCA
>NC_133203.1:23566025-23601025 GCF_958299795.1 Porites lutea
GTAGAAAAAAGTATGATATTAAATGCAAGACCGCTATATAGCTGCCACCTGCTGGGTAGCGCACGAGAAACCTGTTTAAATAGTGTTAATATTACGTGCGTTAAACTTCCGCTTTTACCACTTACAAAACATGAAGATGATTTTTACAAAAAGAAGTATTGGTTAGAAGTCGTAGAGTCGTAGTTCCACTGTAAATCGTTTTAAAAACTCCCAATGTGGGGGATAATTTAGGGAGGTTTAGAAAAAAGTATGATAGTGCAAGACCGCTATATAGCTGCCACCTGCTGGGTAGCGCAGGCGAAACCTCTTTAAATAGTGTTAATATTACGTGCGTTAAACGTCCGGTTTTACAACGATGATTTTTACAAATAGAAGTATTGGTTAAAAATCGTAGAGTTGTAACTAATGATAAAAGAGATATGTTATAATCATGCATGTGTAAAACCCATTAAAAAAGCTTTCGTGTCTAGAAAGCCTTAATTGTTGTTTTCAATGTGATATCAGTTGACAATACTATTTTTATGACTTAACAAATTAATTAACAGTTAATGAATGAGGCTGAGTATCTTATGAAGAATTATGGAGATCGAGGAGGGTGTTATCCGTCGAGGCCGTAGGCCGAGGCGGATAACACCCTCCGAGATCTCCATAATTCTTCATATGATACGAAAGCCGAATTCAATAACTGTTTTATTATTCATTCAAAATAATTCCTAGTTTAAAAACATAGCTAAAACATGCTTACCTCCATCGATCCATCGATGTTCAGTTCATCTTCGATACTGTACGTTTAGGTTTGTCCAGCTCCGCAAATATTCTCCAGATAGCAGATGTCTTCTTGCTGTTCTTTCCATGTTTTTAGCTATGTTTTCGCCTAGTTCTTACTCTTGAAACGGGTGAAATGTCCGCCATTTTTTCAAGTTCCCAACCAAAACAACTCAACCTCAGCCCCAGGTCTTCTCGGTTAACGGTGCCTTAACCTGCGAAAAGCTGCATTTTTGACGTCATTTCCTCATTAAAGTCAAATTTCTTCCAAATTTGGTCAACAGTAACTGGTTATGGTGAATTAAACGTGTGCTTTTAGCCAATCAGAATCGGGGAAATATTTTGAATGAATAATAATAATAATTAATAAATTCAATAATACGTTTAAAATGAATCTCCTGATCACTAGTTGCTGAAAATACAAAGATTCAGTGATTTTATACAAGGGGCCTAAATAACAAAAAAAAAGATAAGAAAAGTAAGCTTCAACACGGAGAACAATGGCGGCTGTCTATTCGTGGCTCACTCGCTTGTTCTTTCTGACTATTACTGTGGCAGTTTCATTGGTAATGTCCAACTCGGACTTCTGCGCAAGCGTTTTTGAAAGTCAAACTCAAATTGGTAAGTTAACTCCCATAATTACCTAAAAATTTCCATCATCTCTAATTTTTCCAAGATGAGTTCATATCCTCAAAATATTATTGTCCTCTTTGGTTTTTTTAAAATGTCGCTTTTAAGTCAAATGGTATTAACGTTAAGACACGAACTAGGAAAAACTGGCATGAATCAGGTTGGCAAAAACACTTCTGCACTTTGGGGTGATGATAGGAAAAGTAGTCAATCCCAGGGAGTGTTTTGTCCGATACCAGACATCTGCAGAGAAGTAAGCTGAAATAACTAGACGCATCCTCAATACTCACTGAAGAATTCGAAAGAAAAGTTCGCAAAATTAATCATCGTTTAAAGGATTGGATTAACAAAAAAAAATTCCCTTTGCTCTCTCACAGAAAATATCGATTAGACTTTGTAATGTACCAGGAATTTGTAGTTTGTAATATAGCAGGAAATTGTATAACGAACGCAGAGAACTCAACAATATTTTACTTCAAGTCTGTAAGCACATGGCAAGAAAAACCTACTGCGCATGTACGAAGCGCATAAGGATTCATGGGATATGACAGACTTAGAGGATATAGAGCGGTTAAAGAAAATGATTTGAAAAGACCTCTATTAAAGCATTAAAAACATGTGTAAGTGTTTATATCAACGTAATGTGAAAATCTAGTGTCAAGGAGGTATCATGATCATGACACGATTTTTTGTTATTACTTTAAAACCCTGAAGAGACATCAAAATTAAAAAAGACCCTGAATCGATCGGAACTTACTGTCATAAACTACATCTACAAATGTATTTCTTGTGCTTTCGAAAAGCCAGGATGGAAATGCTAAGGTGCAACTTGAAAAGATTGGGCGTCCGGTGCTGTCAAAAAGTGACCACGATACAACGATCATGTTTTGTTTTCCCTTTGACCCAATCGTCTGTTAACATTCACTAAGAGTTGCAAGAATGACAAGAGAGGACTGAGGATACAGTGTAAAACACGTCAAACTCATCTTGATGAAGCTTAACTACGGAATTGGTTTTCCTTTTTGTCTCATCTATTTGTTGAACATTTTCAGACCATGTTTTAGTTGGTAATGTTATTAACACGTCCGTTGTTGCTGACGTGGTTGAATGTCATCAAAAATGCCTGGGAAATAACAGCTTCAAGTCGTTTAACTTTCATCCTGGTGCAAATGTTACAAAACACGTTTGTGAGCTAAACGACGAAACTCGAAAGATATGGCCGGATGATTTCATAGAGAAGAACGGGTCTGCTTATTATGGTTCCGTGAAGGTTAGTAAAAGTTAAATCAAATGAATGGTAAAGAATTTATACAGGAGTGTTTTTTTTTACAAATTCCAAACAATGTAACTATATATCTCTTATTTCATTGGTAATAAGCATAATTAAAATAAGAAAATTTGGTTTTCTACAGTTCATAACTAAATCCAACCGCCTTCGGGGGAAACTTTCATTAGGAACTCAGATATATTGTTACTTTCAAAAATGATATTATCATGAAATTATATTGGCTGTCCTGTTTATGTTACACAGGCATCCTGTGTTCCTGTTTCTCACGACAAAAATAAACCAACCAGCAGCGGTCAGTGTCACCCTGGATACGAAGGAACTGAGTCACGCTTTTTTGTTACCTTCACTGAAAAGCAGTATCGAAAATGTTTGTACGAAAAAGAGTAATTAGCCAATAGAACCGTGGCAAGCTTTTTCACTGACATGTTTTGCCAAGAGCCATGCACTTCAGTTCATACTTTCTCCGCACATTTCCCACTTTTTTTGATTGTATCTTGCCCACGTAGCTTAAAAATTTACTTTGCTTTGGAAGAAATATAATTTTTCCCGTAAATCATGAACAATAGATTGGAAAATAGAAAAAAAATAGGTCATGGGTATCCAACGAGAATATAGTTCAACACTACTTTAACATAGCATTGTTAAACGTATTGTAGTATTTAACGGTAGATATAGGTATATTTTTATCCCCTAAAAATTTTTCATCTGTTCGGATTCACTAGCTGAAAGTCTAGTGATCCGAAAATTATAGGGATCAAAACTTACCTTTTCGAAAATTTCAGCCAGAAAAAAGGCTCCCGAAAACTCGAGGTGGCCTTTTTAGGGTAAAAATCCGTTAAAAAAGGGAAATTATACCATTTTATAGATGTTCGAAAATCCTAGGAGAGGCAGGCAAGCAAGAAAGTTTACAATAAATGTTCCGAAAATTCTAGATCTCAAATCGTCTTCTGAACAGATATTTCCGAAAATTGATGTTGGGTGCCCCTGATAGGTGTCGCAGGAGAGGAATACAGAAGTTTACGAAGCAGCAGTACAAAGAAAAACGGCAACAACAACAACAAAAACAATAAAAGAACGTAACGAAACTTGTGCATTGTTTTCTTTAGTCGTGGTCCAACAACCAGCCTCAAGACCTGCTTGTTCATGTAAGGACATCCGGGAAGCTGGGAACTCCAAGGGAGACGGGAAGTACTGGATCGACCCTGAGAACAGTGGAAACCCGTTGAAAGTTTATTGTGACATGACAACTGACGGAGGTTCGTGGCTCGTCATGTTTTATGAAACATTTTTCTAAGCAATGGAATCTTCTCTCACCAAACTGAGCAAAAAATACAAAGAACTGTTTCAAACATGAAAAGAAGTTATAAATATTAAACAACACAACCGCACAGAGAGATGGACAAACATGGAGAAAATTGCAATTGTAGATTTTGAAAACTAGTTAGTCTTAACAGACTTAACAGTTCATTGCTGAGGAGACAAATTTGCATCATGATTTCTTGTCACTCACAAGTAATTTCTGAAGTTTCGCAACAAATGAGGACGCGTAATTGGCAAAATACAAACGAAATGTGCTCATGCCCCCTGGCCATCTTATAATACTCCTTAAGTCGAATTAATTCAATATGGCCGCCGTATCGGTAAAAAGGTCTATTGTCTTTAACTTTTTTGCACCACCTCGTACTCTGGGGAATTGTCAGCCCCAGAGGGAATTACCACCTCACATACATTACCTTAAGGGGATTGTAACCCTCTAGACAGGATTACCACTTTGTACGCATAAACTCTCTGGGATAACCTGCCTAAAAGGAGGTTAAACGCCTCATACATGTTACTCTGTGGGATTATCAACCCCAACAAATGTCTACACATGCTGAGAGTATTTAGAAAAGAGCGCTACAGCCAGACAGAAATTGATTATCTCTTCTATAGTATTGTTCTCCCTAACATAACCTACGGACTATCTGTTTATGGTGCCTCCGTTGCGGAAATTAATGTCCTTCAGCAATTTTTAGACAGATGCTATATCTACACAGTTAAATATTAGATCATTACCACAAAAACAAGATAAAGCGATCTTTCAAAAAGCTAAACAGCATGATAACCACCCACTGAAGGTGTGCTTACCGCAAGAAAAGAACAATCTAACCTACAATCTTAGACGTAAAAGCTTCCAAAGGCCCAAGATAAACACCGAACGTTATAAGAACACATTTGTAAATAGATTAATTTTTAAATACAATCTTTTATGATATTTTATGTCAGACATGTGTAACTAGTTTTTCGCATTTTTCAATCTTTTTATTCTATTGTAATTTAGCTGAACTTTTAATCTTTTTATCCTGTAACATTGGATATGTGTTTTTATCTAATGAGCAATAAAGACATTTATTATTTATTATTATTAGAGAGGATTATAACCTCACACTTATAAACCCTGGGGGTGGATTATCAACCTCTAGAAAGGCTTACCACCCTTCCACACATTACCCTAGGGGATGATCAACCCCTAGAGAGGATTATAACCTCTCACGCATATATCCTGAGGGATAATCAGCCTCTAGAGAGCCTCTAACACTTTACCATTGGGGATATCAACCCCAATCTCTCCTCTCAATTTACCCCAGGGATTTTGGCCGTGTTGGATTTGGAAGTGTTTAGCCCTGGGCAAAACATTGTTGGCTGTTACATGTTGCGTCCCCGTCGTTCAGTGTTTTTTGCTCTTGTCCCAGCTTTCTGGACGAACCTCGCGAGGAAACGCTTGCTACGCAGGCTAGTTTGCACACCTTGTTGGTAGTTGTTGCGCAAAGTTTGAAGCTGATCAAACTACCAACAGTGTGAGAAGTTACTGCGTCCGTCGACTGTACGTAGCTTTACGCTCATGGATGAAAGTCAGTTGCAAAATAAGGGTTATGGGTCGAAAAAGTTAATCCCGAATGGATTTTTTCCGTAATAAATGGTAAATATTAACTTACTACTTTCACAAAGACTATAATGCGCCTTGTTTGCCCCTCAAAATTTTGCATAGCCATTTTTTTCAATTTCTCCTGGGTATTACAGTCATCCTAAGAGAAATCCAAGACAATGGTTATGCAAAATTTTGGAGGTAAACAAGGTGCATTCAGGGCCCCCGGAGCGGATTTTCAAGTGGGGGGGGGGGGGGGGGTGGGGGGGGGGCTAATACGAAAGCGCGTAACCATACAAGTGGGGGCAAACTAGTGGGAAAATTTCAAATTTAAGTCTTCTGAAATGGCTATAAAAGCATCTAAAACTGCCAATAGTAATGTAAATTTGTAATTATTACCTCGGCACTTAAAACAACAATTTACCAACTGGCCCCACGTTATACCAAAATTAAATGAATAGACTTTGAAGCTAAACCCAACACATGCAACGGTGGAGTGTCACCCGGACATTTTTAACTAGGATTCTCTGAAGGTGCCAAAGTTGGCTTTCCGATTGTCATTAAGAGCTACAAACTCACTGGCAACAGCTACAAGAAAAAGTTTGTCTGTTCTCTGTTTGTGGGTGTTCAGTATTGTAAGATTACTAAACCTTGTTTGTGTGGTAAGTGACAGATCTGGGTAACCAAAGTAAAAAAAAAAATTACCGTCCGAAAAAGTGGGCAGGGCTAAAGCCCCCCAGGCCCGCCCCCTGCGAGGTCCCTGGCATGATGATCTATGTGAAAATTTTGAATTGCATCTGATCATGAAGTATGAATTTTTTATCTTTTCAGCTCGATTCGTTACGTGGAATTTACACGCGGCCTTGATTACCGTAGTTATTCGATTAACCGTCCTGGGCGCTTATTAAATTTTTGGACCTTGAGAGCGGGCGCTTCTTCGAAGCTGGGCGCTTATTAAATTTTCATCATTTTCAGCAAGTGAAGTATGTTTATTTTGCAACAAGACAATAAATGCTAATAACAAAACGCGAAAAAGTAACAAAACAAGGTTTCTGTAAAATACTCTGAAGAAAACTCCGTCCTCGAGTAAGTCTCTTATTAGAATTTATTAATACAAGTGGATGGGATGGGGGTGAGCACTTATTTGAGTTTGATTGGGGGAGGGGAGGGGGTGGGCGCCTATTCAAGGCTGGGCGCTTATTAACTTTTTCTGCCTTTAGGATGGGCGCTTATTCGAGTTGGGCGCTTATTCGAATAAATACGGTATGGAAATTTAAACAACACACTTCTTCATTGGTACGATGACTTGATTTTACTACTACTAACAGAAACGTTCAGGGTTTTGCTTTTGTTGCAAATAAGGGCTTATCTTAGTTGCCGCTAACAGCATCGGTGAAGCTGTTGTCCAGTACTTCAGCGGTCAGACGGATGTCCAGCCCGCCTCGTGTGGCTGATATGTCAGAATGGAAAATGACAACTCATATTTAGGTGGAGATTGTAAGAAATGGAAAAATAGCAAATGGGGGATACATAATGCAAAAGAAAAAGGGTAAAGGGTATTTACTATGAAGGCCTATACGTGGAATCTCCGCCCGACAGGGGAACCTTTTTCAGGTTTCATATAAGTACATGAAAGGGTGAGGATTGATTAGTTGACGTAAATGAAAGGGCAGTAAAATCTGTCATTTTGTTTAGTAAAAAGGCCAAAAAGGACTAAAAGATGCATTTTATGGCTGTGAAAATGTCGAGGAAACGTTATGTAAAACTTTGTACAGTACCTCTGGGTTTCTAGGTTTTACTGACCATCAGAAAAAGGGATAATCGTTACAAGGAAATCTCTTTTTGCGCACAAACTGCTGGGTGAAGAAATGAATTGATCGAAAATTGACGTGGCTAATCTGGCAAATAAGGAAATTGCACCATGTTTCCTGGCTCACTTCGGTTTTCAACCTGGCTCTTAGGCTTTGTTTACACTATGCGAGACAGCTTTTGCGCCGCCATGTAAACCATCGGATACTGAGCTTCAATCTGTTTACACAGTTCATTTTTCCCTTTATGCAAAGATCAAATTTTATTTCAATATTACCTCGATTTATATGAGGGATTTTAAGCAAAATGAAATCTAACTTTGATTAATTCAAGCCAACTTCTTGATTAAATCAGATGAGCATTTTTTCGCTTTTTGGCTACTTTGAAAGAAATTTGGATTCTTATGGCGGTTCATGTTTATGGCAAAATTGTACAGAACTGTCTTCTAAATTGATACATCAATAACAGGTGACACTATGATCCCTTTCCATTACTTTAACGTAAATTAAACTTTAGCTTCAACGCCGTCCTTTCCAAGACCATTCGAAAACGTATTGTTCGCCTTAGTTCAACTTAATCCAGGGAATATATTCTATCATTACTAAAGGCTTTTGCACCAATGATTGGATCGACTGTTAAAAATGGCAACGGTCGCTTACGGAGGAGAAATAGGCGACGTCGAAGAATAATTTTTTATCGTGGTGACGAGGAGGAAGAAGTTAGCCTGCTCAAAGTATAGAACTGTTTTCGAATAATCGAGTGGAGAAGCCGTTACGACACTTTGCCATGGTAGCAAAATTTCTGGATGACAACAAACCGAAAAAGTCACTTAATAATTGAACTCGCATTGTTTCAAACTTCATCGATCTTATTCACTTTCATTTAATTTGTCAATTGTTGGCGAAATTTTCTGGGGTTGTACCCGAAAGGACTGTATCTAAGTTTAGAAAAAGACAAACAGTTTTCGTTTGTTTTCACCTAACCCATAAAGCAGGCGCGTGAAATTAGGACGTTTCATGTGCAGTCGAGCAACGACGGCTAAGAAATGTACAAATAAAGCGTGATGCACGGGCAAAGTTGTTTTTTAGCTAATATAAACCTATTACTTTTTGACCTTCTCACTGCGCCATCGTCGTTGCTTAAGCTCGGTATTTTTGTGATCCAGAAATTTTGTTACCATGGGAACGTGACGTCAGGCTTCTCCTCTTTATTATTTTTTCCTAGTAGGTCGTTTCCCTTTGTTTTCACAGATCTTTCCGTCTAAAACCTGTGGTGAAAATTTCAGTTTTAAGTCACATATTAGATCATTAATAAATAAATTTCCAAGTCTGTACAGGGGGATGGGGGGAGGAGGCGCACTCTGAGCTTGCAGGGCTATTTGAACCGTGTAAAAGAACAAAAGAATTAGAGGAAAAAATGGGAGGAAAAATGGGAGAATTTTTCTTTAACTATCCGACAGAATATGCTAATAGTCGGTTCATAAAAAAAGCTTCAGCGTATTCTCGACGATAGTATCTTGGAGTTTCAAGCCTGATACTTAGGCTATTACTGTTGCGAAAGAAAAACTGCAACGGATGGCAATATGAGTGAACGAGTGAATTGTGGAAAGATGAGAGCTTACAGCTGTATCTTATCGAATCTCAAAGTCCAGTGGACCTTAAGAGAACCTTAAGAAGGGAACTTCTAAAATTTCAAAAACAATCAAGACTCCTCCACGTACATCTACTTCCGAGGTAAGACGATAACTCGATAAGCCTTCCTGTTGCTTCTTAAGGGGGAAAAACCTTATAAGTTATATATATCTAATTGGTCAGATTGAAATTGGCCAAATGGACTGTGTTATTTTTATTTAAAATAGTTACAAGTTGTTAAATTTATTTTTTTTGTGGATAAAAAGCGGAATTTTTAGTGTTATAAAACTACAAGAGGTGTGCTAAAACATTTTTGTGCGAACAGGTGTCTTCACTTACTAACTTGAGTTTTGAAAACGCTGGTGCAGAACTCAGAGTTGGATGTCACCGTCAAAACATTGATAATTAGAAAAGTCAAACCATTGAGCCAAAAGGCTGCCATCTATAGATGGAAATTTTTACTTAGCTTCGTTCTAGTACCGAGTCTAAGAACTATCACCCGCCTTAACAGTAGTGTGATGTGATATTGATCAGTTCTGGAACTTCCTTTCCCCTCAGCAAGAGTTGACACTGTTTTAATTATGTCCGAAAAATAAATATATCTCTAAATGGTTTGTGTTTATCGTCTTAATGATGGTATTGGGTTTGACAAGCCTTCTCTTACCTTATTTCTTCATAAAACAGTTTGGAGTTCAATGATTTTATATCTCTCTCACTCGACAAAATAAGGGCCAATTTGTATAAGTAATAGCATGATCTGTATAGTGATATTTAGCATAAATACCTCGAGTGACCGATAGATCTATTTCGAAATTGTCGTACGTAATTTCACGAGCCGTTAGGTGAGTGAAAGTTGAGACAATTTTGAAACTCTAGGCTCTTGAGTGCTCTCCAAACTTCCTGAACGCTCAATATATCGACATACGCACAGCTAAAGCATGAACTAATTGTTTTATAACATTGTCAAAGCGATCAATGCAGCAGTTAACTTAAATTTTTATTATGGTAGCGCGAGGGCTCACAGCAGTACGCGTCAATGTCTGCGTGACTATATGTTTTTAAGTCACAATTATGTTTTTGTCTTGAAACTGAAAGAAAATTTGCTCAAGTCGCTTAAGATAACAATAAAAAAGATCATAACATAACAAAAGTAAATCGAGCGCTCTGATTGGTCAGTTAGCCACTACCATTTGCCCGTGGGTGCACGCCAAGAAACTGAGCTAGCGAGGTAAAATTTAGGCAAATTCAACAAATCTCCTCTCCTGACGGTAAAATACACCGATGAAATGCACAGATGAAAAAAGGAAGTTGAAGAAAATACTAAGCTGTTGTTTTGAAGGAAAAAAGACAACATTTGCCCTGGATGAATTAATCACTGTTTTCCTCGCGGCTAGAATCGGCTGAAGAAAAGTTGAGCGAGCGAAGATTTAAGGTACTTGTGAGTTTTTTATAGAAGAGAAAGTCTGTTTGAAATGTTAATTTATCAATTAGTATTGTGTGATTGACTTTTTGGTCAAACTGATGCTAAATTCAAGCAAATATTTTAGGAAACACGCTCAAATTCGAGACAGCTTTGTTGCCAAGTTTTCATCGCATCGATTAAAAAGTTTAGCTAAGTTTAAACGGGCACATTACGCTGGAATAAGCGAATTTCATTTGAGTACAGAAAAATTTGGGTTTTCAAATAAATTTTTCAAAAAATAACTTTTGTGTGTATTAATTTGTTCCTCAGTGCTCATTTATATCAGTCGTTCAGAGAACGGTCGAAAAACAACAGCTTCAGCGCCGGTAGCCTGTGTACAGCCGCCCCTCCCCTCAAAAAAATCGGAAGGGAGGGAAGGGGCGGCTGTACACAGGCTACAGCGCCGGCTGTGTGTCGCGAATTTCCGTCGCAACTTTGACTTTCATAGCTGGATTTCCCCAGACAGATTTCGATACAAAGCTAGTCAATTTCTTTTTAAAATTAGTGTTACCCGTTATTCTAAAGAAATTACAGTCAAATTTTCTCATTTCTACTTTACGTTTATTTCAAAAACTGTCACATAAATAAGCTTGATAATTATTTCATTTATTTAGTTTTAGCTTATTTTTGAGAGTCTTTTTAGTTGGTGTTTATAGTTGCAGCTATAGTTTTCCCTCAAAGTTTTTACCCTAAAATTAAGAGCAAGTAGACAGATGCCATTCACAATAACAACGAAAAGCGTTTTGCAATTTACCTGAAGACGGATAACGGCTGATTCAGCGAAAGAAAAACTCAAGGGAGCGCACAGATGGCAGCATACATGAACTCGGACCGATGACTCAACCGAAGGCAAATGGAAAATTATGTTTTTCTCTTTTGATTATGTTATAAAAGAAATGGTAAACGTTGCAGATGTGCAACCATGGAGTTATGGATGCACTTGGGAGGTTTGCTAAGCATTCAAGAAGCTAGAGTCGCACTTGGCTAACGCCTTGTGCGACTCTTACGCTTCTTTCGTGCTTAGCAACCTCCCGCGTCCATCCATAACTCCATGGTTGCACGCTGCACGTTTACCATTTCTTAATTGTATACATATTGAGGTACCGGAAAAGTATTTGACGACTGCCCTCATCCCCTTGCGGTCTAGCGGTTAATAAATCCCCCGCGGTTTTTATTTTCATTCACGCTCGACGAGCTCTAAGTGGCCGACCATTTAACTTTTGAGAGAGGTATGGGTGATTTCAGAAATAAAAATAGTGCAGACTGATTTCAAGGGAAAAATATCCTGCACTCAAAAAAATATATCTATTATGGCGTATAATGCTGAAAAAAAAAAACTCTTACACCATTGAATCTCGGGAAAAAAAAATTCTTACCCAAACCAGATCACCCATACCCCCACCCCCCCTTTCCTCATTAGTCAAATGGTCGACCCCTAAAGATAAAATAGAGGGTCTGTGAACAGGCTACCACTGCCCAGGGATGTATGAGTTTGAATATGTGGTGTAGCAGTAAAGCGGAAGTAGTTTTTGTGCTCTCGAACGTTCATTGTAGTTGAGTTGTGATAACAAATACAGTTGTGATAGAGCACAGCGTTTACTTGAAATAGCAGTTAACTTTATTTCAGACTCGAATTGAAGAGTAGAAAGCTTGTCTTGTTTCCTTTGGGATTCCACAGGGAACATTTCTGGGTCCTCTGCTGGTCCTGTTATGACGTAGGTAACTACTTATCTTATTTTCTGCATACTAAAGTAAAACTTTTGCTAAGTGTTGTATTCATGGTGTTATATGCTGAGTGCTAATATTGCTAATATTGCAAACCCTGACGAATAACAAGAAGATCTGCAGAATTAAGAACAGTGGCAACATCGATGGCAAATCGGTTTTTGATCCCTTAAAGTAGTCTACCAAAGCAGAAGTATACTTTTTGTGGAACTGAAATCAAAGAATTTGAATCTATGTAGTATTTAGGAATTAATTATCGTAAATTAATAGTATTGCTAAGCTAAAATGGTTCGTTCAAGCATATCGCATCACTCTCAAGTAACGTTAATTAACTTTCTTCTACAGCACCCTTCCTTTCAGCAACTTACAATTTGACCTTCTGCGTTTCCATTCTTGCAACGTATTATACTTCATATATCGTACATTTGCATTGATGTCGGTTTCCATTGAAATAATTAAAAAAAATAAAAATGTTGACTGAAAACACTGTTTCAACGTTTTAGCGAGCATAGACTTTCCAGAAATCACTAGTAGACGATGGGTTTGGGTTATGACGACAAACGATATCGTCATCTATATTGTTCGAATATGGTTCAATGAACCAATGATAGTTTAGGGCGACGAGCGATATCGCCACATATATGGTTCGAACATTATTCAATGTACCAATGATAGTTTTCGCCTATTAAAACTCGACATCGCTACATCAGCTCAGCGAGTGAATGCACACGCCTTTAGGTTACTTGCATTCATTACACTCTCCAGGAATAACGTTTAGTTGCTGTTTGATTTTAATAAATGCTCTTGACTGAATAAATGCAAACAAACAATGATAAAAGGCAAACGTGAAACTTAGGAAAGATTGTATATAATTATGAAAAAACATTGCAGCTAAATTCTTGAAAAAAGTTAATACAATGTGAACAGGGGGTAAAACTTCGAGGCAAAAGGCCTAATTAGGCAAGCTTAAATAAATAAGAGAAAATAAGGAAAACACGAAATAATGCAAATGAACATTAGTTCTCAAAAGTTCTCTAAATGTCTAACTTAAGAACTGATTTTTCACATGATAACTGCTACCAAACGTATTTTCACTCCAAAACTATACAGAGAAAGCTATACAGAGAAAGTCTCTTGGTAAGTAGATATTTAGACAATGCAATCAATTTGGCGAATTCTTAGCGAACATAGACTTTCCAGAAATCACCAGAAGCTGTCGGAATTGGAGTGTCAGACTTATCATCGCAGCTAAACTTAGGTGGGTTCATGTACCAATGATATTTGGCAAATATAAAAGCAGGGTATATATACAGCCTGTCTTGATTTTGACCATGACCCCATTTGCCAACTCTGTACACGCCATTTTCCAATCCCCAGTTTTGGCAAACTCTTGTCAGGCTTGAGTTGTCATTTTCCATTCTGACATATGAGCCACACGAGGCAGGCTGGACATTCGTCTGACCGCTAAAGTACTGAACTACAGCTTCACCAGTGCTGTTAGCAGCAGTGGTCACGTGGAACGTACTTCCATTGTTTTTACTGCAGTGGAATCTCAGTTGGGTGAAAGACAAGTTTGTTCTCAGCTCATTCATGGCGGTTTTTGTGAGAACCATCTGATCACTGGTTATTCCACGGTATGAAGTCTTGACTGGAAGCTGAGAGGGTGGAGTTGAACCAATCACAACGTTGGAAACGAGGAGCCATCCCCCTGAAATGGAAAGTTGCTTTAATAAGGAAAAACAACTGTTTTTAAAGGTACAGGTATATAATTTAGAGAAAAACTGACCCGGCAGCAAATAATGTATCCTTTCTTTTATGCCGAGGCAAATCTGTATAATTCTTTATATCACACTTGTCCTTATCCAGTAATTGATAATTCTGATTGTCTTCATCTTTTTTAGGCTTTCCAAGTTTTGACTAATATTCTGTTGAAGGGAAGTTATGTGAGTTCATGTGAAGAACAGTTTTTAAGAGCAGATCTCACAACTCTCATGTCGACCACAATAAACTTTCAACGGGTTTCCACTCTTCTCAGGTTCGATCCAGTAACTCCGGTCCCCTTTAGATTCATTATTGAAACTACCTATGACGAATGTACGTGGTGGTCTGCAAAATTAGCAGGTTTTTGTTGGACAAGGGAAACTCTTATTTTGAAAGAAGAGCTGAGCATCAGTAAAGAGTGATCGAGCGATCCCCAAGCTCTGAGAAAACGCCTGCATAACTGGCTGTCAAATTTTGTTTACAAAAAAAATTACACGAGACTGCTTAACTTAAATCAATAAATTGTACATTATTTTAAAACACTAATAAATAATCAGCGCTCCAAGCTGCGACCATTTTGGTCGCCATGGCGAGTCAAGAAAAAAAAATTGGCGGCTAAAGTTGCAGCGAAAGTCGCCAATTTGTTCCGCGCCCATGTACCTAAGTGTAAAAAGTTCCTTTATGAGCTAGTCTTAATGGTCTTTCCAAAGTTAAATTAAGATAAACATTTGCAAGAACAATTATTTGTGCTCCGTATTCGAGACAATTTTGCTATCTTCAACCTGGTTGTCCGGGTGTGAAGCCTTGAGATGCCACGGGCCATTTCAAACGGCAAAAAATTGAACCGTCAACCGTCAATAATGCAGATTGATATTAACCGTCAAAAAGTTTTAATATATTTTCAAATCACGCTATTTCAGCGAGATCTTCATGGACGTCTTGTCCTGAAGAATCTCCAAACTGGAAACACCAGTTCTTATGTTCTTCAAAACGCACTCTCTAGACATAACCAGACTTTTAAGAAGTTGCTTTTATCTGACAATATTTCGAAATTCTATTAAGTCTGATTAACAAGAGCGTCGCACAAATTAGAGCCAGATTTCTTGAATGACTTGTTAGCAAGGATCCTTTGAAAGCCATAGCTTCTACACTCCAGGGACCTCCAGCGCCTCTCGTTCTAAGTGCTGCTTCTTTAATCAAATCACTAGCGATCTCATTGTAATTTGACTCGTGCACCTCCTCAACTACCCCAAATAGCAGCGTTCCCAGCGAACCTTTCTTTCTACCATTCCCGTTTCGCGGTGGGTTTTCTGATGACGCCATTTCAATGACCCGTCTCTTACAATCTAAAACATCTCTGTTCATTTGCTCAGGCCATTTTAGCTAGACATCGTGAGAGCCTTTCCCACAACAATGCTTCTGGACCGCTGTTAACCCCCCGTTATCACGTAATGATAATAATAACAACAGCAATAATAATAATAATAATAATAAAATAATAATAATGATAATAATAATAATAATAATAATAATAATAATAATAATAATAATAATAAAAGCCTTAAGGAAGATACTAGTTAGACAAAGAGGAGGAGTCAATCATTCATTTAATGTTTATAGATGACTTGAAGCTGTACGGGAAGGATGAGCGTGAGCTTGACTCACTGGTCAGTACAGTCATGGTGTTCAGTACCGGATATAGGCATGATGTTTGGTATGAAAAGGCGTGGGGATTACCTCGCCTGATAATCGCAAAATGAAATCAGTGGAAGAAGATGGCTATAAGAACTTGCGAATTCTGGAATATGACGATCCATGACACGGGCACAAGAAAAACGTTCAGAAGAAAGAATATTTCCCGAAGACTAAAGACAGTCCAATGTCAGTGGGAAAATACGATACTTGCAACAAATTCATAGGCTCTGTCACTTGTCTGGCATGGAGCTGGAGAAGTAAACTAAAGTAAAAAAAAAAACAACAACAAGAGATAAGGGTATGTTTCATCCACGACACGATGTTGACCGATCCTACTTTCGACGACTTTCCGGGGGCTGTATATTGAATGGCCTGGAGGAGTGTGTTCTCGATGAAGAGATGGAGTTGGCCTATTGCGTTCAAAACATCACGGGACCACTGCAAAAAACAGTAGAACTTGAAGAGATACGAAAGGAAATGAGGAACCCCACAAACAGACGATGAGAAGGAGAAAACTTTTGAGAAGATTAAGAAGTGGAAGACAAGCCCCTTCACGGCCAGATATTGAGTCAAACAGAACAAGTCAAGGCTAAGAGGTCATGGGATTGGTTGAAGAAGGGGGATTTGAAGAAAGAGGACGAAGAGCTTATAACTGTCACGCAAGATCAGTCACTGACGACGAATGTAATCAAGACTTCCATTGAAAAACAGGAAGTGTCTCCCCTCTGCAGCCGGATTGTGTGGAGATAAAGATTCCACACGAAGTCATCTGATTTGCGAGTGCAGTAAGATGGATTACCCTCAAAAGCATAACAATGTTGCGAAAATTATTCACCGGGACATTTCAAAGAAACATATACAGTAAACACTCGCGTAAAAAAACCTGATGGATTAAGAACCTTTTTGCAGAAATTTGCCCCTTTAAAACCCAAAAACACAAGAACCTGTTTAGCCAAGTAAGATTAAGAAGGTTCTAATATCTGGTACAGTTGAATTATGATAAACAATTAAAACTTAAAGTATAACAAGAAGATAGTGTACCAAACTGTATATAAATTCGGTAATCAGTTTTGTTAGGGTTATAAAAATAAAATTGTGACTAAAAACTGCAGTCGTAAGGAGCAAACTCGTGTTAATTTATTTCTCTGGTAATCAACAATCTATTTTTTTTTCATTCATAGAAATTAAGGACCAAATTAAGAACCTACTTAGTTACTTATGTGGGTTCATCTGAAGAATGTATTACAACAATTTCAAACTTTCAAGATCAGATCTCACCTCCGTCAGTTGTCATGTCGCAGTAAACATTCAACGGGTTTCCACTGTTCTCAGGGTCGATCCAGTACTTCCCGTCTCCTTTAGAGTCACCGGAGTCCCGGATGCTCTTACAGGAATAAGCAGGGTCGGTGGAATTCCAACCTGGCCTTGCTGCAGCAGATAATAAAACAAATGGCTGTGATGGTAAATATTCACTCCGCCGTGAAGCAATTGTAAAATCAAATTAAATAGACGAGCGTTACTCACGAATTTCAGATCTTTTTCCTTTGTAGTCCGTCTGAGGTTGTTTGTAGTCCGGTTGAGGTTGTTTGTAGTCCGGTTGAGGTTGTTTCTTCTTGTTGGCGGGCAAATCATGGCAAGAAACCTGAGAAATCAATTTGAAAACCGAATTGAATTTAAAAAAAATTAAACAATATCTGAAAACTATGGATGACGCGATTACGGACTTTAATTTTCACTGGTTTTGTTTGCCATATTAGTAAATACGTTAATGTATATACCTTCTCACTATTTCCTTCCATAAACGATATTTACCGTGTGAGTAATGACAAACATATACTTTAAGCTGCTTCAAGCCACAGGCAGACCGGTTAGACAAATCATTATTGAAAAGAAAATGTTATCAAAAGTACTATTTACGATATCACAGTTCTGAAGAAAATCCATAGTTTTAAAAACCGGAAGATTGAAATCCGATAAAACCGAACATGGTGACCGTCGTAAAAAAGTGTTTTGGTTCTTTTTGGTTAACGCTTTTTCTTAACGTTTTGACAATAAAGTTCAGATATAACGCGCACTCTGATTGGTTGAAAAAGCATGGTTTATGAGAGTATAAAACACAGAGTTAAAACTGTCACACCATCTGTGAATCACACCATGCGGTGGTTTTCAGGACCAAAGTTTCGCATTTCAGGGTTAAAAATAAATCATTAAAAGACACAAATGGAGAGGGAAAGTTCAAATGAATGCTCCGTTTCCTTTGAGTGGAATGAGGAAAAATTTTGGTAACGAAATCGTCCTTCGAGGATTTGAATGATGTTTTCGTCACGGCGGAGCGCAAAATGTCCTGTTTTGAAATTCAACCAAGGCAACGAAGTTTTTGAAGACGTTTCAGGTACATTTTTTGCTCTATGGTCAGGAAAAATACGTTTTTGTGCATACATAAGTGTTTCAAAAACGTTTTATAAATTTTTGCCCGGCGCGCTAAAGAATAATTACAAAATACACCTCGATTTAAGAACGGTTTTGTGCTCAATTTTGCCATGCGCTCATCCGATTAACTTGCTTTTAAGGATTAACTTCTTAGTTTTTGAATATACATTCAAGACATAACTTCTCCGTCTTATTGTTTTGAGTTTGTTCATTCATACAATTAGCTCTAAAGACGATTGCAAGACTACAGCATCACTTCTCCGAAAACGTTGGTGAATCAGTCTTATCTTACTTTCAGGTTCAGTTTTTGGGCCTTTTTCGATCGGATTATTTGTTTTCAAATTGTTATGTTAATGACGTCCAGGTTTTTATGGGTCGTCAATTCGGTAGGATTTAAAAGCCCTTTTACATTTGGAAACTGATTTTTGGACGTAAAAGGTATATTTCTTCCTCATTCAAATTCACAGAAAGTTTAGCTCGTTACACTTTGTGATAACTTTGATGCATTGACAGCTTCGACAGCTTTTGGCTAATTCAACCAATCAAATCATCTGGCCCATTCTAAAATGGATTGTGATTGGCTAATTTAAGTGTCTCTTATGAGAGTGTAGAACACGATGACGTCACTTTAGTTCGCTTTGGAAATAAACTTTGTTTTGGAAATTAGAAATCAATGCATGGGGAATTTAAGAGATTCTTTATCACATAAAACAAATAAAGAAAAAGCCTTGATTGTGCTCTGTTCTGTTGTAGAGCACTTAGGAAGTGGCTAAAGCACTCATGAAGTAAGGAGAAACACTCGACAATATCTGCTGTTTCGCCCTTCACTTCTTTGGTTCTCTAGCCTCTTACTGCGTACTTTACAACAGAACAGAGAATAGTTAGGGCTTCTTTATTTGTTAAGTGAAAAGCCATGGTTGATGTTCAATCAGTAGAACTGACCTTAACAGGTCCATAATAAGAAGATCCTTTCATCTTTTTGAAGCTTTCCGGCGTCATCTGGCGTGTTTTGTTGTTCAGCTCACAAAGTCGTTTTGCAATATCTGCACCAGGACGAACATTAAATGATTTGCAGCTGTTATTTCTGAGGCATTTTTGGTGACATTCAAACTCATCAGCAACAGTAGACGCATTCATGACATGATCAACTAAAATATGGTCTGAAAGATAAAGTAATAAAATAACGAAGGAATTTGAAACAATCAGTAGGGTTAAACATGAACCAGGGACATGCCTTTTTCGTAGAATTTAGCTGTACTTTTTATGATAAAAGATTATTTCTTGTTTGCTATTAAATTGGATTGAATACATGCGACAATTATCAGAAGTATATATAAAGTGATAACAGCTATAAATGATTTTAACATGAGACAAGTCGGAATAATAAAAATGCTTTCAAAGTGCATTTTTGTGCGAGTTCGTTATTTAAAAGATGTAATAAAAAACTATACTTTAGACTAAAACTAGTAAAATAAAGGTATTTTGCACAAAGATATTGAAAGAGGTCTCGAAACACGTTTTATAAAGCAGCAGGTGTTAACTTGCCAGTGTGAGTTTCAAAAACGCTCGCACAGAAGTCCGACTTAGATATCACCAGTAAACTTGCAATCAGAACGTTAAACAATGAGAAAAAACCAAACGAATGAGCCGCGAAGTAACCATCGACAGAAAATTTTTTGGTGAACTTTACTGTAGCTACATGTAAATGCACTATTACGTATCAGCCTTATACTGTGGGTGTTCAGTTTCAGTTTGTTTAGTTGTAAGACTCTATTGCAGTGGCAGCTCTCGGACAGTGCAAATTATTAATTCATGAGTATATTCAGAACTACTAAATTAAAATTGAAAGTCGAGCTTCACTAAATTTTCAAGTAAAACTGTAAAACAAGCGTACTTTTTTTGTTCAAGGGAACCTCTCGTATTTTAAATACGAGTTCAAGTAATAACAAGCCCCAGAGAACGTGTCCAGGACGGGGGTTCTTACATGTGATTGCCGAGCTAAAAAATGTAAATCATTCTGAAATACTAATGATTTACGGCCAGTTTAAATCGAACTCAGGGAAATAAATTAGCTATTGCAATGTTATGCCTATTGGGCATTCATAGGGGAATAGAGTGGGGCAATTGAACCATAGGGGTAAAATTAAAGAGATGGATGATTGAACCAGTTTTTGGCCTGAATCCATCTGCTTAGTGCAGTGTTGATATTGTATTCAATAATTAAGATGTCACGTTTTGTCTTTTTAGTGTAGGGATTCTTAATTAATCGACGGCCACTAAGCTAGCCAAAATACACTGCGCAAGCAGGTTGCATATCCCCCAAAAATTTCACCTTTAAAAACAAAGAAAAAAAAAGAAGAAATCAAATTGCAAAAATTTTAGGGTGGATGGGGGAAGCTCAATCTATAGTTCAACTCGATCCTCCGAATTCCGAGTGATATTCCACGAGAAAACCAATTTCGTTTTTTTAGTGGAACAGTGTTTAAGGGAGGTACCCATTAAGTGCGTCAAAATAATTAAAAAAAGGACGCGAAAGAAATCGCGAAAATGTCGCAAAGACTGAAAAGAAAGGTGTAAATTTGGATGGCAACTAACAGGGGCTCCGTACGGGTACAGAGAGTACGCACAACACTTCAAAAAAGCTGCCCTAACCGAGTTAAAGGGGGAGAAAAGCCGCGGATATGTTGTGTATCAGTTGGATGTTAATTGTCATTGGTTCCAAAACTAAGAAATCACTCGGCTGGTTTTGCAATTTAGACGGGGATAGAAGTCAAAGTTTTTATGAGACCGGTGAAATTGCTATTTTGGTCGACCTTACTTCACTGAGTTAAGTTCGACTACTGGGTCACAAACGTCGAACTTGGATAAGCGTCGATCTAACTAAGTTCAAAAGTAATAGAGGGCGCGAAACATTTTAAAGTCGTCAGTGGAAGCCTGCTTTGCAGAAACCCGTTGATAACAGACAATTCTCTTTGCTCCGACAAACAGCACATTAATTTGTAATGAATAAACAGCAAAAAACAGAGAAATATTCAGAAAACAGTAGAGTTTAACATGAACCTAGAATAACATTAATTGAGTTTTATAGCTGAACAGTTCTATAGAATCTTTTATGATAAAGAGATATACTCGCATGCAAATAAAATTGCGATTTGATACCGTCAAGCGCGAATCGTCAGAAGTAAAATACGTGATAAAAGTTTTAAGTAAGTTTAACACCAGATATAGTCGGGGAAAGAAAATGGTTTTAAAATGCTTATTGTGCGAGTTCATCATCTCAAATTTATTAGAATGGCGAGTATTAAAAGGATGCAATAAGGAACAGTCTACTTAAGACCAAACTTCGTAAAACAACGTTATTTTGTTTGCGCCTAGAGACACGACAAAGTTTTCGAAACCATTCCATAAAGTCACTGGTTTCAACTTACCAGTCTGAGTTTCAAAAACGCTGGCACAGAAGTCCGAGTTAGATATCACCAGTACCACTACCATCAGAACATTAACAGCCAAAAATACCAAACCAATGAGCCACGAGGCAGCCATTGACGGAAAATGTTTGGTTTAACTTTGCTGTAACTACATCTATTTGCACTATAATATACTACGCATCACCCTTGTACTGTGGTTGCTCAGTCTCAGTTTGTTTTGTCTTTCAACTCTTCTGCGGTAGCAGTTTTTAAGCAAAGCTATTTATAATTCATAAGTGTTTTTGTAAATACTAAATAAAACTGCTTAAAAAAGATTTTACTTATAAGAGTCTAGCTAAACTTCATTTTCAAGTAAGCCTGTAAAACAAGTGACTGTACTTTTTGTTCAAGGGAACGTTTCATTTTAAAAGAAGCACAGTAAGATGAAAAAGCAATAATATATGCACCGAGCGAGTTCTAGTAATAATACTAATGCCCCCTGAGAAAGCCAGCATTACCGGCCTCAAGAGTCCGGGGCCGGGCTCCTTACATGTGCCTGGTAAACTGAAAATCATTCATTTTTCTGAAATACTAATGATTTACCGCTCAGACACAATCGAAGCTGAGGGAAACAAATGAGCTTTTTCTTGGGCATATTTATTGTGCATTCATAGGGGTAAAATTAAAGAGAGGGGTAATTGAACCAGTTTTTGGCCTGGATCCATCTGCTAAGTGCAGTATTCATATAGTATTTAATTATTAAGATGTCTCCTTTCATCTTTTTAGTTTAGGGACTATTAATTAATCGACGGCCACTTATACCTAGCCAAATTGCATTGCCTCAGGAGGTGGCATATCCGAAAACTTTTCAGCTTTAAAAACAAAAAATAAACAAAAAAGATGCAAAAATTTCAGGGTGGGTTGGAGAAGCTCGATTTATGGTTCAACTTGAACCTTACGAAGCTTAACGCGACCGTTCTCAATTAAACCCTTGATCCGCCGAATTCCGAGTGATACTACACGAGAAAACTATTAAATTTCAACCTTCCAGTGAAACAGGGGTAAAGGATGTTTTTTTTAATTCTGTGGACTGTGTCGTAGTTTTTTTTGTTTTTGTTAATTCGTCAGTGAATTTTGCAAAGCATTTTTGTTGGCTTGTTATTAGGTTAGGTTCGGAGGAAGGGATAGGGCATAGAGGCTTCGGACCTTATTAAGTGGGTCAAAATAAATAATAAAGGTTGCGAAACAAATCGCAAAAAGTCGCGGAGACCGAAAAAAAAAAATGTAAATTTGGATGGAAACTATCAGACCTCCAACGGGAGCAGAGAGCACAAACAACTTGTCTTAGAGACTTTAAAAAGCTACCCTAACCGAGTTAAAGGAGGAGTAAGACCTAATATGTTGTCTATTCTGGATATTGGCTCGGAAACTAAGTAATCGGGCGGCTTGAGTTTGCAATTTAGGCGGAGGTGGGGGGGAGTTTTTATGGGACGAGTCAAATTACTATTTGGGTCGACCTTACTTCAGTTGAGTTCGACTACTGGGTCACCAACGGTGTAAGAGTCGAACTAAGTTGAAAAGTAAGAAAGTGCGCGAAACATTTTAAAGTCGTTGTCGGAAGCCTGCTTTGCAGAAACCCTTTTATAACAGATGATTCTCTTTGTTCCGACAAACAGCTCAATATATTAATTTTTAATGAATAAACAGCATTTTACGGAAACCCAGATATCCGAGGGGGCATTTCTGAGAATTCTTAATGGGGGTGTGCCGCCCGGTTCTCCAAATCCTGACCCTATTTCAGACCAAAAAATATTATTTTTCACACCTGTTTTCAGACCTGGCCTTTAAGAAATGATGTCATCATTACTTAGATTACAAAAGCAACAAAAAATATTTCTTAAAATCCATTCGAATTGGCATATTTCTTTTTCTTTCTGACTCATTTGGGACTGAAACAACAAATACGTTCGTACACTCCCGTAATGCCCTCGAAAACCATACCCGATTCCAGACCAAAATGAGCAAAGTCTACACCCGTTTTCAGACCAAAACGGCGGAAAAACCCTTTTGGGCAGCAAATAGATACATAGGGGAGTACCCCCCGCGCCCAGATAATACAAACTCTTTATTGGCATGTTCACTCGATGTCTGCCATGTTTGTCCCCTAAAATCGATCTTTAGCGGACTAGAAGAACTTGTTTGGCGATCCAGCAAACTTTAATATTCAGAGTAGCTAAACTGAGACAAACGTCAAACTTATCATTAACTTAAATCACTCAGTTTGGTTCGTCTCATGAAAAGTTCGACGTTTGGCCTTGGTTTTAGTCGATGCAAACTCATTCAAACAAACCTGACCGCGACAGAAGACAAACTTATCATGAACTTAATCCGTTCAGTTTGGATCGGGGGGTACTCAACAAAGTTTTATACAGGGAGGTACCGCCCCAAGGTCCAACCTCTTACCCTCTTAAATACTATTTTTGACATAGTGGAGCAGATACGTGTTTCAATTGTTCACTTTCTGTTTGAAGCATGAAATTTGGCAGGTAGCCCTTCGGTTATACTGATTCTAATTCTTATCGCGTTATCTGCAAAGGGATTTCCCATCACAGCGGATGTGTAATTATACAGGTGCGTATGTTAAGATAATATATAGATTTAGCCAGGGCTAAAAGCGAGGCTCCCATTAATAAATTTAATATATAGATTTAGCCAGGGCTAGAAGCGAAGCTCCCGTTAATAAATTTATAAGTTAAATCAAACCATAAACTTGTAATTCACAGATCAGGGCACATTCATTTGACTCTTGAGGCAAAGGCTGAGTAATTTTAGAGGAAAATCAGAATGTGACCTTCCAAGAGTGAAACAAATTTTACATCAAGTTATTTGTACACCGAAAAATAGCAATCATGTTCGATCACAGTAAATTAGGCCTGGAAAACATTAGCTGTAGCATCATAATGTGGCATTCACCAGTCTCTCCAACATTGCTCCGTTAGAGAGACTACGGATAATTGGACAACCCCGAAATATAATTTTAAGAAACACATGCGCCACGATAGTCCTTGGAGGCAGCCAATTTACACGTTGCATTCCTCTGTCTAAAAGAGAGGCCAAAATAAAAATCAGGCCGGATTTTTTGTGTTCGACAAGTTTAGTTTACTAGTAAATCTTGGCGACGAATCTGGTGGCGTGTAAACCAGCCTTTTAAGAGCCATTTTCTGAGAAAATCGAGAATCGCAAGACACTCGTCAAAAAATCGAATTTTTTTTTATTTTGCCAAAACATCCCTTTTAGTGACCTAATTTAAGGAAAAATAGTTTTGGGTTCAAACGATTCATTTTAAAGGAGAAATTAAAAAAAGTTTAAAAGATCGATTTTATTCCTGTTTTTCGAACAAAACACGGCAGGATGCAATGGCAACTTCGAGAGAAGGGTGAACGCGTAAGAAACATTCCCTGACATTGAAACTTCACCGAATTATTATTTTGTTCTTACTCTTGAAAAACTTAGAAGAAAAATTGAAAAACAATGTCTTATATTTTTATAATCGACAAGTCTAAAGAGGTCATATTTGTGACGTTAGACATGCTAGAAAACGAAGGCCAACTTTGACCATTAAAAAAGGCCTCTGGTATATGCCGCTTGATCATAAAATCAATATAAAATGGAACCTTGGCTTTTGTACTAACGTACTGGAAAGTTTTAGCTCTGGAAATCAAATATCATCCTGACACCAAAGCAAGCGGTGAGAGCAATTGAATTGGGAAATTTATGCAAATTAGACGGCTTGCGGACGGTTGTCAAACTAAAAGAAAGGTTTTACATGAAAGGATTACTCACCATTGCTTGTAACACGTTTTTACGGCAAGGAAAGTTATTTCCAACTTCTGTTGCGTCGGTTTGAGTCACAAAATCCATAATTTTAAGCCAAAAGGTCCAAAAGACAAACGCACGTTTGCTCAGCGACTGCGCTAGAATCCGGCCGTGAATCGAAATGAAGTCACAACACGTCACTGCGGTCCTTTAGAAGCAAGAGTTGCAAGAGTTTTTGCTTCAGTCAGGAGGCCAAAAGATTGAAAATTCATCGCAAACTAATGACTTCGATTTTGAAAACCTTTCATCACTTCAATCGTTCGCCGGCTGATAATAAACATCACACAAGATCGTATGACCTTTGGCGTGTGACCGGAAATCGGTCACACCCTCAAGTCACGTTAGCATACTGTCACGAATTTTAATACGATTTTTCACGTTTGCTTTCGACAAAAAATAGACTCATCGAAATAAAATCAGGCCTGCTTTATTTATTTGTTTATTTTTTAATTTCTTTTATAGCCTGCAGAACTTGTTCCCCATGCATCGCGCGAGTCTCGCGCCCCCAGTCCGCTTCGCAGTGCTAGCGTGAAAAGCGCAAAAAACTGAAATTGACTCCTGTTCTGTAGTTGATTTCTTTTATAGACACCTTCTAGGCATTGACAGGCTGTGAAAAAAGTGTATTTTTATTATTATTATTTTTTGAAGTGCTACATCATTTTCCTATAAATTTCAAACGTGACTGCTAAAAGACTGTTTGGAACCCATGGATGGAGAAAAGCTGTGCCGGAGAGAAGGTCAACCTCCCAGCCGAGCCAACTTTTGCGAGCGTTTATATGAGGAAAAAACTGACCACTTTGTCCGAGTCAACAGTGCTTGCGCATGCTGTCTTTGTCTAGCCTTGACCGTGTTGTCCCAACTACAATCGGCGACAAAATTGTTGAGACAAATAGGGTGACTTCGGAGAACAAACGAATCCGCACCCTCCCCTGTACCCTCCATTCAAAGTTGGGGTGTTTGTTGTTTTCTATAGGTAGCTAGAACAAGGGCACAACATTGTACGGAGGGGATGGGGGAGGAAAGCTATATTTCCTCCTTTTGAAGTTCATAAAACGTAAAAAAGCCTACTTTGGGGCGAAGTGTCTCAACTCATTTTGTCGCCGATTGTAGCTGGGCGAGCCAAAGTGGAGAAATATTAGCCGGGCTGGAAGGGTGAGGCCACCACTACCGGCTCAGTGGAGGGCTGACTTCCGGAAGCCCTCAACTCCGCCCACTACTGGTAGTAAGGCGTCTATCCGAACCAACCTTTTGTTTCTCATGTAAATGGTTTACCAAGTTTTGTAAGGAAATGGAGGAAAAGTTGGCTCGCCCAGGGTAACTTGGGAGGTGAGTAAACACCAGATAACCCCAATAATAAGCACAAACTTTGATTGTCAGTTAGATGTCTACTATTTTAAGTAAGCGACCTGCATGTGATTGTCGCATCCATGCCCCCTTCCAGATCCCCTTTATTATCGGTAAGCCTCTGATAGGTCAAAGTAATACAGTCGTACCTCCAGTAAGCGACCACCAAAAATGCAAAGACTTAGTGGTCCCTAACGGGAGGTGGTCGTTTAGAAGAATCGGACCACATGGGGTCTATTCCGAGAAGAGGTCCAGGCACATTCTATTAAATGGCGGTGTAACAAATTCCTGGCAAAATATTATCTTTTACCTCTTTTGACAAATACAGCTTTTAAATCATGCTCAATTTAAAGAGGGATTCAGGTGAGTGAGATATAGAATAGTCTAGAATCACAACATAATCTTCACTTTGTTGGCTACACCTACTAAGTTAGGATATGTGTAGTTCCACGATGTCGCTAAAGGTCTTCATATTTTCTAAGGAACATAGTGCACACAGCAAAAATAGAGAGCAGAGAATGCGTCAACTGGTCGCTTATGGAAAACAATTAACCGTGACGCCCAAAAAGTGGTCGCAGTCACTTACAGAAGGTGGTCGTTTACTGGAAGTTCCAACTGTAAGGCTTTGACTGGGAAAATTTGGTCCTTTGGATTGGCAGTCGCACATGGAGGTTGGACTGTGTAAGCCACCATCACCTCACTGTGAGTGACGAGAGCCAGGAAAGCATAGTATACACTCCCTTAGGATACACAGAATCGTTGTTTTGAGGTCCCGTTTGGCGAAATGGATCATTCAAGGGAGGTGTTGAAGTCCCATAGTGAAATTTATAAGGTTTATGTGTTTTTAGTGCAAGACGAAACACAATACTTAGGGCCCTGTTGTTCAAACGTTTAACAACAGGAAATCACTATCAAGCGAATAAGAAGAAGCAGGGTGAAAGCGTTAGTCCCGGGGGCGTTAGTCAACTTTTCGAACATACAGCCCCTCAGTCACTCTCCTCCGCAGACTTACCCTGGGCGACCAGGATAGGGGAATATAATACTCGACCTTCCTTGCATCATCGCGAGAGCCTATAGCCTTCACTTTCTTTTGGCTCGTCCTACAATCCTACCCAACGTTCGTGGGACAGGAAGGTCTGCTTGCGAGGCTTGGGAATCTAGGGAGACTATGGTAGCATGGTGCAAATAGCCGGGATGAGCTACTTTGTCCACACGAACCAAGAGGATTGGGTCTGCTAGAAGAAATCAGGTGTAGCTTTCTGTGATAAGTAATATTCCAACAGTATAGGATCATAGTTTGAAGCCATTTCACAATCACTAGTTTCCGCGCACCTCTACCGGCGAGTTGTGGACAAAAGCAGCTGATAGCTGTATGCGAACCTTTTTTCCACAAAATGGTTTCTGGGTTTTCGCATTCGACAGTGTCATGTATTGATTTTTTTTAATCTTAGTCGAGGTCTTTTTAATTATGTACTGTCTATCTGACTGACTGTCTCTTTGTGTTTTTTTTTTTCTGGTAATAACAGGTTTCATAATTTGGTCGTGGTTGGGGTTATAGGCTCCTGATCGTGAGCAAATAGCGAAAAAATCAACAAGCAAAACCAAAAGTAAACTGTAGCGTTGAATCCGTTGGCCACGGAGAATTGGTATTATTCTGCAAGTTCTTTACTACAGCAAGAGAGTATACTCCCTTGACTATGGGACATTGGGCCGGGGGAACTTAGTATTTTGACCCGGCATAGGGGAGGAGGGGAGGGGTAGGGGGTACTCTGGCCAGATTCCAAGTCACGGGGATGATCGAAGTATGTTTTTTTCTTAGTTTGAAAATATTTTGAACAATTTTTTTTTAGCTGTGGCTTTACTTAAGTATTCAAAATATTCGTTCTTTTTTGGTCTTAATTTTCGCTTCCACGGATCACTCACGACACTTGGAATCCGAGGTACCCCTCCTGTTTAGTACTTCGAAGGCAAAAAAGCTGTTTCAAAGCCTAGTAGGTAAATAAAAGAAAAATAAATATGCATGGCTGTTTCTACTGCGATGAGAGGATTTCTTGTCAAAAAATGTGAAAACTGTATTAAAATTGCTGACAACAGCTACGAAAATTTCGTGACAGCATGATGACGTGACTAAAGCGTGTGACCAATTTCCGGTCACACCAAAGGTCATATGATCTTATGCGATGTTTATTATCAGCCGACGAACGATTGAAGTGATGAAAGGTTTTCAAAATCGAAGTCATTAGTTTGCGATGAATTTTTATTCCTTTTGCCTCCTGACTGAAGTAAAAACTCTTGTAACTCTTGCTTCGACGTGTTGTGACTTTATTTCGATTCACGGCCGGATTCGGACGCAGTTGCTGAGCAAACGTACGTTTGTCTTTTGGCTAAAAATTATATATTTTGTGACTCAAAACGACGCAAAAGAAGTTGGAAATAACTTTCCTTGCCGTAAAAACGTGTTACAAGCAATGGTGAGTAATCCTTTCATGTAAAACCTTTCTTTTAGTTTGACAACCGTCCGCAAACCGTCTAATTTGCATAAATTTCCCAATTCAATTGCTCTCACCGCTTGCTTTGGTGTCAGGATGATATTTGATTTCCAGAGCTAAAACTTTCCAGTAAGTTAGTACAAAAGCCAAGGTTCCATTTTATATGGATTTTATGATCAAGCGGCATATACCAGAGGCCTTTTTTAATAGTCAAAGTTGGCCTTCATTTTCTAGCACGTCTAACGTCACAAATATGACCTCTTTACACTTGTCGATTATAAAAATGTAAAGCATTGTTTATCAAATTTTCTTTTAGGATTTTCAAGAGTAAGAACAAAATAATAATTCGGTGAAGTTTCAATGTCAGGGAATGTTTCTTACGCGTTCACCCTTCTCTCGAAGTTGCCATTGCATCCTGCCGTGTTTTGTGCGAAAAACGAGCATAAAATCGATTTTTCAAACTTTTCCTAATTTCTCCTTTAAAATGAATCGTTTGAACCCAAAACTATTTTTCCTTAAATAAGGTCACTAAAAGGGATGTTTTGGCAAAATAAAAAAAAATTCGATTTTTTGACGAGTGTCGTGCGATTCTCGATTTTCTCAGATAATGGCTCTTAAACATACTTTTTCTCATCACGTCTCAGGTAAACAGTACACAGACCTCGGACAGAATTAGTTCTTTTTTGCCCTATTTAAACCTATAATTCTGCAGTTTTTCACAATTTTGCAAGAGAACCTGCACTCATTCAATATCCACTCCGATCAAAGCACGCGCTTCCTTTGCACAACAAATTATAGCACTGAATTATAAAACGTTTTCTGTTAGAAAAATCTGGTCCTATGTGATATGCGGGGTAATAATCATGGGCTTTTAATGAAAACGATAAAAAAAATTCCCAAAATCACTTTTCGGCCAGCCGGACGGGTTCTCACTTTTGACAGGCACCAAATTTGCAGTGCGATTAATAGAATTACCATTTACGCTTCAACATGATAGAGAAATTGTTATGTTTAGGTTTTATTTCCCTTTATCCATTAAACTGTGTATGATTTTGTTATGTGTAATCTTTAAAAGCGAGTGATATTTACGCGCGGCGTTTTGAGTATTCCTACATGCGATGTTTATGTTCGACTGGAAACAACCGGTGCAGCGATGAAAATTCCGAGAGGGACTACTAACAATCAATAAAATAAGTTTAATTCGGTGAAACATGTACAGAGACAATAATTTTCATTCACGGAGAGAAGTATTGAGAGTAAAGTGTCTCAGAAAATCATGAGTCAGGCAAGCATAAGTTTATTTATGTTTTAAGCCGGCTTCCCGGTGTTCGCTCTTTTTCAAGATGAACTTGAGGCAAGAAAATCGTTCAGAGCTTTCTGTTTACAGCCTAAATCATAACTAAATAATCTTCGGAACCTTTTCTTTGAATTTGTGGGTCAAAAAATATCTAAAGGCTTTTTAAACCTGATACTATTGTAGGTTAGATCATTACTCGTGTTTTAACTTAAGCCGCATAAACCATACGCTCGACTTCAGGAAACCGAAAAAAAAAACAAAAAAACATCAAAAACAATAATGGCTCAAGCTTACCAGTCGAGATGCTGCTTCTGAAGGTCATCAAGTGTTCCAGAATCGCTTGAGACTTTTCAACCTTCTTACGCCTCAAGCAAGGGCAAGTGAGTAAGCTCATTTTTGAAAACGATGCCATCCGAAATCGGATTTCCAATGACTTTGACAAGCGGTCCATTTGTCAACAAAAAGCGCAATAAACAAACCAGCCACGAATTACAGAACAATCTTGATAGCAGCTGTATTTCATTTTGTACACCAAGTAGAAAAAGACAGTTTAAAACATCACAAGATGACACAAAACTCTCTCAGCTCCAGCTATCAGTAAGCAAGTTTCCAGACGCTGCAAAAATTTTCCGCATAAACTCACCTGTCAAATTTTGACCAATCAGAACATAAAAATTGGACGTAGAGCGTGATCAACGCGTGACAGTGAGAAAAGTCAAAAGCGATTGCCTTCCCTGCATGTAAATGTAAAAGCCGGTTGAATTTTCGTGTCCGAGAGCAGTTCAAAATCAACATTTTAAAAGTGCGGCTCATGAAACACGACTTATTTCATATGCATTTTAAAAAAATTGAACTTGAGCCTGCGATCATTTGAAAAGTAGCAGCTTGTCAGCGAATACCTTCAAAATATTACTCGAACTCAGAGGGTCGATACCTGAGCCCGCGATACTGGTCAGCAGAAACACTGTTTTGACAGCTGTCAATTAATCAAAACACGGATGTACAATATCAGATTGCAGGCTCCCAAACTAGTTAGAAAGTGTGAGATTAAACATTGGTATACCTGTGGTGCGGACGGACGGAAGGTCGGGTGGTCGGTGTACGGTCACGTGATTGCCGAATTTTCTAGGATGGATAGATTTTCTATAAAGCTATGGGGATTCGAATTGAGCCCGGTCCGTGATCAAATAAAATATCAGCGCAAAACTTTAAACAGTACGTGACCTCAATAGATAGAAAAATGAGCCCGCGATCCACTCAGGTGATGATGGTCAGCGTATACTCTAGTTTGACAGCTGTCAATTAACCTTCATTAGGATGACGAATATTCGAATTAACAGACTACGAGTGTGAGAAGGACATTTCCATCCGGCATGTAGTGGAAAATGCGAGATCGTGTACCTGAGCGAACCTGAGCCCTCGTTATTAGTTTTCTGATAGCGGTCTGCACATGTCCCATTTTGACAGCTGTCAATTGACCTTAATTTGGCCTGCCAATGTAACTTTAAACGACTGTCAGCAAACTGACAGCCTTGCCCGGGCGTAGTTTCGTTTTTATGATGAATTGGTAAGTGTGACATATTATATCAGCTTATATATTGGGGCAAAACGACTGGTCTTTTATCTGAGCCCGCGAGACGGTCGTGTGATAATTGTCAGCGGATGTCTGATTTCGACAGCTGTCAATCTAATCGAACTCATACGGATGGCTTACATAACTAAGAAACTAGTCAATTTGTGCAAGATCTATTGTGACATTTGACATCGGCTTTCACGAAGTGTGTGTACGGACGGGCGTACGCTACGTCATAACCAAATTTTCTGGGATCGATAGTTTACCAAATTTTCTTACCCATGGTGCTCCGCTGCGCGCGGGAGCTCCGCTATAATTTAAATTAAACAATAAACTTGTATTCGAACTCCACAATTCAGTTAACTTTAGAGCACATTTATGTGACTTTTGAGGGAAAGGCTACCTGATTTTAGAGAAAAATAATTTGCAAACAGCCCAAGAGTGAACCAAATCTTACATCGAGTTGATAGCCTCATATGTACACCCAAAAACTGGTAATCATCTTCGATCACATTTAAGAGCCATAATGGCTCTTGATCACCGTAGATTAATAAGTGGAAAAAAAAATCAGGCCAACTTTTTTGCGTTCGACAAGTTTACTTTGCAAAATCTTGTCAACAAATCTGGGTGCGTGTAAACCAACCTTTTATGCCATTTATACATCACATCTGAGGTGAAACAGTAGTATGAGGCACTGTTTTTATCATACCGGCAGACCTCGGACAGAAAGCAGTATTTCACAATACAAATTGCACTCATTCAATATTCATAAACTGTTAAAAAAATTCCCAAAATCACCTATACGGCCATCCGGTTCTCACTTTTGTAGTGCAAGCTGTGGCGAGTGTTTGAATGAACATTAACAGAGTTACGCTCCAACATTATAAAGAATTTATTCTGTTTATTTTTTATTTAATGGTTTATTAACGCGCGGCATTTTGATTTGAGTACTCTTGCAAGCGATGTTCACTGAACGACTGAAAACAATCGGCACAGCGATTAAAATTACAAGAGGGACTACTAACAATCAATAAAAGAAATATAATTCAGTGAAACATATACAGAAACAACAATTTTCATTCAGGAAGACAAGTGTTAAAGTATCCCTAAAAATCCTGAGTCTTCAAGCTTCAAGCTTAAGTTTATGTTTTAAGCTGGCTTCCCGGTGTTTGCTTTTTTCAAAGACAAACTCGAGGCAAGAAAATCGCTCAAAGCTTTCTTTTCCGGCCAGAATTATAAGTAAATATTCTTTGGAACGTTTTCTTTCTATTTGCGGTGAGAAACTGTCTAAAGGCTTTTTAAAGTTCTGTCAGCTTATATCAAACCTGATACTCGGTCAGATCATTGTCTCAAATCTTACAAACGTGCATCAACTAAATGACCGCATAAACTCCGCTCAACTTCATTAAATTAGATCCAAAAAAACAAACATCAAATACAATAATTTCTCTGGCTTACCATTCGAGATGCAGCTCCTGAAAGGTATCAAGAAAAGCCAGTATCGCTTCAGGCTTTGCAATCCTCTTACGCATCAAGCAAGGTGAAAACGAAAACAATGCCATCCGAAATCGGATTTCCGACTTTGACAAGCGACGTATTCCTCAACCAAAAACCTAATAAACAAACTAGCCATGAATAACAGAGGACTCCTGATAGCAGCTGAATTTCATTTTGCACATCCAGTGGAAAAAGACACTTAAAAACATCACAAGTTGATGCAAAACTCTGTCAGCTTCAGCTGTCAAAGTAAACAAGATTCAAGATGCTGCATAAATTTTCCGCATGAACTCACCTGTCAAATTTTGACCAATCAGAGCATAAAAATTGGACGTAGAGCGTGACCAACGCGTGACCATGGTGAGAAAAGTCAAAAGCAACTGTCTTCCCTGCCTGTAACAGCTGGCTGAATTTTCGCGTCCGAGGTCAGTTTGCAATCAAAATTTTAACTGTGTAGCACATAAACACAACATATTTCTTATGAATTTAGAAAAAACTTGAACTTGAGCCTGCGATCACTTGAAAACTAGTAACTTGTCAGCGGATAACTTCAAAAAATACTTGACCTCGATGGGTCGACACCTGAGCCTGCGATACGGTCAAGTGATACTGGTCAGCGGGTACCCTGTTTTGACAGCTGTCAATTGATCAAAACATTAATGTCCAATATGTGTGCATTATCAGTTTAACTAGTAAAAGTATGAGATTGAACATTGTTCGCGATCTAGTAAAACAATTAACTGGTCAGCGGACAGCTTCCAAATAAATCACGTCACCTCGATGAGTTGACACATGAGCCCGCGATATGGTCATGGGATACTGGTCAGTGGCTATCCTGTTTTGACAGCTGTCAATTGACCATATTGTGAATGTCCTAAAATCCTATATTAAAGATGTGGACTTGCCAAGACACGCCTGAGACACCCCTCCCTTCCTTTTGATAGTCTCCCCTACCCCACCCGTACAATCTGTAGACGCGTACGTACGTACGTACGCTCGGTCAATCACGTGACAACCAAACGAAAAGAGGTTGACCATATTCCATGAGTATGGGGCTCTGTCCCACGCGCGCTTCGCGCGCGCGGGAGCCCCGCTATAATCAAGATGCAAAAGTCAAGTGAATAAAGATAGTAGTAATAAAAAGTTCCGGGTTAGCGTTTTTAAAGATGGCTCATGACGGCCGTTTTTAAAGCCTCCACTGACTGCTTTTCAATGAGACAACTTGGTAAAGATTTCCAGTCTGTGATTGTACGTGCAATAAAACTGTGTTGCTATATTTGTTTGTTTTGGCATTAACTTGAAAGAATTTCTTAGGATGGAATTGCCTAGTGCCCTGACGTCTTTTAAATCATACACAGGGTGAAAATCGGTATAGCTGATGACCAGAGACCACTTTAAACATCATTGTGAGTCGTG
>NC_133203.1:23603525-23708525 GCF_958299795.1 Porites lutea
GAATATTGTTGAATAGTCCGAGATAGCGAACCAATCAGATTGCTTAAATCACCAAGATCACTGAGTGTGTATATACTAATATGTTCTATAATCTTACAAGACACAGATGTTAGAGAAATCGTTCTGTAGTTACTTGGCTTTTTGCGATTCCTTTTTTTAAAACTGGGGTGACATTTGCAGTGACCCAGTCACTTGGGACTTGATCTGTTTTGTATTGATGGAGTTAAAAAATACTGGAGAAATGGGGCAATGACAGGCGCAGCTTCTTTTAGAACCCAGCGAGAGAAATTTTGTCAGGACCACAGGCCTTTTTGGCGTTAATGTTTCTTAACATGCGTGTTATGCCAGAAACTTCAAACTTCAGAGTGGGAATGTCTGCTTCATACTAGGGCCCTTATTTGGGATGTTAAATCAGTAGATTCAGTTCATCTGTGAAAACTGTAGCAAATTGATCACTCAACACTTCAGCTTTAATATATCCGTATATCTTCCATTAAAAAAAGGATCCCTTTCTGACTTTCTCATATCTAATTTAGACCCTCGATCCCTTTAAACTGTTAAAAATGCACTGCCCTTAAAATATAAATAAATCACAAAACCAGGAAATGTTCTTGACACAGTCATAAATTCTTCTAGCAACTTTAGGTCTTTTTACAGACAGATTTCCCTGCCCTTTCTTATACTTCAACTTGAGTAAAATCCCCACCATATCTTATACCTGACACCTGACAAAGGTGCCCCTTTCTAGCAGTGCCTCCCATATAGGCCATTGCAAGAAGTATCCCCCGGGGCTTAGACTGCTTAACTGGGCCTCAGTTTGCTTGCTTATATATAAATAAGCTCTATAGTTGGCTTTTCAAGGAAAATTTGATATTTAGTGACTTTGGTGCATGCGACACAGTTGAAAGCAAACGGCACAATGATTAAATGGCATGAGCTTTTCGTGGCTTTATTCAAAGCTATTACTTGAAAACTAAATGCAATATACGAAAACTGACATAAAGCTTACTTTAAATGACGAATATAAGAAAAATCTCTTGTAACAGTTATATATATATTTTTATATTTTATAAATGGCTTGAAATCAAGGTATTTTCATCTAAGTTAGCAATGGGCTATTTGTACCATGCCGTCATTTTACTACTAGTACTTTTTAAACGTCTACAGTTAATAAGACTAACAATAAAACAGACGTCAACACACAAACATTTTTAGCGAACGTAAATCTTCCAGAAATCACCGGTGGTCACGCCAACAAGATAATCGTCGCATTCCCATCTTTTTGTTTGACCATCAAGCGTCCAATGATATAAATCTCTAGCAAAAGCAGGGTGGTGGTATAATCTCTCTTGATCAAATCCATGGCCCCATTTAGCTACCTCATGTGAGCCACTTTCGAATCCCCACTTTTGGCAAACACCTGCTAACCTTGAGTTGTCATTTTCCATTCTGACGTATGAGCCACACGAGGCGGGCTGGACATCCGTCTGACCGCTGAAGTACTGTACTACAGCTTCACCAGTGCTGTTAGCAGCAGTGGTCACGTGGAACGTACGTCCATTGTTTTTACTGCAGTGGAATCTCAGTTGGGTGAAAGACAAGTGTGTTCTAAGCTCATTCATGACGGTTTTTGTGAGAACCATCTGATCACTGGTTATTCCAGGGTATGAAGTCTTGTCTGGCAGCTCATAGGGAAGAATTGAGCTTTCCATCGTGATGTTGGAAACGAGGAGCCAGCCTCCTGAAGGAAAAATGTGAAGATAAAGAGGTATTTTATTGAAGTTGTACATTTGTAAAAACAGTAAGAAAGGTTGTTTTAATAGCGAAGCTCGACGCGCGCATTTCGATCTATCAGGGAAATTTGGTCACGTGATCGTCCGTCCGACGTCCGTCTACACTGTAGGGAAACCAAGATTAAATCTCACACTTTCTAGCTAGTGTGGGAGTCTGTAACCTGATAATGGACATCCATATTTTCGTCAGGTGACAGTTGTCAAAACAGGGTATCGGCTGAGCAATATCACATGGCCGTATCGCGGGCTCTTGTGTTGACCCATCGGGTTTGAGTTTTTATGAAGTTATCCGCTGACAAGTTACTACTTTTTAAACATTCGTAGGCTCAAGTTCAATTTTTCTTCTACGCATAGGAAATAAAGTTGTGTTTCTGAGCTGCACAATCAAAATGTTGATTTCCAACTGGCTTAGCCAGTTTTTAACAGGCAGGAAAGGTAGTTGCTTTTGGCTTTTCTCACCACGGTCATGCGTTGGCCATATTCAGTCTATAAAGACCTGATCAGCAAAAATAGCAAATAGACATATTAAGTTCTGCATGCAGAATACTGCAATGCTGATCGTACTATATACGTAAAAATTAACTTAAAACAAATGACTATATATGGTAAATATTCACTCCACCGTGAAGCAAGACATCAACACGACACTGAAAGAACTCAAAACAGAGCGGGACTATAGCCATAGACAGCTGCTTCGCTCTTTTTTGGGCTCCGACAGTATGGCGTAACAACCAGAGAAAACTCTGATGAAAAATATCCGCGCACTATGATTTAACCTAGAACTCTCATCACCGACAGAATCACGCCATACTATGTGTCTTCTCGGGGGCCGCAAGGGTCCAAGTGTCAAGTTGCTGTCTCGGAAAGAAAATAAAGGATTGGGCAAAACCAACCTCAAAAACATGGACAGAACCATGCAAAAATTACAGCATATCGGATCTATAAAAGTTCTACGACCCCAAAATACATAAAGAACAAACATTAACCAGAAAGGACTAAAACCGCAAACGAGTATGCCGAACGTAGGATATATAAAGACCTGATCTGCAAAGATAACAAGTAGACATATTAAATTTTGCAAGCAGAATAGTCAGAATCACAATGTTGCTTGTAGAGGGATACAACCAGCTGAACCAACAAATTATAGCGTATAAATTGGCTGCTACCGAGGACTATCATGTCTAATAACCGACCTTTATAACATATAATTATATATCAGCGCTGTCCAATTAACCTTATAAAATAAGGGTGGTGTTAATGTGCGAATAGGTTATTTGTTTTGGAAAAATTTGTTTTCCAAGCCTAATGTGCTGTGATCAAAGGTGATTTCTACTTTTTGGGTGTAAAAATAAGACTATGAACGGTATGTAAGAATTTTTTTTATCCTTGAACTGTTTGCAAAAATCACTTAGCCCTCCCTCTAACGTCACATGAATGTGCCCTAAAATTAGTGATTTGTGGGTTAAACTGGTTAAAAGTTTATCGTTTGATTTAAATTGTAAATTTATCAACGGGCCGGAGCTTCGCTTTTAGCCCTGGCTAAAGCTATATATTAAGAACAAACAATTTTCACAAGTAAAGGAATAAACAACGATACGGTGTCGCCATTTCCAGGTTGCATCTTTCTTTTCGTGTTCTTTTGTGTTTCTTCAACTATTCAAATAATAATAATATTCGGAGATAGAATAACAGTGTTATGTACAGTGTAAGAAGCAGATTGAAAACATATGGAGACAGAGCTTTCTCTATTGCGGGACCTAAATTGTGGAACGATTTACCTCTAGAGATTAGGAAATGTGCTTCAGTGGCAACTTTTAAGCAATCCCTTAAAACTTTTTTATTTAAGTTAGCATATAGGTTATGAGATTCCTTTTGTTTTAAGATGTTTTTGATTTATATAGTAGATAACTTAGGCTATATTTGAATTATATTGTATATTGTAGATATTTTATAATTTACATTTTTTTTTTTATATTCTTTTTTGTAATTAGGTAGCGCTTTGGACAATTATTGGATTTTAGCGCTATATAAATAAAATTATTATTATTATTATTATTATTATTATTATTATTATTATTATTACGTGCAGTGTACATACCCGTATACGTCTTATATTTGCTTCGTATTATTAAAAAGGCCAAGTTATCCGATCCCAGAAAGAAATTACACGATTTCGAGAAGTTGCATTGGCTCAGGAAAGTTTGGATAAAAGTGAGCTGCCGAGCCCTTCAAACCATAACCCTGTTTAAGACAAGAGACCTACTTTCACGTCTCTCATTCATTTCGAAAAAGTGCTTTTTAATTAACATCGTGAAATTGTACTGTTCTCATGAAGGACCACAAAGGCCGAAAAGACAACCTGCATACCCGCCTTGCCGGGGAAATCTTCAGCTTTGTTAAAACAGCTGAGCTACTGAACCCTCTGCCGTCCCTCTCCCAAACGATGTCTGTACAACTGACGTTAGACGTCTTCAAAAGTTGAAAATGGTAACTGTTTATAAAGAATAAGCCGGGGAATTTAGGCCAATCAGAAATGGAAAAGCATTTTTTACCATTACAGATTTTTTAAGAGCAGATCTCACCTCCGCCAGTTGTCATGTCACAGTAAACGTTCAACGGGTTTCCACTGCTCTCAGGGTCGATCTAGTACATCCCGTCTCCTTTAGAGTCACCAGAGTCCCGGATGCTCTAACAGGAATAAGCAGGGTCCTTGGAATTCCAGCTACGCTGCTTTGCTGTAGCAGATAATAAAACAAATGACTATATATGGTGAATATTCACTCCACCGTGAAGCAATTGTAAAATCAAATTTAAAAACAGACGAGCGTTACTTACGAAGTTCAAGTTTGTTGCCTCTGTAATCCGGATGACAATGACCAGTTTGTTTCTTTTTGTTGGTGAGCAGATCTTGGCAGGAAACCTGAGAAGAAAATAACGAGTTGAAATGAGAAACATCAAACAGTAGATAAAAACTATAGATGACCTCATTATGTGCTTTAGTTTTTACCACTTTTGTTCGCTTTAGAAGGAATATTAATATGTTGTTGTTGTTGTTGTATCTATTACCTTCTTTTTATTTCCTGCCATACGCAATGTTTACTGTGTAGGTAAAAGCAAATATGTACTTTAAGACACAGGCAAACTCTTACTCCACGACAAATTAATGTTTAAAAGAAAAATGTCGTCAAAAGCACCATATACGATATTTGAGTTCTGCAAACATAACTACTTGAGTTCAGCTAATTCATAATAAGGCCTCAAACTCTATAGAATTTGAGCCGGAAAGTTAAAGAAATTAAATACTAGTCTGTTGTCTCATTTTTGATTTCAGGGTGACCGTCGTGAACAAGTGTTTTAATTGGTTGTTTTGCCTTTTGTTTTTTTTAATTAACAGTTTTGTAAAAAAGCGATAGTTCATATTCAAACAGTGGATCTGACCTTAACATGTCCATAATAAGAAGATCCTTTCTTCTTTTTAAATTTATCCTGCGTCGTTTTCCGTGTTTTGTTGTTCAGCTTACAAAGTCGTTTTGTAATATCTGCACCAGGACGAACATTAAATGACTTGCAGCTGTTATTTCTGAGGCATTTTTGGTGACATTCAAACTCGTCAGCAACCGCTGACGTATTCATGACATGATCAACTAAAACATGGTCTGAAAGAAAAAATAATAAAGAACGGGGGAATATGAAGTAAAACGGTATTCATATATTCTCTTAGTTTAGCTTTGCCTTTTTATAATAAAATATATACTTGCTTTCTTAATTGGGATTAGATACGAGCTAGCGGGAATCGTCAGAAGTAAAAAAAAAAGTGGTAGAAGTTGTAATATAAGTATTAAATTTCAACACCAGATATGGTCAAGAAAAGGAAGTGCTTTTAAAGTGCTTTAAATGGCGGATATTTAAAAGATGTTACAAAGAACGATATTTTGTTTGGGCCCAGAGATATAGAAAAAGTTGTCGAAAACTGTTTTATAGAGCCGAACGTGTTAACTTACCATTCTTAGTTTCAAAAACGCTCGCACAGAAGTCGGAGTTGGATATCACCAGTAAATTTGCGCTGAGAACATTAACAGCCAGAAAGATCAAACGAATTAACCACGAGGCTGCCATTGACGGAAAATGTTTGGATGAACTTCACTGAAGCTTTATGTGCGTGCAATCACAATTACGTATATCAGCCTTATACTGTCTTTCAGTTTGTTTACGTGTAAAATTCTTTTTTGGCAGCTCCCAAGCAAAGCAATTTATAATTCATAAGTTTTGTAAGAGCCGCTGAATAAAACTGCCTGTCACGATTGTACTTTTAAAAGTCCAGCTGAAATAAATTTTCATTACAAGCTTGTAAGAGTAGTGTATTTTTTGTACAAGGGAAGATCATATTTTGAAAGAAAAGGAAAATCAAAGAGCAGTAGTACACATACGGGGCAAATCCTAGTAATAGGGAGCTTAATAAGCAATAACAACGGCGAAGGCAACGAGAACGTCACCATGTTAAAGAGTGAGCTCGCGCTGCTTCAAACTTTATCGCGCGCGCTTATTCCATTCCGTTCAATTCTTCAAATATTGGCAAATTTTTCTGCGAAGTTCAGGAAAAGAAAAAGAAAGTCGTTGTCTTGAGTTCACGTCCTGCACAAAACGTGAAATCAGGCATTTTAACGTAGTATTCGTGTAGTGACGGCAAATAAATGTACAAAAAAGCGGGATCCACGTGCAAACAGCAAAGGTGTTGCGGTCGTCGTCGTATTTTTGCTTAAGCACCAAAATAACAAGCCTCAGGGAACGCTTGTATTACCGGCCTCAAGAGTGTAATTTGCCAGTTTTCTGTGACTATATGTGATTGCTAAATTCAAAAGTTATACATTACTCTCAAATACTTATCTCTGGTCAGATACATTTTTGTGGACAGCCATGCCACTGCGCGTAGGTAGAAAATTTTACAGAACACTATGGCATGTCTGTTTGCTTGTCATGGGGAAATTGAGATAATAAAATCTTTAAATATGAGCTGATCGTGGGCAGAGAGAATGGCAATTCACTAATTTTTTTGGCCTGGATACATATGCTACAGTAATTGCAGTATTGATATTGCATTTTAGTTGTTAAAATTTGTCTTGTTTTATCCTTTTAGCCTCGGGCTTCTTTATATATCAATGGCCATTGAGGTTGCCAAAATACGCCTGCCTAAAAACGGATTGCGTATCCCAATATGCGTATACGTGCAGAACACTTTTCGGTACTTTTTTTCGCCATCAATGCACGAATCTGAGAAGCAAAATTGCCTATTTTCACATTTGAAAATATAATAAACAAACAATAACGACCTTCTCTTTCTCGTTTTGAACATTGATATTTAACTCCTACTTTTGTCAAATTGAGCGAGTCAGAATGATAATTTCAATGAACGCGAAACCACATTTGTTAGTGCCATCCTGATTATACCGTAAAATTCGGAAAATAAGCCCGTCCATGTATAATCTCCTCCAAATATAAGCCCCCCAGACCGGTAACGCAAAAAACCCTCCGTTAAATCGCCCCTCCAAATATGAGCCCCAGGGGGCTTGTACTTGGAAAAATGCCCTCAAATACAAAGTAAAACAAAGCAAAAACGGTAAATTTACTTCCAACTATAAGGCTAGCTCAATCGATTTTGAAAGGCAAATTTCCCTCCGTAGATAAGCCCCTCCGAATATAAGCCCCTTCAAAAATAAAACTCTCAAAAAGGGCCTTCAAAAAATATAAGCCCCGGTGCTTATTTTCGGAATTTTACGGTATGTACTTACTTGCTCCATACCCAATGATTTCGATGTTCGCTACTGCTTGCCCGCCTGGAGAGGGCCCATTCGTCGATACCTCATTGCTTATTACTCATTTAACGGAACATTTTAAAGCAAAACAGAACTCTCGGCGTTAACTTGGCGTACTTTTATGTCCTCAACACCCCGCCCCCGCCCCCGCTTCCTTCCGCCACAAGGACTTCTAAAACTCGGGTTTAAAAGTAAAACAATGGCTGGCTATGCCCCTGTCCGAAAATCGTAGATTAGTTAGTCATAAAACTCCGAATATTTTGAACGAATGGAATGGCCGTTTTGAAGAAATGCTTTTGCGTTCGCAGTTTAAAAATTTCTGGGCAACGTTTGCATCCCTGGATTGATCAATGTACTTTCTGATAGATATTTCCAAGTAATACTATTAAAAGTCATGATAATTTTCGTCCTTTTATAACAAACTTGTTACTTGATTGTCAGTTATTTTTCAGATTTATATTATCGTCACAAAACAGTTTATTTGTCAATAATTATAGCATGCTAGCAACCTCTTGGGAATGGGGGTGGGGTGGGGTGGGGCAGCCGGGTGTGTGGAGAAAATACTTCTAACTGTTCTCTGCCCCCCGATAGACAGTTCACAGTCCCCTATTTTTCCTTGAGTTAGTCGACATCGAGCGCGTCTTACCGTTAATGGCAGCCATCTTGATTTCAAATGTACCGAGTCTATTAAATCAAGATGGCCGCCATTAAGAGCTATAAAAGCGTTCAAAAAGGGGGTACTTTACCATGGGGAAGATTGTAATAGAGGGCCAAAGAATGACCCTCCAATACTCGAGCCTGCGTTTTTATTGGTCAATAGGTGACCTTACATGACTTACTTGCTGGGTTGAATGCTGCTCGCTTGGTCGATCGCTTGTCAGTTGTCAACCGTCGCGTTGTAGGTGCTGTTGTACCATGCCAAAACGTTCTCCCGCAAAGAGAGATTTTATAGATAACGGGGAGAGAAAAATAAAAAAGAGTAAAGAAGTTGCTTCTTCATCAACCAGCAAAGTGAATGAAGATTTGGTAAGATCTTTCTGTTTGTTTTCTGTTATGGCACCCCTTTTCACCTTTTCACGTATTAGGGGTAAGCTCATATGATTTCTAGTTCAACTTTTTAATACTTCCTCAGATTTTCTGGAATGAAAAAAGCGTTTAATTCACGAGGAAGCTAACATATTTATTATACTACTGAGTTGATCATCGTTAAAAAGGGAACATGTTCTTTTTTCCATGATCGAGGGCAAGCTACCACGACATATGACATGAAGAGCTTTGTTTTTGTACTAGCATGATTTGTAGTGATATTTGGCATAAATACCACGAGTGATATTTCGAAATTGTTATACGTAATTTCAAATTTGAGACAATTTTGAAATATCACGAGTGGTATTTATGCCAAATATCACGTACAAATCATGCTATTATTTGTTTATACTACTACCTATTTCAAATTAAGCTGAAATACCACTGCTCTAAGCCAATCAAATTGCAGTAATTTTTCATCTAGTAGTGTAAGGCGTCTAATCTGTCGATTTCCAGGGTTTACCTCGGTGTAGGAACCTGTGAACTTTTTCTTTGTTTCCCACCTTTTGTTTTTCTGCGTTCTATTGGGTTGACTTCTTTGTTTCCTCCGTTTTACGTCACTTGTGAGTTTAACAGGTTCTTACACCGAGGATGAGCTGATTTCCATTTATGGAAATCAAAAAGCAACCTTGAACTGTAGACCATAACAAATAAATATATGGCAGCACTCCTTCATACTTTATCTATCAATAGTTGGCACTACAGCTGCCCCCGCTCTGTATGTATCGTGGTCGGTCAATAGTCTTCTTGTTTGTGTAGCTCTTTAAAAAACATAGATTCATAATGGATATTTTCACACATATTGCATACATAGATAAGAACACAAAACAAAAAGTTTCATGCAGTGATTCAGTTCGATTTTAAAGCAGCTCAGGTCAAACCATTCTCAGTTTCGAGAATATTTTATTCTAAAGTATAAGCAAAGATTTGATTAGAAGTTCTAATTCTTCACTATTTCTCTTTTACTTTTAATTTAAAATGTTTGATCACATTGCTCTTGGGCGTTCTAGTCATTTAACTTTTAAGACAATACGTTAATGAGAATTCAATGAAGAGAATTGTTTCATTATGATGGAAAGATATCTGTTGAAGAGCAGTATTCACCATTTTGCATTCCGCAAGAGATACTGAAAGCAAAGTTTACGCAACAATATTGGGAGGGGGCAGACAGACAGGGTGTATTAGGGAATGCAAAAATAACGAATACTTGTGGTTATATAAATGTCACTTAAGATCTGAATAAGTTGAGTAATTCATAAGTTTTTTGGCAAGTCTTTCTTACATGTAGCTGAACCATACATTTATAACAAATATGAAAACCTTGGAAGTTTAGCTCTGTGGATTTGACCTTAAAGTGGAAATCAAAACTTGTTCTATTGTAAGATGATACAAAATATTTTATTTCCTCAAATAAAAGCCATCCCTCTATTAACCACCTCCCTCAAATAAGAAATCTTTTCTAGTAATAGTTGACAATACAGCTCCACCCCCTCTGTATATTGTCGCTCAATAGTATTCTTTGTCATTGTGTAGCTCTTTGAAATATACCAATTCATGATCAAAGGAATCAAACAGGAAACGAAAGGTTCCATGCACTGTTTCAGTTTGATTTACACAGCTATGATCTGAAAGCATTCTCTGTTTTGAGAATAGTTTATTTTAAACCATTACAAAAGATTTAATTTTTAGAAGTTAAAGTTTTACAAACAGTTCATTTTATTTGCCTGAAATTAAGCCTTAGAAATGAAAAGGTTTGATCAATCAGATCAATAATTGCTCACAGATGTCCTTCAGGGGATTAAGTATTAGAAATGGCTAGAACATGCCAAAGAGATAGAGAAAGAGATCAAAGATCTGTGAACTTGTGTCTGACAAACTATCCAAGTGTTTATATACACAGTCATACACACCTTATAACCTCATCTCTGCTTAACGATGTAACATTTCCCAAGCATTCGTTATATAGAGGTGTTCGATATAGCAACCCTCCACTTAACTAACACATTTCCCCAGTCCCTTTGCATGTTAAATCGAGGTTCCACAATGTACTTAAATACTTCGATCACTAAAACTCCTTTTAAACTATATCATACAGCAGAGAAGTTGATAACGGATTTGTTGTTGTTCTTGTTGCAGGAAGACGAAAAGTGATTAATGAAAGAAGATCATTAAGAGAAATAAATATCAATCGTTTTTTTTTGAAAAAAAAATGGTGTATTCATTTGTATTAAAAAAAAAAATTTTGAACGTCGTTTCTCCTTAGACAACAACTACTCGCACGTCCAAGCTCCTTACAGAGGCGTCTTCTCTATTTTCTAAACAACCATTTTTCGACTAGATTCTGTTTTTTAAGAGCAGGGGATTTTTAGATAAAACTTCATTGACAATCATTATCATCAACCTCTCTCATAATATTGGGAAAGGCTTTTCGTTGTGCGTGGTTTGTAGAATCTCGTTTTTGACTCTCTTTTACTATTCATTGTAATGATTATTCTTTAAAAGTTCATATTTCAGTTTATTTGCTGCTTTGGTACATGTATGTTCTTTTTATCCCCATATAACGGTGACGTGGGATCCTATTCACCACCGGTTTTTAGTTTTCTGTAAGCTAAATATTAATTTAAGTAAAACCTTCATACACCAAGAAGGGTGGCTTCAGAAAAGAATAAGACCCGAGGATGATAATTGGTGGTAGAAATGAATAGTCTGTTGAACGTTGTGCTTCCTCTTCGACAACAACTAGTCAAACATTAGAGCTCGTTACAAAGCTTCTTCTCTATTTTTATAAAAACCATTTTTCAATCACTATTGATTTTATTCACATTGAAATGTTGCGAGTTCTTAGGCTCAGTAAACCTTGTAACACACATTTCCTAAACTCCTTTTTTATAATGGAAATGCTTTTCATTGCGCGTGTTGACTAGAATCTCGTTATTGACCCTCTTTTATCATTCATTGTTATTCTTTATTATTAGTTAATTTGTTGTTATAACTTAAGAATTAATCATCTTGTACATTCGTGACCTTTTTGTACTCAAAACCGTGACGTAAAAAGGTTCACACTCAGCCTCTCTCCAACATCAATAGCACAGCATAAATGGAAATTTAAGTCTTCGTTAAGTTTTACGAGAAGTGATATTGTACACCGCAGGACCCAACCTAGAGAGTACAGTGGGGGATCGAGGGGAGGGGCCTGGGCCATTATTTTTAGACCAGAATGAGGCTAGAAGAGCAAAAAATGTTATTTTAGACTGGGTCCGCCACTGCAGTAACATCGAAAAGAATGTGGCAGTTTGAAAGTATCAGAAAAGTTCACGAATTTTATAGACGGTGTTCTCTTGAAAGGAAATTTCTTTCTTCGCAGTGACCGAGTATTTTAAAGTCGATGATTACGAAAAACTAACGTTTTGGAAACCCATAACCACCGGATTGTAGCTTCCAGTAAGATTTAACTAAAAAGACTAACGATTGCGTGGATAAGAAAAGATTTAGAAAACCTTCATGACAACAAAATGGGTCGCTTCGGACGATCAGCCGAAGATGATAACAAGAAAAAAAGACCAGTCACTTGAATGCTGTTTTTCTAGTCAAACTGTTTCAACGAGTCAAACGTCTGAGCTCCTTACAAAGAAATTTCTCCATTTTTAAAAAAACCGAATATCGAGTAGCTTTTCTCTTTTTTTACGTTTAATGAATTCTTAGCAAATCTTTGAATCAAAATAACCCATTTAAATTTGTTACTAGTGACGGGAAAGGCTTTTCTATGGACATGATTAGTAGAACATCGTTTATGATCCTCGTTTACCATTCGTTGAATTATTCTGTGTAAGGGCAATCCATGTTTCAGTTTATTTGTTGTTACAAGGTCAACTATTCTCGAACTTGCTTTGATGCGTGTATTTTTTATCAGTACATAACGGTGACGTAGGAGTGTCGACACTTCTTTCCAGAATAAGAAACTATGAAAAGAAAGATCGATTTAGACGCCTAATAACCGCCGGTGTTTTTCTTTCCGTATGCTTAAAATAAATTAAAGTAAAACCTTCATACACAATGAAGGGTGGCTTCAAAAAAGAATAAGGCCCGAAGATAATTATTGGTGGTAGAAAAGATTAATCTCTTGACCGCCGTGCTTCCTCTGACAACAACGAGTCAAACGTTTGAGCTCCTTATAAAGCTTTCTTCTCGATTTTCCTAAAAAAACATATTTCGACGAGAATTGACCTTATTCACATTCAAATGTAGCAATTTTATAGGCTTAACTGTGAAAGATCAATTTCCTAAACTCCTTTTTGATTAATGGGAAAGGCTTTTCGTTGCGCGCGGTACGTAGAGTCACCTTTTTGACCCTCTTTTACCATTCATCAAATTATTCTTAAATTTTTACCGTTGATTGTATTATTCTTTAGAACTTTACTTTTCAGGTTATTTGTTGCTTTAACGGAAAAGAGATATCTTGTGCTGCGTGGCGTTGGCATGAGCTGAAAACCGTGGTAAACGGGTCCACACTCTTTCCAACATCCAAAGCACAGCATAAAGGAAAATCAAAGTGTCTCCGTTAAGTTGAGGACAGGCAATATTGTACGCCGCTTTGACTAAAGCGGGATCCAACCTAGAGAGTGCTAGCGACGAATTATAGCCATATAGCATGTCGCAGTTTGAAAGCTTATCAAAAAATGATGCCTTTAAAAATGGTGTTCTCTGGAAAGAATTTCTTTTTTCCACATGACCGAGTATTTTGAAGTCAATGATTAAGAAAATTAACGTTTTGGAAAGTAACCTTTTTACCACCAATTTTTAGCTTTCTGTTATCTTTAACAGAAAGACTGTTGATTGCATGGTTGAGAATAAACATTAAAAATTCTTGATACACAAAGACGGTTTCCTTCGGAGAAGAATACGAAAGATCAAAGATGATAACTAGTGGTAAAATAGAACAGTCGGTCGAATGCTGTTTTTCTATTCTACTCAAACTGTTTCAACGAGTCAAACGACTGAACTCCTCTATTTTCTGAAAAACCGTGTTGCAAAAAGCGTTTCTCTTTTGTATACGTTTGGTGAATTCTTAGCGAAATCTTTGAAAATAACCCATTTATATTTGTTACTGATAACGGAAAAGGCTTTTCGACGGACGTGGTTAGTAGAACCTCGTTTATGACCCTCCTTCACCTTTCATTGAATTATTCTGTTTAAATCAATCCATATTTTAGTTTATTTGTCATTACAAGGTAAAAGAAGTTGAACTTGCTTTGATGCGTGTACTTTTTATCCGCATATATAACGGTGACTTGGGTGTGTGGACATTCTTTCCAGGACTGGAAACTGTGAAAAGAAATCTACCGATAAAAAGAAAAACTAACGATTTTGACACCTAATCACCACCGATGCTTACCTTTCTGTAAGCTTGGAGTAAATTCAAATGAAAACTTTATACACCAAGAAGGGTGGCTTCGGGAAAGAATAAGGCCCGAAGATGATACTCGGTGGTAGAAAAGAATAGTGACTGTCTGTTGATGGTTGTGCGTCCTTTGACAACAACGATTTAAGAGGCCCTGCGCCTAAGAAACGACCGATGATTTCCGGCTAAAAAATAAAATCGGCTGATTTTTATCTCCCAAGTAGAGGGTACCGAATACTATTCAAAAATGAATTTCTTTTGTTTCAGTTTCGCTTTAAACCAAAAATATCGAGCCGCAAACTTTTTCCGTCTGATAGCAGCAAAATCAGGCCTAAAATAAGCTCTCACAAAAAACGGTTCAGAAATCACTATCGCAACGCAAAATAACGAGAAAACCACACAGTGATGAAGATAAAGGCCTTTTAATGCAATATCATTCGATAAACATCGAAAAACTGCCGAAGGGAATAAAAAATAAATTTTCAAATACTGCATATCAAATAAGATGGAGCGTTGGAGCTGATTTTAAAATAATTATTTCTCAAAAGTCCAACGCTGTTGAAAGCAATCACAGTGATGAATCAGACATTGGAGGGATATACATTACGATTCTGGAAAAACATTTTTCGGCCAAAGTATATTGACGTTGTACAAAGCTTTCAAAGTTGCAGTGTTTACCGTTATCTTGCTACTTCGGCGAAACACTTCTCTGTTGCCAATACGGCCGTGGATAGGGTGGTAAACGCCATTTTAATCCTTGCTAGGCGCTCAGAGACCATCCTAAGTAGAAGGACGTAAAATTAAAAGAGAAAGGAAGATTAAAAATAGGCAGAAAAAGAAAAGAACTCGAAATTACCATCTGCTGACGAAACTTGAATCTGGAAAATGTTGTCGCGTGACAGCGGCCAATGACGTCATTTGTCTAAACTGCGGCGGAATCTAAACGAATGCTCAACTTTTTCCCGGCCAGAAAGCACTTAGTGAAACAATGTTGCAGTAATGTTATTTTTTCACAAGCGATGGTGACTTAAAAAGGAAAAATTCCCGAACCGCCGCACCGTTTTGGCCTCAGCGTGATCTGATCGTTGTGGGGTCACGAGTCGACGCTTCTGGCCAGCGGTCTATTGAAAGAAATCTGATCCCACGTTTTTTTTTTCGGGCGAGAATCATTCATGTCAATGTCCAATGTCTTCCTTCAAGGAAAAAAGAGAGAGTTATTGGAGTACTGTTGCTCACGAGAACGAGGAACATCTTGGTCCCGAAAACTGAGTTCATTACGCCCAAGATTTACGGTTTTTTTTTTCTCAAAGGACTCTTATCTGGCGCTATAAAATGTACCTAACAGATTCAACTTGGCACAATGATTAGCCTCGCGTTTCGTATTTTCTTGGACATGAAAATATCGGGGGTGACGCTATTCGGTGGAATGGCGGACTGAAAGCGAAAAAAAAAAAGCGAAACTGAAACAAAAGAAATTCATTTTTGAATAGTATTCGGTACCCTCTACTTGGGAGATAAAAATCAGCCGATTTTATTTTTTAGCCGGAAATCATCGGTCGTTTCTTAGGCGCAGGGCCTCTTAAGCGTGTGACCGATTTCCGGTCACACGCCAAAGGTCATGCGATCTTGTGCGATGTTTATTATCTGCTGACGAACGATTCAACTGATGAAAGGTTTTGAAAATCGAAGTCACTAGTTTGTGTTGAATTTTCCTTCCTTTTTGTCTCCCGCGTGAAGTAAACTCTTGTAACTCTTGCTTCTAAAGGACCGCAGTGACGTGTTGTGACTTTATCTCGATCCACGGCCGGATTGCTCGGACGCAGTTGCTGAACAAACGTACGTTTGTCGTTTGGCCTAAAAGTATGGGTTTTGTGACTCAAAACAACGCAGCTGAAGTTGGAAATAACCTTCCTTGCTGCTGTAAAAACGTGTTACTAGCGATGGTGAGTAATCCTTTCATGTAAAACTTTTGTTTTGGTTTGGCAACCGTCTGCAAGCCGTCTAATTTGCATGAATTTTCCCTATTCAATAGCTCCCACCGCTTGCTTTGGTGTCAGGATGGTATTTGATTTCCAGAGCTAAAACTTTCCGGTAATTTAGTACAATAGCCAAGCTACCATTTTATATTGATTTTATGATCAAGCGGCATATACCAGATACCTTTCATAATAGTCAAAGTTAGCCTTCATTTTCTAGCGTGTCCAACGTCACAAATACGACCTCTTTAGACTTGTCGATTATAAAAATTTAAAACATTCTTTTTTTAATTTTCTTTTAGGATTTTAAAGAGTAAGAACGAAATAATAATTCGCTGAAGTTTCAATATGAGTGAATGTTTCTTACGCGTTCACTCTTCTCTCGAAGTTGCCGTTGCATGTTGCTGTGTTTTGTGCGAAAAATAGGCATAAAATTGATTAAATTAGGCCACTAAACGGAATGTTTTGGCAAAAGAATAAAAAATTCGATTTTTTGACGAGTGTCTTGCGATTCTCGATTTTCTCAGAAAATGGCTCTTAAGAGGTAGTTTTCCTCTACACTACTTTTGTGATCAGGCCTCTTACTGCGTACTTTACAATAGAACAGAGCACAGTTGAGGCTTCTTTATTTGTTCAAGTGAAAAGCCATGGTTGATGTTCAATCAGTAGAACTCACCTTAACAGGTCCATAATAAGAAGATCCTTTCATCTTTTTGAAGCTTTCCGACTGAAAGAAAAGTGTAAATTTGGATGGCAACAAACCCAGGCTCCGTACGGGCACAGATCAGAAAGCACAGACAAGACTTTAAAAAAGCTGCCCTAACCGAGTTAAAGGGGGAGAAAGGCCGGATATGTTGTCTATTTTGGATGTTGATTGTCATTGGCTCGGAAACTAAGAAATCACTCGGCTGGTTTTTGCAATTTAGATGGGGGCCGGCGGTAGAAGTCGAAGTTTTTATGAGACGAATCAAATTACTATTTGGGTCGACCTTAGTTCAGTTGAGTTCGACTACTGGGTTACCAACGTCGAACTTGGCTAAGCGTCGAACTAAGTTCAAAAGTTATAAAGGGCGTGAAACATTATAAAGTCGTCGGTGGAAGCCTGCTTTGCAGAAACACATTTATAAAAGACAATTCTCTTTGTTCCGACAAACGGCTCTTAATATATTAATTTGTAATGAATAAACAGCATTTTACGGAAACCCAGATAATACAAACACTTTAATGGCATGTACCCTTGATGTGTGTATGTTTGTCCCCTAGAAGATCTGTACACTTCCCAGGGGTGTTGCCAGGATTTTTTCACAGGTAAGCACAACTCACCTAATGCCCCTGTCCCCCCCTCTACCCTCCCCCCTCCACCGAGGTAAGGTTACTGTAAGCCTAAGCGTTTATGACGTCTCTAAGTAATTTGAAAAATTCTTTTTCGCCTTTATGAGTTTATTGACTGAAGGACGCCATTCGCTTTAATGACTCAAGGCTACGTTTACAGACGCACAGAGATGCGTGAATCCAAAAAATAAAAAAAGCTCCCGGTTTGGTCAAGTCTCTGGAGATTTTGAATCCAAAATCGAAAGGGAAAACTTTGTATCTAACAATTATCATATAACTTTCATATAACTTTCAATTTCATATAACTCTGTGGGACGTTAAAGAACCCACACACTATTCGAAAAGAGTAGGGGACGTAGTTCCCGGTGTTGTGGTCTATCTTCATCACTTACATCATCACTCATCATGGGTTGGGAGGGTTCAGTGGGCTCATAAATGGACTGATAGCGGCTGCCATCGGCGCCCTTAGTATGCTGATGTCCGAGCCCACTGCAGAAAGCTATGTAAAGAGGACATGTATGTTTGTCCTCTCAATCGCGACATTTACATTTACATTACCTTTAATTCCTCAGTGTTTTGTAGAGTAAACAGTTCTTCCAATGAATCATGATGCTTTCTTCCTTCGATCATAATTGTTTGCGGTAAAATCAAAATGAAAGTGTCACGTTCATGAATATAGGGTGCTTTAAAGTATTGATGGCAAGGGTAGCAAGTACGTCACTATTTAAACGAATTCGCGTTATTTCAAACTTTTGCGTTTATTCCAACTTGCTGAAAACGGCAAATGAATAGGAGAATTTCACAGGAGTTGAATCCTTGGGGACCGCACCCAAGTTTGAACTGGGATGAAAAAAAATCATCATCGTGTGTTTATTACGTCCTCCAAACAACGTCCCGTAAAAAAAATTCACGTCGTGGTCGTGCACGGCAAAGAAATTTACCAAGCAGCGTGCTACACGTGCAAAATTTGTTGTTTAACTTTTAAAACTTTTTGCATTTTGACGCAGTTGTTCTCGTTGCTATCGCCGTCGTCCTTGCTAAATCCACTCAGTTTTATCGATGTGTGTAAACTGTTGGGAATCCGAATGCGCTTTTTTGTATGAGGACTCTATGAATGCTTACGAAGTGATCCGAATACCCTCAACAAAATAACTCCGGAATCCTGAATCGGAAATATTTATGAATCCTCTAATGCAACCGTAGCGCCTACGCGAACAATCCAGTGGTTATCTCAGACTTTTATGTGCAAATGTGTGATTCATTTACCGTTATTTTCCACATTACTTTTAACCGAGGAAGATCCCTGCGTTAACGTTGATGTAACCTTGCCCTCCTTCGTCCAGTGCGAAGAGAGGCCGAAGTGAAAACAACGCGTTTGCGCTTTAAACCATCCAGCCTTGCTGTTTGCACTTTCTCCCGCTGTTTGTCTAAATATATACAATTGAAGATTTTGTCCACCAGTGAATCACGTCTCTTTCCTGGAAGCCGGCATTCGGGTGAAAAAGAAAAATCAAACAGTGAATGAATTGAGCCGAACTGTGCTTTTAAAATGATTAATTTTCATCTGTCTTATCCTTTGTATCTTTTTCTTTTCATTATTCACTTTTGTATCTCATTATTTTATTTTATTTTTTTACCCTCGACTATTAAATGTACGCACGTGTGTACTGTGCGTGCAGGTAGCTACGCCCCTGTTCCTATCCGTCTGAAGCGGACTAGAAGAACCTGTTTGTCGATCCGGCAAACTTTGATATTCAGACAAGCAAAACTGAGACAGACGCCAAACTTATCATGAACCAATCCGTTCAGTTTGGATCGTCTCTTGAAATGTTCGAAGCCTGACCGCCTGATCCTCAGTTTGCTTGCTTCTAAATAAACTCTCTAGTTGGCTTTTCTAGGATAATTTAATATTTAGAGGCTTTAAAGAGCATGCGATACAATTGAAAGCAAACGGCACAATGCCGTGGCATGAGCATTTTGTGGCTTTATTTAACAGGCCAATCATGGCGCGTACGCAAATCCTGGTACATAGGTGAGGGTCCAGACCACGGATCTCGGCGTTGTTTCGCAGACGGACGTAAGTAGAATTAGTTTCGTCTTTGGTGCAGACTACCCGTAAACTAATTTGCCAGAGATTTGGCCAAACTTACCATCAGATAGTTATTCTAAAAAACCGTGTCTGCATTTTTTTTTTGTTTTTCTTCTTTTTTTTTAAACAGCTTTGTTAAAAAAGGTGGTTCGTGTTCAAAAAGTAGAACTTACCTCGACAGGTCCATAATAAGAAGATCCTTTCTTTTTTCTAAAATCTTTCGGCTTCATCTTCTGTGTTTTGTTGTTAAGCTCACAAACTCGTTTTGCAATACAGTGAAACCTGTATTAAGCGGACATCCTCCGGGAATGCTGTAGTGTCCGCTTAATACAGGGTGTCCACCTAATACAGGTTTTGATAGATAATGTCATATGAGGTGTCAAATGCTATTCAAATGAACACTGGAAACGTTTAGAATATTCCCAGAAACTATGACGATGTATACGTTTGCATTAATATCTTTATTAAAGTGGACCAATTGATTATAGTACCAAAAACATATATTACAACTCAAATTTGAAGAAATCAGATGAGTGAAACAAGCTCTATACAAACAAAACGAAATAGAAAACAATACTGTACTGTGAAACTAATCAAATAAGATCGTCGAATCACGTTTTTTAATGTAAAGATCGAAAAATTTGTGCATGGGTGGCAATCTTTCGCATTTCCGGCGCCTGGCACGTTGGGTGGTGGAATTTGGTTACAAGTGTCCGTTTAATACAGGTGGTCAACAATAGAAATGACCATTTCAGGTACTTTTTAGGTGTCCGCGTCCGCTTAATACAGGTGACCGCTTAATAAAGGTTTTATGTAAAGTAAATAAGGGAAATAAATTTGGGGACTTTGGCTACTGTCCACTTAATAGAGGGTGTCCGCTTAATACAGGTTTCACTGTATTAAGATGTCTCGTTTCATGATCATTTCATAGTGTTGTCAGGTTTTTTAACACGGGGCACCATGCATGACGGGAGAGATAGAGCGAATGCTGTGTTCTGATTGGCTTCCTGCCTTGTTCCCTCACCTGATGTATCTATGCTGTCGTATGTATGTAAGAGGTTTGTCTGCCGAGGACTACTTGACATCCAAGAGCGAAAGACACGGACATTCGAAAATTTAGACTGGGAGTCGCATCGTTTTTCTCATAGAGAAAAGAGAAAGTTAAACACGAACGCAAATTTACTCTTCACGTAAAAACAATTTGAAAACCCCTGGCAATGCCCTAGAATGGTTCGGGGCTGTCAACGGATCAGTGAAAATCATGGGTGTTGTGCTGTTAACGTACCTGATAAAGGGGCTAAATCCTCTTGATGAGAGATTGACTCTCACAACCCAATACGTCTTACGATTAAACTCTTTATTATAAGGAGACTTACTCTCTCACAGTATTATTCTTCTGTTAACTTCTAAGCTTTCTCCTTCAACTTAACCTTCATTGATCTTCAACAGTTCTGTACTTCTTTCTTTCTCTTCTCTTTCTCTCTCTATAACTGCATACTCTTTTCTTCCCTCAGTTCCTTAGCAGCACGCTATTTATTTGTTTGCGTGGCTATGTTTGCCCGCTCTTAGTGATTAAATTAGAACTAAAAGCTTCCTACTGTTCAAAGCTAATGTCAACATAAAATTAATCAGTTTCCTAGGCTAAATTACTACTATGTCCATTTTAAGGATAAATGTGTTCCGAGGGACATCAAGTTTGGACCCCAATTTTATAATATCCTTAAATTACAACGAAAAAATTGAAAAAATTAGATCGATCCTAGAATGCTGGAAATTTCGCAGACTTACATTATTAGGGAAAATAGCAGTTTTGAAGAACCTGGTTGCATCTCAGTTAGTGTTCATATTCTCACCAGCTTCTGCAAACTAACCATGAAGCGATTAAAGAAATCAACACAATTTTCTATAAGTTTCTATGGAATGATAAAGGAGACAAAATCAAACGAAAGATAATGATTAATGACTATTCCGAAGGAGTCAATCGTCTACGGAGACAAAACACCAAAACCCAATCTAAGTATGAAAATCGCTTTTCAAAATTTCTTATGAGTCAAAAGCCATCTAAATTTATCTACCAAGAATCTGCGTGAAAAAACTGTGAAAGGCCAATTTCATGTCAAGAAAAGTGGCGCAAAGACATCAATCTTCCCCCAAAGGAAATTATTAATTGGAAAGTCGCTTATCAAACATCCTTTCAATGCACAAAGAGCAGTAAACTTATCACTTTCAACTTCAAATTGTTACATCGCCATTACCAACTAACTGTTTCTTAAAAAAAGTTGGACTTAGAGACGATGATAAGTGTTCTTTTTGTAATAAGGAAACGGAAACCTTGATACACTTATTTTGGAGATGCGAAAAAAACAAAAAATATATGGGATAGTCTTTTTAAGTGGATGCAGTCTTGCCAATTTTCTTTAGGTGAACATAATTACTTACACATAAATACGGCTTTGGGTCTGAGGCCAGATAGATCTAAACACAAACTCCAAATCAATTTTTGTTGCTTAATTGCCAAGCACCATATCTGTTTTTGTCGCTCAAAAGAACATCCCCCCACTTTAAACAACTTTTTGCTTTATTTGAAACACATTTATCAAATAGAAAACAATGCCTTCACTGTCAAAAATAAATGGGAACCCGTTGTTGCCTTATATAAGCCTTTTGACCTGAGTCTCCAAAACTTAATTAAATATAAATATGTTCTCTACATCTCTTCTTTGTTTTGTTTGGTTTCGACTGTGCCCTTTTACCCAAGGAAAAAAAAAAAGGAAACGAAAGAGTAGAGAGAGAAAAACGAAAAAAGGACCAGATGTATCAACTTCGCTATTTGCTTTTAGCCTGCTGCTCTCCTCTCTTGATGTGTGTGTCTTTTTTTTCTTCTCCTTTTTTGGTTTTTTGGTTTTGGTTTTGTTTCGTTTTTGTTTTGTAGTTTTTCTTTCTTTTGTCTCCTTTTACTTGTATTTAATTTGTTGTTTGTTAAAATAAATAAAAAAACACTTGGGTGTTTATACAAAAAAAAAAAAAAAAAAAAAAGTTTGGAGACAAGATGTCTCACTCTTAAAAAGCACACTGTTAATATTTATCTTTCTGCATGCAAAGCTTATTAGTAAATTGGCAGGGGCACCAAAGAGAACATAGTTCAAAACCACTTAAACAAAGCATTGTTAAACGTATTTTAGTATTTAAACGGTAGATATAGGCATATTTTTATCCCCTGAAAATTTTTCATCTGTTCGGATTTCCTAGCTGAAAGTCTAGTGATCCGAAAATTATAGGGATCAAAACCTACCTTTTCGAAAATTTCAGCCAGAAAAAAGGCTCCCGAAAATTCTTTCCTTTTAACGGGTAAAAATCCGTTAAAAATGGGCAATTATGTCATTTTTTAGATGTTCGAAAATCCTAGGAGAGGCAGGCAAGCAAGAAATTTTACAACCAATGTTCCGAAAATTCGAGATCTCAAATCGTCTTCCGAACAGATATTTTCCGAAATTGTCGTTGGGTGCCCCTGAATTGGTTATTCATCATGTTTCATTGTTAAAGCCCATTGATCGGATATTTATCGAACTTTCATAAGCTTTCTATATATCTTCAAAATCGGGGAGATAAGCCCAACAAATAGCTTTCAGAATCTCGTACACTGCTCGCAGTTTTTCATAGCTAATTACAACGTCACAACAAGAAGGCACGTTATACAAGGTCACTGTGCGACCTAAAAAAATGTTTATTATTCATTCAAAATATTCCCCGATTCTGATTTGCGGAGCTGGACAAACCTAAACGTACAGTACCGAAGATGAACTGAACATGATCTCCATAATTCTTCATAAGATACTCAGCCTCATTCGTTAACTGTTCACAACAAGAAGGCACGTTATACAAGGTCACTGTTCGACCTAAAAAAATGTTTATTATTCATTCAAAATATTCCCCGATTCTGATTGGCTAAAAGCACACGTTTAATTCACCATAACCAGTTACTGATAACCAAATTTGGAAGAATTTTGACTTTAACGAGGAAATGACGTCAAAAATGCAGCGTTTTCGCAGGTTAAGGCACCGTTAACCGAGAAGACCTGGGGACGAGGTTGAGTTGTTTTGGTTGTGAACTTGAAAAAATGGCGGACATTTCACTCGTCTCAAGAGTAAGAACTAGGCGAAAAAATTGCCAAAAACATGGCAAGAACAGCAAGAAGACAACTCGAAGGGCGACATCTGCTATTTGGAGAATATTTGCGGAGCTGGACAAACCTAAACGTACAGTACCGAAGATGAACTGAACATGATCTCCATAATTCTTCATAAGATACTCAGCCTCATTCATTAACTGTTAAATAACAGTACTTGTTATTTTTCTAGTGCAGTAAACTTCCACATTAATAACACCTTGATAAAACGGACAACAGCCTAATCCTTAGCACAAATTACAGATGTTTGACCAAACTGTCGATTTTTTTTTTTTAAAGCCTGTTATTACTGACTCATTTAAGGTCACAACATCACAATTTTATTGTTCTAAATCTAGCTTTAACCAACACACAGCGTCATCTCTCAACGAGTTACAACAGCTCCTGGTTACTATAAAAAACTTTCATCTCTCTTTTTTCGTCATATAAATTTGTCTTTTTGGCTGGATTCATTATTAAGTGGAAATTGATACTCAGAGTGCTCTGTCATGACGATTCAAGCTCCTAAAATTATTCAAGGAACTAAATTTGGAACTCTTAAAAGGCCCATGTTCAGTTAATTTCATATGATTATTTTTTCATTTAATGGGAAAATAAGACGAACTATTAAGGGTACGACGTCCAGTGAGGAATATTTGAAATAATCACGGCCTTCCCTCGAATAACCGTCCCCAGCTATTGTTCGAGGAAATACGGTATCGTGCTCGCATTGAAATCTAAACGTTCCCATTATCCTTTTTTCAGCAAGAGGTAAGTGCTTCCTGACGTTTCCTATTCAATCTATTCATAATTTGCAAGTTCAATAAAAGACTTAATGGAAGAGATTTTACTCTCTGTTTCGCAGAGATTTCACGCACGCTATCTTTTCCCTCTCCCAAACTCTCCTGTCTGATCAGTTTTTGCTGCATCACATTGCAGACATGTAATTTAGTCCTACAGAATATTGCTGATATGTATGGAGGCAAAGAAGCAATGCACTTGCTACCATTGCACTTCAACTTGACAGAGAGGGGATAAAACGCGATGAGAAGATGGCGAGAGGGGCAGGGGGGGTTTCGCGATTATTCTAGTGAGGCGATGATTTTAAATATTCCCGTCAAAGGGTGGCGATTATTCGAGACTGGCGATTAATCGTGAGACGTCCATTATTCGAGGAAATACGGTATTTTTCCAATACTAACTAGTGCGCGCGCACGTGAACCAATAGCCTCCCATGTAACGAAGCTCGAGGAACGTCTGCCCGGGAGCTCGAGGCTAGTGAAGTACGTAGCGTCATTTTGGCGATTAATCGTAATAGCCGTCTTCGTGCATTATACTACGAGTTTTAGCGAGAATGATGTGGCGGTAAAAACAAGTTATCGAAAGTTAGAACCTTAACTTTTTTGCAATCGGAAGAGAGCTTAACCTTCTTCAATAAAGATAACCGTGCTGACCTTTCTGGTAAAAAAAATGAAGTTTCCGGGATACCTATTTTTTTTAATACCCGAAAAAAGCTAAATCTTGTTTTTTATAGTAGTCGTCGTCCTCGAGTCTCTACTATCCTGTGGTTCTGTGATTTTCCGTAATGACGTAAATCGTTTGTAATGTTTTTACTGACGTGCCCACTTGCGGGGAAGGATACTGTTTGTGTGCTTTTAAACAAAGAACACTGACACAGTATCACTGCAAACGCTGAAAACAACGTTGCACGCAATATACTTGTTATTTACGCATAATTGGGAAAGTCGTTCATATAAAGCCAGCTAGAAGCCAACTCGAAAAGATCATCTTGGAAATCCATCCATCTAAAACAATTACCAAAGCAAACTTTGAAAAGAGAACACATTTGTAGCTTAAATAAAACACGTCTCTAATGGCGTCATTCTATTTGAATTATTTTCGAAAACTCGTAACGTGGGCGATAATTTAGAGAGGTTTACAAAAAAAGATAATGTTGTAAAACCGCATCGTAGTTGCCACCTGCTTCTTTTGAAAGACGATGGATTTCGCATGCGCGTCCTCTTTACTGAATAGTGTTATTTGCGTTGAACTTCCCGTTTTACAACTTAGAAAACATGAGGATTAGTCGGAAGTCATAGAGTCGTACAATGTAACTACTCATAAAAGAGAGGTGTCATAATTATGCACGTGTAAAAAGTTGGTTTAAAAAGCTTTCGCGTCTTGAAACCTTTAACTGTTGTTATTGTTATCAACTGATATTGTGTTGACAGAAAGATGACTGTTGCACTCTTCTTAACAAGTAAATAATTAATAAATTCAATAACACGTATAAAATGTGTCTTTTGGTCATGAATTAGTTGCTGAAAATACAAAGATTCAATGATTTTATGCACCGTCGGACCTAAAAAATATAATAATGGTAGCGGTCTTTTGGCGTCTCACTCGCTTGTTCGTTCTCACTGCTGTTATGGTAGTTTCATTGGTAATGTCCAAATCGGACTTCTGCGCAAGTGTTTTGGAAACTCAAATTGGTAAGTTAACGCCTATAATTAACTAAAAATTTCAAACCATCTTTATCATTCACATACTGAGTTCATTTCCTCACATTATAATTGTCGTGTTTTTGGAAAACAAAATGCTCTACACGTGTCGCTTTTAATGGTTTTAATGTTGAGACACGAACTAGTAAATCTGACATGAATCAGACTGGCAAAAACACCTCTGTCCTTTGGGGTAATGATAGAAAAAGAAGTCAATCTCAGGGAGTGTTTGTCCGATACCAGACATCGGCTGAGATTAGTAAGCTGAAATAACGAGACACATCCTCAACACTTACTGAAGAATTCAAAACGAAAGTTGACCGTATTACCGAGAGGTGGCCGTAAGGCGGGGTTCCAATGAACTTAGTTATATTTTTAGCCGGGCATGGACCAAAAATCGTCAAACTGATTACGGTAAACTTATTAGTTCCTTAAGACTTTTTTTCATTTTTCTCATCCATTTGTTGACCATTTTCAGACCATGTTTTATTTGGTAATGTTATTAACACGTCCGTTGTTGCTGAGGCTGATGAATGTCACCAAAAATGCCTGAGAAATACCAGCTGCAAGTCGTTTAATGTTCATCCTGGTGCAGATGTTACTAAACACGTTTGTGAGCTAAACAACAAAACACGGAAGATGAAGCCGGATGATTTTATAAAGAAGAACGGGTCTACTTATTATGGCTCAGTGAAGGTTAGTAAAAGTTAAATCAAATGAACGATGTGAAATTCAAACGAGAGAGTTTTTTAAATTCCAAAGTATGAGGCTATACCCTTACTTTTTTATTAGAAATAGGGGTAATTGAAATAACACCGCTTGGTTTCTATTGTTCACAATATAAAGTCCACCTGCCTTCAGAGGTATGATATTATCATTAAATTTTGTTTTCGTCCTGTTTGTGCAACGCAGGTGTCCTGTGTTCCTGTTTCTCACAATAAAAATAAACCAACTAACAGCGGTCAGTGTCACCCTGGATAAGAAGGAAAACGATGCGTGAGGAGTGAGTTATGCTTCGTTATTATTAATAGCGGAGCTCCACGCGCGTGCGAGGAGTTCCATACCTAAGAAAATTTGGTTATCTATCCATCCGATAAAAAATCACGTTATCATACGTGCAGCCTGCCTAGCAGGCGCAAGATTATGGAAGTCTGCCCAACAATATAGAGGAAATTGTGGAAAAACTAACAACAAACACCACTTCCAAAAATTTACTTACTTTAAAAGTCTTTCTCTGTTTTTTGTTGCTCATTGCGGCTAGTTTCAGTTACAAATTGCTACTGTTTTTCAATTGAATAAAATACTTTCTTATCCCTTCCCCTTAATTATTGACTATTTTCGAATCTCCCATAGTGCACTCTGTTTTCCCCCCAAATTTGCTTAAAAGTGTTTGTTTTCATATGCTCTAGGGAATATGCAGTTCCCCAGGAGCATTTGAAAATAATAATATACAAAATTTAAGGGGTAAACAGAGGCTATTCTGGGATAACGAGACAAATAATTCAAGAAGGTAGTAGAGGAGTTTTTTCTAACAATGACACTGGAGGAGACCAGCGAAATGTCAAACTTAGTGAGTTTATTAATGGGTGAAAAAACTTCAAAAGTGTGAAATGTATAGCAGCGAAATTTAGTAGTTTAGTTTAATGTAAAGAGTAAATTGAAAGATTAGACTGGCAGGAAGAAGGTCTCAATGTGTCTGTAATTAAGCAAAAACGAAGCGGATGGTGCTTTGTGCCGAATTCACAAAGGAATAAGTGCTTGTCAGTAATCCAAAAAGCGAGCTTTGTTCTCTATAGTCGAACCTCCCGTAAGCGACCACCCAAAATACGATGATTTAGTTGTCGCTTACAAGTATCGATCCACAGAAAAAGGTCCCGACAAATATTATGGCAAACCCGGAATAAAACTGTCAGGCTACTAAACCGGTCGCGGTGGCTTATGAGAGGTGGTCGTTTAAAAAAGGTTCTAATATCAGAGCTTTGACTGAAAAAAAAATTGGTGTTTTGAATACGTGGTCACTCCCGGGGGGGGGGGGGGGGGACTCCGCATATGAAAGGGGTGGTGATGCTCGTCGGAAATTTTGAATTAAACCCCTAAAGGAGACCGATCTGGGCGTGGCCCAAGCTTTTTTTGACCCCTAAAAGAGACCATGTTAAAACACAGACAAATGGGAAAACTTGGATTATATGAATGGAGTAACTAAAACGAATTAAAAATATACACATCAAATTTATATTTTTATATTTTTTCGCGTGCAACCCTAAACGAGACCTTCACGGCATATATGATGGCGTTTTGCCCAGAACACCCTAAATGAGACCAAAATCCGAAATTTACAACCTTAAGGCGAAACGACGAGCATCCCCACCCCCTTCATATGCGGAGTCCCCCCCCCCCCCCCGGGGTCACCCGCTCATGGAGGGCGGTTCGGCTGTAATTCCTTTATTAATTTTTTTCTTTTCTTTTCCTTTGCACGTCTGAAACGTTTAAGCGCATTTTGCAGAGAATATTACTTGAGTGTGAAAATGTATTGTTTTCTTTAGTTGTAATGAACCAGCCTGCTCCAAGACCTTTTAGGTCTTGTAAGGACATCCGGGACGCTGGGTACGCCAAGGGAGACGGGAGGTATATAATCGACCCTGAGAATAATGGAAATCCTTTGAAGGTTTATTGTGACATGACAACTGACGGAGGTAAGATTCGCCATATTCTTTTATCTGTGATTTCTTAAGCAAAGTACCAAGCTTTTTGAGAAAAATCCACTTTTCAGCATAAAACAACCCAATCTGGCCATTTAATGTAAAATCAGGTGAAAAAATCGGCAAAAGGCGATTTTTAGGGTTTTTGATTAAAAATGTGAGTTTTTCGTATCACCACGAAAATCATCGGGATAGACACCATAGCAGATTAATAATCCACTGCGCGAGACTATTCACAGTACAATGTATTCAAGTGTGAATAAATGCAATAAAATTGCTGTGACAACGAAGAAACTTGGGTAAATTAGCAGAGTAGCTAAAGTCGTGAGCATAGTAGATAGATTTGTTTTCAATGAAATGATAGGCCAGCCTTTTGTCATGGTTTAGGGTAATTAAAATAATCGACAAGACATTGTAAACTCCAAACTCAGAAGTGGTAGTGATGTTGGTGGTGGTGGTGGGAGAAGAGGGGGGGGGGGGGGGGTGGTTGAAACATCTTAGGGATATACCTTTGTAACATCTGGGTTTACTGGGGAAAACAGGGAAAATTCTTACATTCGAAGGTAATAAGTTATAGAAATAGAACTCCTTAAGACATTGTTTATCTTCCTGATTTTAGGAGGCTGGCTTCTTGTTTCTAACGTTACGATGAATTCAACGAATATACTGGGCCTAAGCTTGTATATTTATCTTTATGATTTTAGGAGGTTGGCTTCTTGTTTCCAACATTGTGATTGGTTCAACTACTCCCTCTCAGCTACCAGTCAAGACTTCATACCGTGGAATAACCAGTGATCAAATGGTTCTCACGAAAACCGCCATGAATGAGCTGAGAACAAACTTGTCTTTCACCCAACTGAGATTCCACTGCTTTAAAAAATATGGACGTACGTTCCACGTTACCACTGCTGCCAACAGCAGCGGTGAAGCTGTAGTCCAGTACTTCAGCGGTCAGACAGATGTCCAGCCCGCCTCGTGTGGCTCATATGTCATTAGGGAAAATGACAACTCAAGGCTGGCAAGAGTTTGTCAGAATTGGGGATTGGAAAATGGCGTGTACACAGTTGGCAAATGGGGTCATGGTCAAAATCAAGACAGGCTGTATATATATCCTGCTTTTACATTTGGCAAATATCATTGGTTAATGAACCCACCTTATTTTCTTTGCGATGATGACATCCCAAATCCAACATCTTCTGGTGATTTCTGGAAAGTCTATGTTCGCTAAGAACTTGAAAAATTGATTGCAGTGGTCAAATATATATTATCTTATTAAGAGACTTTCTTTGTACAGTTATTCAAAAATTGTGTTTAATAATAGGTATCACGGAGGAAATTAGTCATTATGCTAAATTTTCATATTTATTTGCATTTCTATTTGTTTCTATCGTCCAATCATTAACTCTTATTTTCCATATTTATCCTTATTTATTAGGATTTACGCTTACTTAGGCACTTAAGCTATTTATTGATTTTTCGAATATATTTCGAATAGTATTGTTCTCCCTAACATAACCTACAGACTATCTGTTTATGGTGCCTCCGTTGCGGAAATTAATGTCCTTCAGCAATTTTTAGACATAAGCTATAAGTTACTCTTTATATCTACACAGTTAAATATTAGATCATTACCACAAAAACAAGATAAAGCGATCTTTCAAAAAGCTAAACAGCATGATAACCACCCTCTGAAGGTGTGCTTACCGCAAGAAAAGAACAATCTAACCTGCAATCTTAGACGTAAAAGCTTCCAAAGGCCAAACATAAACACAGAACGTTATAAGAACACATTTGTAAATAGATTAATTTTTTAATACAATCTTTTATGATATTTTATGTCAGACATGTGTAACTAGTTTTTCGCATTTGTCAATCTTTTTATTCTATTGTAATTTAGCTGAACTTTTAATCTTTTTATCCTGTAACATTGGATATGTATTCTTATCTAATGAGCAATAAAGACGTTTATTATTTATTATTATTAGAGAGGATTATAACCTTACACTTATAAACCCTGGGGGATTATCATTACCATGGGGGAGGATCGACCCCTAGAGAGGATTATAACTTCACACACCTATACCCTGGGGATGGATTATCAACCTCTAGAAAGGCTTACCACCCTTTCACACATTACCCTGGGGGATGATCAACCCCTAGAGAGGATTATAACCTCTCACGCATATATCCTGTGGGATAATCAGCCTCTAGATGGCCTCTAACACTTTACCATTGGGGATATCAACCCCAATCTCTCCTCTCACTTTACCCCAGGGATTTTGGCCGAGTTGGATTTGGAAGTGTTTAGCCCTGGGCAAAACATTGTTGGCTGTTACATGTTGCGTCCGTTTGCACATAGCCTGCGTAGCAAGCGTTTCCAATCGAGTTACTGCGCGAAAGTTAGAGCAGAAGCAAAAAAAAAAAGGTTCCTTCTTTCCCCTCCCCATCTTCCGTCATTCATTTTTTTTTTCGCTCTTGTCCCAGCTTTCTGGACGAACCTCGCGAGGAAACGCTTGCTACGCAGGCTAGTTTGCACACCTTGTTGGTAGTTGTTGCGCAAAGTTTGAAGCTGATCAAACTACCAACAGTGTTAGAAGTTACTGGGTCCGTCGACTGTACGTAGCTTTACGCCCATGGATGAAAGTCAGTTGCAGAATAAGGGTTATGGGTCGAAAAAGTTAATCACGAATGAATTTTTTCCTCAATAAATGGTAAGTATTAATTTACTACTTTCACAAAGACCATAATGCGCCTTGTTTGCCCCTCAAAATTTTGCATAACCATTTTTCTCAATTTCTCCTGGGTATTACAGTCATCCTAAGAGAAATCCAAGACAATGGTTATGGTATTCGAGGCTGACCGCTTATTAACTTTTTCTGCCTTTAGGATGGGCGCTTTTTCGAGGTGGGCGCTTATTCGAGGTTGGGCGCTTATTCGAATAAATACGGTATGGAAATTTAAACAACACACTTCTTCATTTGTACGATGACTTGATTTTACTACTACTAACAGAAACGTTCAGGGTTTTGCTTTTGTTGCAAATAAGGGCTTATTTTAGTTGACGTTAACAGCATCGGTGAAGCTGTTGTCCAGTACTTCAGCGGTCAGACGGATGCCCAGCCCGCCTCGTGTGGCTGATATGTCAGAATGGAAAATGACAACTCATATTTAGGTGGAGATTGTAGGAAATGGAAAAATGGCAAATGGGGGATACATAATGCAAAAGAAAAAGGGTAAAGGGTATTTACTATGAAGGCCTATACGTGGAATCTCCGCCCGACAGGGGAACCTTTTTCAGGTTTCATATAAGTACATGAAAGGATGAGGATTGATTAGTTGATGTAAATGAAAGGGCAGTAAAATCTGTCATTTTGTTTAGTAAAAAGGCCAGAAAGGACTAAAAGATGCATTTTATGGCTGTGAAAATGTCGAGGAAACGTTATGTAAAACTTTGTACAGTACCTCTGGGTTTCTAGGTTTTACTGACCATCAGAAAAAGGGATAATCGTTACAAGGAAATCTCTTTTTGCGCACAAACTGCTGGGTGAAGAAATGAATTGATCGAAAATTGACGTGGCTAATCTAGCAAATAAGGAAATTGCACCATGTTTCCTGGCTCACTTCGGTTTTCAACCTGGCTCTTAGGCTTTGTTTACACTATGCGAGACAGCTTTTGCGCCGCCATGTAAACCATCGGATACTGAGCTTCAATCTATTTACACAGTTCATTTTTCCCTTTATGCAAAGATCAAATTTTATTTCAATATTACCTCGATTTATATGAGGGATTTTAAGCAAAATGAAATCTAACTTTGATTAATTCAAGCCAACTTCTTGATTAAATCAGATGAGCATTTTTTCGCTTTTTGGCTACTTTGAAAGAAATTTGAATTCTTATGGCGGTTCATGTTTATGGCAAAATTGTACAGAACTGTCTTCTAAATTGATACATCAATAATAGGTGACACTATGATCCCTTTCCATTACTTTAACGTAAATTAAACTTTAGCTTCAACGTTGTCCTTTCCAAGACCATTCGAAAACGTATTGTTCGCCTTAGTTCAACTTAATCCAGGGAATATATTCTATCATTACTAAAGGCTTTTGCACCAATGATTGGATCGACTGTTAAAAATGGCAACGGTCGCTTACGGAGGAGAAATAGGCGACGTCGAAGAATAATTTTTTATCGTGGTGACGAGGAGGAAGAAGTTAGCCTGCTCAAAGTATAGAACTGTTTTCGAATAATCGAGTGGAGAAGCCGTTACGACACTTTGCCATGGTAGCAAAATTTCTGGATGACAACAAACCGAAAAAGTCACTTAATAATTGAACTCGCATTGTTTCAAACTTCATCGATCTTACTCACTTTCATTTAATTTTTCAATTGTTGGCGAAATTTTCTGGGGTTGTATCCGAAAGGACTGTATCTAAGTTTAGAAAAAGAAAAACAATTTTCGTTTGTTTTCACCTAACCCATAAAGCAGGCGCGTGAAATTAGGACGTTTCATGTGCAGTCGAGCAACGACGGCTAAGAAATGTACAAATAAAGCGTGATGCACGGGCAAAGTTGTTTTTTAGCTAATATAAACCTATTACTTTTTGACCTTCTCACTGCGCTATCGTCGTTGCTTAAGCTCGGTATTTTTGTGAAAAAATTTTTGTGAAAAAATTTTGTTCCCATGGGAACGTGACGTCAGGCTTCTCCTCTTTATTATTTTTTCCTAGTAGGTCGTTTCCCTTTGTTTTCACAGATCTTTCCGTCTAAAACCTGTGGTGAAAATTTCAGTTTTAAGTCACATATTAGATCATTAATAAATAAATTTCCAAGTCTGTACAGGGGGATGGGGGGAGGAGGCGCACTCTGAGCTTGCAGGGCTATTTGAACCGTGTAAAAGAACAAAAGAATTAGAGGAAAAAATGGGAGGAAAAATGGGAGAATTTTTCTTTAACTATCCGACAGAATATGCTAATAGTCGGTTCATAAAAAAAGCTTCAGCGTATTCTCGACGATAGTATCTTGGAGTTTCAAGCCTGATACTTAGGCTATTACTGTTGCGAAAGAAAAACTGCAACGGATGGCAATATGAGTGAACGAGTGAATGTGGAAAGATGAGAGCTTACAGCTGTATCTTATCGAATCTCAAAGTCCAGTGGACCTTAAGAGGACCTTAAGAGGACCTTAAGAGGACCTTAAGAAGGGAACTTCTAAAATTTTCAAAAACAACCAAGACCCTCCACGTACATCTACTTCCGAGGTAAGACGATAACTCGATAAGCGTTCCTGTTGCTTCTTAAGGCGAAAAAACCTTATATATATATATGTAATTGGTCAGATTGAAATTGGCCAAATGGACTGTTTGTTTTTATTTAAAATAGTTACAAGTTGTTAAATTTATTTTTATGTGGATAAAAAGCGGAATATTTAGTGTTATAAAACTACAAGAGGTGGGGTAAAACATTTTTATGCGAACAGGTGTTTTTACACACCAACTTGAGTTTTGAAAACGCTGGCGCAGAATTCAGAGTTGGGTGTCACCGTCAAAACATTGATAGTTAGAAAGATCAAACCACTGAGCCAAAAGGCAGCCACTTTTTCCTTAGCTTCGTTCTAGTACCGAGTCTAAGAACTATCACCCGCGTTAACAGTAGTGTGATGTGATATTGATCAGCTCTGGAACTTCCTTTCTCCTGACGGCAAGTGTTGACACTGTTTTAATTATGTCCAAAAAATAAATATATCTCTAAATGGTTTGTGTTTATCGTCTTAATGATGGTATTGGGTTTGACAAGCCTTCTCCTAGCGTATTTCTTCATAAAACAGTTTGCAGTTCAATGACTTTAAATCTTACTCACCTGACAAAATAAAGGCCAATTTGTATAGGTAATAGCATGATTTGTAGTGATATTTAGCATAAATACCTCGAGGGATAGATCTATTTCGAAATTGTTATACGTAAGAGAAAGAGAGAAAGTTTGCTCAAGTCGCTTAAGATAACAATAAAAAAGATTGTAAAATACATATTGAGGTACCGGAAAACTATTTGACGAGTACCCCCATCCCCTTGCGGTCTAGCACTTACCGGTATCAAATCCCCCGCGGTTTTTATTTTCATTCACGCTCGACGAGCTCTAAGTGGCCGACCATTTAACTTTTAAGGGGGGTATGCACGGGTGATTTCAGAAAAAAAATATAGTGCAGACTCATTTCGAGGGAAAAAATATCCTGCACTCAAAAAAATATATCTATCATAGCGTATAATGCTGAAACATTTTTATGCTGCTTTGATCGCTTTGATAATCGAGAGATTTTGGGAAAAAAGTTCTTACCCAAACCAAATAACCAACCCCCGCCCTCTTCAAAATTCAAATGGTCGACCCCTAAAGAGAAAATAGAGGGCCCGTGAACAGGCTACCACTGCCTAGGGATGTATGAGTTTGAATATGTGGTGTAGCGGTAGAGCGGAAGTAGTTTGTGTGCTCTCGAACGTTGATTGTAGTTGAGTTGTGATAGCAAATACAGTTTTTGATCCAGCCCAGCGTCAACTGAAAATAGCAGTTAACTTTATTTCAGACTCGAATTGAAGAGTAGAAAGTCTGTCTTGTTTCCTTTGGGATTTCTCAGGGAACATTTCTGGGTCCTCTGTTAGTCTTGTTATGACGTAGGTAACTACTTACCTTATTGTCTGCATACTAAAGTAAAACTTTTGGGAATGATGCAGTATTGCATTCATGGTGTCATATATTGAGTGCGAATATTGGAAATCCTGACGAATAACAAGAAGATGTGCAGAATTAAGAACAGTGGCAACATCGATGGCAAATTGGTTTTTAATCCCTTAAAATAATCTACCAAAACAGAAGTATACATTTTGTGGAACTGAAATCGAACAAGTTGAATCTATGTAGTATTTAGGAATTATCGTAAATTTATAGTATTGCTAAGCTAAAATGGTTCGTTCAAGCATATCGCATCACTCTTAAGTAACGTTAATTAAATTTCTTCTGCAAAGCCACATCTTGACCCTTCTTTTCAGCAACTTACAATTTGACCTTCTGCGTTTTCATTCTTGTAACATAGTATACTTCATATATTGTACATTTGCATTAATGTCGGATTCCATTACAATAATTAAAAAAAATAAAATAAAAATGTTGGCTGAAAACACTGTTTCAACGTTTTAGCGAGCATAGACTTTCCAGAAATCACTAGTAGACGATGGATTTGGGTTAAGACGACAAACGATATCGTCACATATATTGCTCGAATATGGTTCAATATGTACCAATGTTGAATGATAGTTTATGAAGACAAACGATATCGTCACATCATTGTTCGAATATGGTTCAATGTACCAATTATAGTTTATGACAACGAACGATATCGTCACATATATGGTTCGAATATTATTCAATGCACCAATGATAGTTTTCGCCTGTTAAAACTCGGCATCGCTACATCAGCTCAGCGAGTGAGAGCACACACTTTACTTGCATTCATTACACTCTCTAGGAATAACGTTTAGTTGCTATTTGATTTTAATGAATAAATGCAAACAAACAGCGATAAAAGGCAAACGTGAAAGGTTGTATATATGAAAAAATATTGCAGCTATATACTTGAAAATGTTAATAAATGTGAAAAGCGGGTAAAACTTCAAGGCAAAAAGCCTAATTAAGCAAGCTTAAATAAATAAGAGAAAATAAGGAAAACACGAATTAATAAATAGAAGCCAAAAACGAGGATAAAATGCAAATGAACATTAGTTCTTAAAAGGTTCTCTAAATATCTAACTTAGTATCTGATTTTTCACATGATAACTGCTACCCAACGTATTTTCACTCCAAAACTATACAAAGAAAGTATCTTAATAAGATACATATTTAGACAATGCAATCAATTTTGCGAGTTCTTAGCGAACATAGACTTTCCAGAAATCACCAGATGTTGGATTTTGGATTTTATCATCGCAAAAAAAATAAGGTGGGTCCATGTACCAATGATATTCGCTAACTATGAAAGCAGAATATATATACAGCCTGTCTTGATTTTGACCATGACCCCATTTGCCAACTTTGTACACGTCATTTTCCTTTCCCCAATCTTGGCAAACTCTTGCCAGGCTTGAGTTGTCATTTTCCATTCTGACATATGAGCCACACGAGGCAGGCTGGACATCCGTCTGACCGCTGAAGTACCGGACTACAGCTTCACCAGTGATGTTAGCAACAGTGGCCACGTGGAACGTACGTCCATTGTTTTTACTGCAGTGGAATCTCAGTTGGGTGAAAGACAAGTTTGTTCTCAGCTCATTCATGGCGGTTTTTGTGAGAACCATCTGATCACTGGTTATTCCACGGTATGAAGTCTTGACTGGAAGCTGAGAGGGTGGAGTTGAACCAATCACAACGTTGGAAACGAGGAGCCATCCTCCTGAAATCGAAAGTTGTTTTTTAATAAGGAAAAACAAACGTTTTAAAGGTACAGGTATAACTTAGAGAAAAACTGACCCGGCAGCAAACAATGTCTGTTTTCTCTTATGCCGAGGCAAATCTGTATAATTCTTTATATCACACTTATCCTTATCCAGTAATTGATAATTCTGATTGTCTGATTGTCTAAATCTGTTTTAGGCTTTCCAGGTTTTAACTAATATTCTGTTGAAGGGAAGTTATGTGAGTTCATGTGAAGAACAGTTTTTAAGAGCAGATCTCACAACTCTCATGTCGACCACAATAAACTTTCAACGGGTTTCCACTCTTCTCAGGTTCGATCCAGTAACTCCGGTCCCCTTTAGATTCATTATTGAAACTGCCTATGACGAATTTACGTGGTGGTCTGCAAAATTAGCAGGTTTTTGTTGGACAAGGGAAACTCTTATTTTGAAAGCAAAGCTGAGCATCAGTAAAGAGTGATCGAGCGATCCCCAAGCTCTGAGAAAAAGCCTGCATAACTGGCTGTCAAATTTTGTTTACAAAAAAAATTACATGAGACTGCTTATAACTTAAATCAATAAATTGTACATTATTTTAAAACACTAATAAATGATCAGCGCTCCAAGCTGCGACCATTTTGGTCGCCATGGCGAGTAAAGAAAAAAAATTGGCGGCTAAACTTGCAGCGAAAGTCGCCAATTTGTTCCGCGCCCATGTACCAAAGTGTAAAAAGTTCCTTTGTGAGCTAGTTTTAATGGTCTTTCCAAAGTTAAATTAAGATAAACATTTGCAAGAACAATTATTTGCGCTCCGTATTCGAGACAATTTTGCTATCTTCACCCTGGTTGTCCGGGTGTGAAGCCTTGAGATGCCACGGGCCATTTCAAACGGCAAAAAATTGAACCGTCAACCGTCAATAATGCAGATTGATATTAACCGTCAAAAAGTTTTAATATATTTTCAAATCACGCTATTTCAGCGAGATCTTCATGGACGTCTTGTCCTGAAGAATCTCCAAACTGGAAACACCAGTTCTTATGTTCTTCAAAACGCACTCTCTAGACGTAACCAGACTTTTAAGAAGTTGCTTTTATCTGAAAATATTTCGAAATTCTATTAAGTCTGATTAACAAGAGCGTCGCACAAATTAGAGCCAGATTTCTTGAATGACTTGTTAGCAAGGATCCTTTGAAAGCCATAGCTTCTACATTCCAGGGACCTCCAGCGCCTCTCGTTCTTAGTGCTGCTTCTTTAATCAAATCACTAGCGATCTCATTGTAATTTGACTCGTGCACCTCCTCAACTGCCCCAAATAGCAGTGTTCCCAGCGAACCTTTCTTTCTACCATTCCCGTTTCGCGGTGGGTTTTCTGATGACGCCATTTCAATGGCCCGTCTCTTACAATCTAAAACATCTCTGTTCATTTGCTCAGGCCATTTTAGCTAGACATCATGAGAGCCTTTCCCGCAACAATGCTTCTGGACCGCTGTTAACCCCCGTTATCACGTAATGATAATAATAGCAACAGCAATAATAATAATAATAATAATAATAATAATAATAATAATAATAATAATAATAATAATAATAACAATAATAATAATAATAATAATAATAATAATAATAAAAGCCTTAAGGAAGATACTAGTTAGACAAACAGGAGGAGTCAATCATTCATTTAATGTTTATAGATGACTTGAAGCTGTACGGGAAGGATGAGCGTGAGCTTAACTCACTGGTCAATACAGTCATGGTGTTCAGTACTGGATATAGGCATGATGTTTGGTATGAAAAGGCGTGGGGATTACCTCGCCTGATAATCGCAAAATGAAATCTGTGGAAGAAGATGGCGATAAGAACTTGCGAATTCTGGAATATGACGATCCATTACACGGGCACAAGAAAAACGTTCAGAAGAAAGAATATTTCCCGAAGACTAAAGACAGTCCAATGTCAGTGGGAAAATACGATACTTGCAACAAATTCATAGGCTCTGTCACTTGTCTGGCATGGAGCTGGAGAAGTAAACTAAAGTAAAAAAAAACAACACCAACAACAGATAAGGGTATGTTTCATCCACGACACGATGTTGACCGATCCTACTTTCGACGACTTTCCGGGGGCTGTATATTGAATGGCATGGAGGAGTGTGTTCTCGATGAAGAGATGGAGTTGGCCTATTGCGTTCAAAACATCACAGGACCACTGCAAAAAACAATAGAACTTGAAGAGATAAGAAAGAAAATGAGGAACCCCACAAACAGACGATGAGAAGGAGGAAACTTTTGAGAAGATTAAGAAGTGGAAGACAAGCCCCTTCACTGCCAGATATTGAGTCAAACAGAACAAGTCAAGGCTAAGAAGTCATGGGATTGGTTGAAGAAGGTTAGGGGGATTTGAAGAAAGAGGCAGAAGGGCTTATAACTGCCACACAAGATCAGCCATTGACGACGAATGTAATCAAGACTTCCATTGAAAAACATGTGTCTCCCCTCTGCAGCTGGATTGTGTGGAGATAAAGATGCGACACGAAGTCATCTCATTTGCGAGTGCAGTAAGATGGATTACCCTCAAAAGTATAACAATGTTGCGAAAATTATTCACCGGGACATTTCAAAGAAACATATACAGTAAACACTCACGTAAAAAAAACCTGATGGATTAAGAACCTTTTTGCAGAAATTTGCCCCTTTAAAACCCAAAAACTCAAGAACCTGTTTAGCCAAGTAAGATTAAGAAGGTTCTAATATGTGGTACAGTTGAATTATGATAAACAATTAAAACTGAAAGTATAACAAGAAGATAGTGTACCAAACTGTAAATAAATTCGGTAATCAGTTTTGTTAGGGTTATAAAAATAAAATTGTGACTAAAAACTGCAGTCGTAAGGAGCAAACTCGTGTTAATTTATTTTTCTGGTAATCAACAATCTATTTTTTTTCATTCATAGAAATTAAGGACCAAATTAAGAACCTACTTAGTTACTTATGTGGGTTCATCTGAAGAATGTATTACAACAATTTCAATTTTTCAAGATCAGATCTCACCTCCGTCAGTTGTCATGTCGCAGTAAACGTTCAACGGGTTTCCACTGTTCTCAGGGTCGATCCAGTACTTCCCGTCTCCTTTAGAGTCACCAGAGTCCCGGATGCTCTTACAGGAATAAGCAGGGTCGGTGGAATTCCAACCTGGCCTTGCTGCAGCAGATAATAAAACAAATGGCTGTGATGGTAAATATTCACTCCGCCGTGAAGCAATTGTAAAATCAAATTAAATAGACGAGCGTTACTCACGAATTTCAGATCTTTTTCCTTTGTAGTCCGGCTGAGGTTGTTTGTAGTCCGGTTGAGGTTGTTTCTTCTTGTTGGCGGGCAAATCATGGCAAGAAACCTGAGAAATCAATTTGAAAACCGAATTGAATTTAGAAACATTAAACAATATCTGAAAACTATGGATGACGCCATTACGGGCTTTAGTTTTCACTGGTTTTGTTTGCTATATTAGTAAATACGTTAATGTATATACCTTCTCACTATTTCCTTCCATAAACGATATTTACCGTGTGAGTAATGACAAACATATGCTTTAAGCTGCTTCAAGCCACAGGCAAACCGGTAAGACAAATCATTATTGAAAAGAAAATGTTATCAAAAGTACTATTTACGATATCACAGTTCTGAAAACATAACTATTTAAATTCGCACAATATCAGTATTAAGCTTCATAGGGACACCTCGAAAATCCAGAGATTTTAAGCCGGAAGATTGAGAACTTAAATATTTGTCTATTACCTCTTATTTGAAATCCGATAAAACCGAACATGGTGACCGTCGTAAAAAAGTGTCTTGGTTCTTTTTGGTTAAGGCTTTTTCTTAACGTTTTGATAATAAAGTTCAGATATAACGCGCACTCTGATTGGTTGAAAAAGCATGGTTTATGAGAGTATAAAGCACAGAGTTAAAACTGCCAAACCATCTGTGAATCACACCATGCGGTAGTTTTCAGGACCAAAGTTTCGCATTTCAGGGTTAAAAATAAACCATCAAAAGACACAAATGGAAAGGGAAAGTTCAAATGAATGCTCCGTTTCCTTTGAGTGGAATGAGGAAAGATTTTGGTAACGAAATCGTCCTTCGAGGATTTGAATGATGTTTTCGTCACGGCGGAGCGCAAAATGTCCTGTTTTGAAATTCAGCCAAGGCAACGAAGTTTTTGAAGGCGTTTCAGGTACATTTTTTGCTCTATGGTCAGGAAAAATACGTTTTTGTGCATACCTAAATGTTTCAAAAACGTTTCATAAATTTTTGCCCGGCGCGCTAAAGAATAATTACAAAATACACCTCGATTTAAGATGGGTTTTGTGCTCAATTTTGCCATGCGCTCATCCGATTTACTTGCTTTTAAGGGTTAACTTCTTAGGTTTTGAATATACATTCAAGACATAACTTCTCTGTCTTATTGTTTTGAGTTTGTTCATTCATACAATTAGCTCTAAAGACGATCGCAAGACTACAGCATCACTTCTCCGAAAACGTTGGTGAATCAGTCTTATCTTACTTTCAGGTTCAGTTTTTGGGCCTTTTTCGATCGGAAATAGGTTACTTGTTTTCAAATTGTCATGTTAATGACGTCCAAGTTTTTATGGGTCGTCCATTCGGTAGGATTTAAAAGCCCTTTTACATTTGGAAACTGATTTTTGGACGTAAAAAGTACATTTCTTCCTCATTCAAATTCACAGAAAGTTTAGCTCGTTTCACTTTGTGATAACTTTGATGCATTGACAGCTTCGACAGCTTTTGGTTAATTCAACTAATCAAATCATCTGGCCCATTCTAAAATGGATTGTGATTGGCTAATTTAAGTGTCTCTTATGAGAGTGTAGAACACGATGACGTCACTTTCGTTCGCTTTGGAAATAAACTTTGTTTTGGAAATTAGAAATCAATGCATGGGGAATTTAACGGATTCTTTATCACATAAAACAAATAAAGAAAAAGCCTTGACTATGCTCTGTTCTGTTGTAGAGCTTTTACGAAGTGGCTAAAGCACTTATGAAGTAAGGAGAAACACTCGACAACATCTACTGTTTCGCCCTTCACTTCTATGGTTCTCTAGCCTCTTACTGCGTACTTTACAACAGAACAGAGAATAGTTAAGGCTTCTTTATTTGTTAAGTGAAAAGCCATGGTTGATGTTCAATCAGTAGAACTGACCTTAACAGGTCCATAATAAGAAGATCCTTTCATCTTTTTGAAGCTTTCCGGCGTCATCTTGCGTGTTTTGTTGTTCAGCTCACAAAGTCGTTTTGCAATATCTGCACCAGGACGAACATTAAATGACTTGCAGCTGTTATTTCTGAGGCATTTTTGGTGACATTCAAACTCATCAGCAACAGTAGACGCATTCATGACATGATCAACTAAAATATGGTCTGAAAGATAAAGTAATAAAAAAGCGAAGGAATTTGAAACAATCAGTAGGGTTAAACATGAACCAGGGACATGCCTTTTTCATAGAATTTAGCTGTACATTTTATGATAAAAGATCATTTCTTGTTTGCTATAAAATAAGATTGAATACATGCGACAATCATCAGAAGTATAAATAAAGTGATAAAAGCTATATTAGTAAATGATTCTAACATGAGACAAGTCGGAATAATGAAAATGCTTTCAAAGTGCTTTTTTGTGCGAGTTCGTTATCTTAGATTTATTAAAATGGTGGGTATTTAAAAGATGTAATGAAAAACTATACTTTAGACTAAAACTAGTAAAATAAAGGTATTTTGCACAAAGATATTGAAAGAGGTCTCGAAAAACGTTTTATAAAGCAGCAGGTGTTAACTTGCCAGTGTGAGTTTCAAAAACGCTAGCACAGAAGTCCGAATTAGATATCACCAGTAAACTTGCAATCAGAACGTTAACAGTGAGAAAAAACAAACGAATGAGCCGCAAAGTATCCATCGACAGAAAATTTTTTGGTGAACTTCACTGTAGCTACATATAAATGCACTATTACGTATCAGTCGGATATCAGCCTTATACAGTGGGTGTTCAGTTTCAGTTTGTTTAGTTGTAAAACTCTATTGCAGTGGCAGCTCTCGGACAGTGCAAATTATTAATTCATGAGTGTATTCAGAACTACGTCAAAATAATTAAAAAAAGGACGCGAAAGAAATCGCGAAAAGGTCGCAAAGACTGAAAAGAAAGGTGTAAATTTGGATGGCAACTAACAGGGGCTCCGTACGGGTACAGAGAGTACGCACAACACTTCAAAAAAGCTGCCCTAACCGAGTTAAAGGGGGAGAATTAAAGGCCGCGGATATGTTGTGTATCAGTTGGATGTTAATTGTCATTGGTTCCAAAACTAAGAAATCACTCGGCTGGTTTTGCAATTTAGACGGGGATAGAAGTCAAAGTTTTAATGAGACGAGTGAAATTGCTATTTTGGTCGACCTTACTTCACTGAGTTAAGTTCGACTACTGGGTCACAAACGTCGAACTTGTATAAGCGTCGATCTAACTAAGTTCAAAAGTAATAAAGGGCGCGAAACATTTTAAAGTCGTCAGTGGAAGCCTGCTTTGCAGAAACCCGTTGATAACAGACAATTCTCTTTGCTCCGACAAACGGCACATTAATTTGTAATGAATAAACAGCAAAAAACAGAGGAATATTCAGAAAACAGTAGAGTTTAACATGAACCTAGAATAACATTAATTGAGTTTTATAGCTGAACAGTTCTATAGAATCTTTTATGATAAAGAGATATACTCGCTTGCAAATAAAATCGCGATTTGATACCGTCAAGCGCGAATCGTCAGAAGTAAAATACGTGATAAAAGTTTTAAGTAAGTTTAACACCAGATATAGTTGGGGAAAGAAAATGGTTTTAAATGCTTATTGTGCGAGTTCATCATCTCAAATTTATTAAAATGGCGAGTATTAAAAGGATGCAATAAGGAACAGTCTACTTTAGACCAAACCTCGTTAAACAACGTTATTTTGTTTGCGCTTAGACACGACAAAGTTTTCGAAACCGTTCCATAAAGTCACTGGTTTCAACTTACCAGTCTGAGTTTCAAAAACGCTGGCACAGAAGTCCGAGTTAGATATCACCAGTACCACTACCATCAGAACATTAACAGCCAAAAATACCAAACCAATGAGCCACGAGGCCGCCATTGAGGGAAAATGTTTGGTTTAACTTTGCTGTAGCTACATCTATTGCCACTTTAATATACTACGCATCACCCTTGTACTGTGGTTGCTCAGTCTCAGTTTGTTTTGTCTTTCAACTCTTCTGCGGTAGCAGTTTCCAAGCAAAGCTATTTATTATTCATAAGTGTTTTTGTAAATAAAATTTTTGTTTTTGTAAAAGATTTTACTTATAAGAGTCTAGCTAAACTTCATTTTCAAGTAAGCCTGTAAAACAAGTGACAGTACTTTTTGTTCAAGGGAACGTCTCATTTTAAAAGAAGCACAGTAAGATGAAAAAGCAATAATATATGCACCGAGCGAATTCTAGTAATAATACTGACGCCCCCTAAGAACGCCAGCATTACCGGCCTCAAGAGTCCGGGGTCGGGCTCCTTACATGTGCCTGGTAAACTGAAAATCATTCATTTTTCTGAAATACTAATGATTTACGGCTCAGACACAATCGAAGCTGAGGGAAACAAATGAGCTATTTCTTGGGCATATTTATTGTGCATTCATAGGGGTAAAATTAAAGAGAGTGGTGTTTGAACCAGTTTTTGGCCTGGATCCATCTGCTAAGTGCAGTATTCATATGGTATTTAATTATTAAGATGTCTCCTTTCATCTTTTTAGTTTAGGGACTATTAACTAATCGACGGCCATTTATACCTAGCCAAATTGCACTGCCTCAGCAGGTTGCATATCCGAAAACTTTTCAGCTTTAAAAACAAAAAATAAACAAAAAAAGATGCAAAAATTTCAGGGTGGGTTGGAGAAGCTCGATCTATGGTTCAGCTTGAACCTTACGAAGCTTAACGCGACCGTTCTCCGTTTTTTTTTTTGTTAATTCGTCAGTGAATTTTGCAAAGCATTTTTGTTGGCTTGTTATTAGGTTAGGTTCGGAGGAAGGGATAGGGCGTAGAGGCTTCGGACCTTATTAAGTGCGTCAAAATAATTAATAAAGGTTGCGAAACAAATCGCAAAAAAGTCGCGGAGACCGAAAAGAAAAATGTAAATTTGGATGGAAAGTATCAGACCCCCAACGGGAACAGATAGCACAGACAACTTGTCTTAGAGACTTTAAAAAAGCTACCCTAACCGAGTTAAAGGAGGAGAAAGACCGAATATGTTGTCTATTCTGGATATTGGCTCGGAAACTAAGTAATCGGGCGGCTTGAGTTTGCAATTTAGGCGGAGGGGGGGGGGGGGGGGGAGTTTTTATGAGACGAGTCAAATTAATTACTATTTGGGTCGACCTTACTTCAGTTGAGTTCGAACTACTGGGTCACCAACGGTGTAAGAGTCGAACTAAGTTGAAAAGTAAGAAAGGGCGCGAAACATTTTAAAGTCGTTGTTGGAAGCCTGCTTTGCAGAAACCCTTTTACAACAGACGAGTCTTTTTGTTCCGACAAACAGCTCAATATATTAATTTTTAATGAATAAACAACATTTTACTGAAACCCAGATACCCGACGGGGCATTCTGGGAATTCTTAATGGGGGTATGCCGCCCGGTTCTCCAAATCCTGACCCTATTTCAGACCAAAAAATGTTATTTTTCACACATGTTTTCAGACCTGGCCTTTAAGAAATGATGCCATCATCACTTAGATTACAGCAGCAACAAAAAATATTTCTTAAAATCCATTCGAATTGGCATATTTCTTTTTCTTTCTTACTCATTTGGGACTGAAACAATAAATACGTTCGTACACTCCCGTAATGCCCTCGAAAACCATACCCGAGTCCAGACCAAAATGAGCAAAGTCTACACCCGTTTTCAGACCAAAACGGCGGAAGAACCCTTTGGGGCAGCACATAGATACATAGGGAGTACCCCCCGCGCCCAGATAATACAAACTCTTTATTGGCATGTTCACTTGATGTCTGCCATGTTTTTCCCCTAAAATCGATCTTTAGCGGACTAGAAGAACTTGTTTGGCGATCCAGCAAACTTCAGTATTCAGAGTAGCTAAACTGATACAAACGTCAAACTCATCATTAACTTAAATCACTCAGTTTGGTTCGTCTCATGAAAAGTTCGACGTTTGGCCTTGGTTTTAGTCGCATTCAAACAAACTTGACTGCGACAGAAGACAAACTTATCATGAACTTAATCCGTTCAGTTTGGATCGGGGGGTACTCAACAAAGTTTTATACAGGGAGGTACCGCCCCAAGGTCCAACCCCTTACCCTCTAAAATACTATTTTTGACATAGTGGAGCAGATATGTGCTTCAATTGTTCACTTTCTGTTAGACGCATCAAATTTGGCAGGTAGCCCTTCCGTTATTCTAATTCTAATTCTTATAGTGTTATCTGCAAAGGGATTTCCCATCATGGCGGATGTGTAATTGGACAGGTGCTTATGTTAAGATATAATCAAGGTACGAATGTCAAGTGAATAAAGATAGTAATGATAAAAAGTTCCGGGTTGGCGTTTTTAAAGATGGCTCATGACGGCCGTTTTGAAAGCCTCCACTTGCTTTTCAATGAGACAGCTTGGTAAAGATTTCCGGTCTCTGATTGTACGTACAATAAAACTGTGTTGCTATATTTGTTTGTTTTGGCATAAACTTGAAAGAATTTCTTAGGATGGAATTGCCTAGTGCCCTGACGTCTTTTAAATCATACACAGGGTGGAAATCGGTATAGCTGATGACCGAGTGTTGGCCATTTGATATCAGTTAGAATGTTTGTGACAGTTCCAGGAGTGATGCTATATTCATTTTTAAGAAAACGTGCCGCTCGTCTCTGCACACTCTCAGTGTCCTTTATCTGCTTTTGACTGTGCGGGTCCTATGCGAAACATCCACATTCAAGCTGTGGTCTAACTAAAGCAAGATAGGCTTGCTCTGTTACGTTTTCTGGGCGATTATCTAGGCTTCTTCTTATAAAGCCAAGAGATCTGTTCGCTTTTTCTATAATTCCAGCAATATGAAAATTCCATTTTACATCACTGGATAGCTCAACTCCAAGGTATTTATAGTGATCAAAAGCTTCCAAGGGTTCTCCGTGGGTGGTGTATAGGTATTTAACTAGAGTTAGTTTTTGAGCACGAGACTCTTAGGATGGTGCATTTCGTTGCATTAAACGAGAGCTGCCATGTGTCCGTTCAGTGTACAAGTGTGTTTAGGTCTTGCTGTAGTGACTCTGCATCATTACAATCTTTGATTACACCAAAGTAAAATACCGCGTCGTCCGCGAAAAGGCCCATTTGGACTTTTGTGTTTTCGCCGATATCGTCAGGGGAGGATCCAGGATTTTTTTTAGGAGGGGGTGCACTCGTCTCTTGCTCTATTTCAACACTAATAAACCACATAGTTTTTTTTGCAGAATACCAGTTGTATTAGAAAACCGCAGGTCATCTCGGGCGGGGGGGGGGGGGGTGCGCACCCCCTGCACCCTCCCCCTAGATCCGCCCCTGATCGTTTATGTACAAAAGGTCTGGAACATGAGTGGGCCCAACACAGTCCCGTAGGGCATACCTGATCTCACGGGAATATTTAATGTCAGGTGGTTTAATAGCCATTGTTCGAACCAGGTCTTGAGATTTCCATGAATTCCGTAGAAATTTAATTTATTCAACAATCGGCGATGGGGCACCGTGTCGAATGCTTTTGAAAAGTCAAGTAACAACAAATCATTTTATTGACCAAGGTCAAGGTAACCTGCTACTGATTCAATAATTGTGATGAGTTGCTTTTCATGATCATAAGAGTGCTGTTGTCTGAAGCCATGTTGATAATGTACCAGAACAGCATTTGAATCAAGGTGATTCATGATGTGCCGGTATATAATTATTCTTTGAAATCGAGGTAAATATTCCTAAAGCCACTATTCACCGAGATTGAAAAGAATAATTGATTTAGTATATACACACGAAGTGATCTCAACAAAATCAGAGAGGAAACCATTAAAAAGTACAATTTGATTGACAGATCAAATCACGCGTAAGTTTAAAAATAGATCTTTGCAGAATTTCCAAACATGGCAATTCACAAGTTTATCATTTCGCAAACAACAGCGTATTGGCTTAAATGGAACCGCTAAAAGTTTGAACTGTTTCCTTACCTGAGAAGAAAAGTGGAGCTTTGTTGTTTTCTGTTGACTCGCCAAGTTTATAGCCAAAAGGGCTTGTTGTGTCGTTCTTTGCATGAAGTGCTGACAAAAATGGCCGGCTCGGTTGCTCGAGGTAAGACGTCGTCTTCCTGTATCATTCTTTTTCCTGTTTACTTGAAACGTAGAATTTCTGCAAACATTTCCTTTTAAATTTGTTTGTCATAAATAAACTTCGATTTTTGAGCCAAAATTTTCTTGTTAGAAAACGCTGAGATTCACGCAACGGCTTCTTCTACGCGAATACACGGGAGTTGTAAACAATCCATCGAGCACAAAACTCAGCTACAGTAAATTGAAAAACGCCGTATTGAATCCTCCCAAGTCTTTTCTTGCCTTAAAAAAAGTCAGCCCTAGGATTTGTCGACTTTTAAAAGATCGTTCTCTAAAAAGATGGGAAAAACACCGAGATCACACATTAGGGCCATTTATACGAGGAAAAATAAGACGCGTCTTACATAGGACGCGTCTTAAATAAGACGCGAACTTTCCGTATAAACGGCACATTTTATCTAAAATAAGACGCGGCTTAGCTAAGACGCGTCTTATTTTAGAACAGCCCTTAACACCTGTTCTTAGATAAGACGCGTCTTAGCTAAGACGAGAAAAACTTCGTTTAAATGACCTTCGCGTCTTAAATAAGACGCGAACGCATAGTGCGCATGCGTTAATTTTTAGCGCGCCACGTTGGATTACCGTTGCTACGTGCAACATTCACATGAAAACGAGTCAAGAACAGAAATAAGACGCGAACCATTTATACGAGCGTTTCTCGTCTTAGATAAGACATTCTCGTATAAATGGTACAGTTCGCGTCTTATTTAAGACGCGTCTTATTTTTCCTCGTATAAATGACCCTAATATCCACTCGCTGGGAGGTGAATATTGTTGAATAGTCCGAGATAGCGAACCAATCAGATTGCTTAAATCACCAAGATCACTGAGTGTGTATATACTAATATGTTCTATAATCTTACAAGACACAGATGTTAGAGAAATCGGTCTGTAATTATTTGGCTTTTTGCGATTCCTTTTTTTAAAACTGGGGTGACATTTGCAGTGACCCAGTCACTTGGGACTTGATCTGTTTTGTATTGATAGAGTAAAAATATATTGGAGAAATGAGGCAATGACAGGCGCAGCTTCTTTCAGAACCCAAGGAGAGAAATATTGTCAGGACCACAGGCCTTTATGGCGTTAATGTTTCTTAACATGCGTGTTATGCCATGTAGAAACTTCAAACTTGAGAGTGGGAATGTCTGCGATCATACTAGGGCCCTTACTTGGGATGTTAAATCAGTAGATTCAGTTCATCTGTGAAAACTGTAACAAATTGATCACTCAAGACTTCAGCTTTAATATATCCGTACATCTTCCATTAAAAAAAGGATCCCTTTCTCATACCTAATTTAGAACGTTGCCTCCCTTTTAACTATTAAAAATGCACTGCCTTTAAAATATAAATATATCACAAAACCAGGAAATGTTCTCGACACAGCCATAAATTCTTCTAGCAACTTTAGGTCTTTTTACAGACAGATTTCCCTGCCCTTTCTTATACTTCAACTAGTGAAATCCCCACCCTTTCATAAACCTGACACCTGACAAAGGTACCCCTTTCTAGCAGTGCCTCCTACCATTGCAGGGAGTATCCCCGGGGTTTAGACTGCTTAACTGGGCCTCAGTTTGGTTGCTTATAAATAAGCTCAAAAGTTGGATTTTCTAGGATAATTTAATATTTAGTGACTTTAATGCATGTGACACAATTGAAAGCAAATAGCACAATGATTAGATGGTATGAGCTTTTTGTGGCTTTATTCAAAGCTAATACTCGAAAGCTAAATGCAATATATGAAAACTGATATAAAGCAAATTTTAAATGACGAATATAAGAAAAATCTCTTCTAACAGTTATAAATTTTCTTATATTTATTTTATAAATGGCTTGAAAATCAAGGTATTTTCATCTAAGTTAGCAATGGGCTATTTGTAGCATGCCGTCATTTTACTACTAGTACTTTTTAAACGTCTACAGCCAATAAGACTAACAATAAAACAGACGTCAATACACAAACATTTTAGCGAACGTAAATCTTCCAGAAATCACCGGTGGTCACGCCAACAAGATAATCATCACATTCCCATCTTTTTGCTTGTCCACCATTCGGATGATCAAGCGCCCAAATATATAAACCATAAACCCAAGCAGGGTGGCTGTATAATCTCTCTTGGTCAAATCCTACGCCCCAGCTTGCTCCCCATCCCCACTTTTGGCAAACACCCGCTAACCTTGAGTTATCATTTTCCATTCTGAGATATGAGCCACACGAAGCGGGCTGGACATCCGTCTGACCGCTGAAGTACTGGACTACAGCTTCACCCGTGGTGTTAGCAACAGTGGTCACGTGTAACGTACGTCCATTGTTTTTACTGCAGTGGAATCTCAGTTGGGTGAAAGACAAGTGTGTTCTAAGCTCATTCATGGCGGTTTTTGTGAGAACCATCTGATCACTGGTTTATTCCATGGTATGAAGTCTTGACTGGCAGCTGAGAGGGAGGAGTTGAGTTTTCCATCGTGATGTTGGAAACGAGGAGCCAACTTCCTGAAAGAAAAATGTGAAGATAAAGAGGGGTTTATAAGCTGCACAATCTAAATTTGATTTCGAACTGGCTTTCGGACGCGAAAAATCAGCGAGTTTTTAACAGGCGGGTAAGGTAGTTGCTTTTGGCTTTTCTCACCATGGTCACGCGTTGGCTCTGTTCCGTACGTTCCATTTTTTTCTCCAGTTAAGCAAAATCTGAAAATTTATGCAGCCTCTGGAAACTCGTTTACTTATAGCTGAAGTAGACAGATTTTTGTATCGTCTTACAATTGTATGAGGTTCTTAATGTAACTGTCTTTCCCCTCTGGATCTACAAAATGAAATGCAGCTCACTATCAAGGCTCTTCTGTTATTCATGGTTTGTTTATTGGGTTTTTGGTTGAGAAATGCGCCGCTTGTCAAAGTCGTCAGAAATCCGATTACGGATGGCAACGTTTTCAAAAAAGAGCTTACTTACGCCCATTAAAGCCATCACTGTCTTGCATTCACCATTCTTTTAGAAATAATCTGATCTGGCTGGATAGTCCTGTTTAATATTAGAATTCTCTTGACCACTTGTCTGGTCTGGCCTACCAGTTCTGACAAATGCAAAGCGCCCTTAGAGTATAAAACTACAAACTACACATAATGCAACTTACAAATTGCATGGGAAAATTACTTTTCACAAATTATGTGTCGGGGCCTCTTCTCGGAAGAAGTCTCCTTGTGGTTCGATTCTCGGCCCCCTACCCCATGCAACCACAAGTCTTTGCATTTCGGATGGACGCTTACAGGAGGTTCGACTGCATTTAAATTCAAACCAACAGACCTGTTAACAGAAACTCTCGACTGCACTCGTTCAAATTCATGAAAAATGTCACCGTGAGTGCCAGACGATTTTTTCCTTGCTTAATTCCTGAGAACAGATCTCCAGATCCAGGGTAGAAAAATGCGATTATCGCTTAACATCTGTATGGTAAAGTTGCAAGTACTGTACTGCATTTAACGTACGTAGCTTTTCCTTTTTTCAAACAAGTTCCATTGCCATATCAAACACATGCGGTACGAGAATATGAATATATTTTATAAGAATATTGAGGCTGAAATTTTCGAGATTTTAAGAATATTTTAAGATTAAACCCGAGGCTGAGAGTTTGAAAAGGTCTCAATTTTGTATGTTGAAAATTGGTATAAATAAAGTACAATTATATGTTTTGACTTGACCGTATAAAATAATTCCTTTCCCTGAACTGCGCTGCAGAAAGATCTAGACACAGTACACTGGCAATTGAAACCCCAATACAAATCTAAACTGGAAATGTCATAGGCTATAATTTATAATCAAGAATAATTTAAAGAACATTTTCAGCCTAAAATCGACAGAAAAATAAGAGTATTCAGCCTGGGACGAAAAACAACATTCTTTTATATAAAAAAGAGTGTACAAATAGTCTCAAATGTTGTGACCACTCCCCTTTTTTTGCGTCATTAGCATACTAGAATGGAGTGCGATTTTCGGATGTTTATCGTCGTTTATAGTTTCTAAGTGTCTTGATGAAGCCATGGCTTTCTATTTTGCTTATTTTCTAAAGTTTTTCTCTTGTCATTTTACCTTTTTTCCAGGGCGGTTCGGCTAACTTAACATTGTGTTTGCGATCGAAAGAGAGCAAGGGATCCTAAGCGAAACAGCTCTGCCTTCCTCTTTTGTAATTTTCAATTTTCTATTAAAAAGCTTGAAAGTAATGGGAAAGGAATCGGAAAACATAGAAAACTTAGAAAGCGCTTTGGGGATTAATCTGTTGTTGCTTACATGTACGTACGAAGTGAACAAATGAGATTTGTAAATAAACCCACTTCTTGTGAGGCAATGTTTCAACGGGTTTCCACTGTTCTCAGGGTCGATCCAGTACCTCCCGTCTCCTTTAGAGTCACCAGAGTCCCGGATGCTTTTACATGAATAAGCAGGCAGCTTGGAATTCCAACCTCGCTTTGCTTCAGCAGATAATAAAACAAATGACTATATATGGTAAATATTTTCTCCTCCGTGAGGCAATAGTAAAATCAAATTTAAAAATAGACGAGCGTTACTCACGAATTTCACATCTTTTTCCTTTGTAGTCGGGATGACAATGACTAGTTTGTTTCGTCTTCTTGGTTGGCAGATCTTGGCAGGAAACCTGAGAAGGAAATAAGGAATTGCAATGAGAAACATGAAACAACAGATAACAACTATAGATGACGTCATTATGTGCTTTAGTTATTACCACTTTTGTTCGCTTTAGAAGTAATATAAATAATTATTATTTATTCAAAATATTTCTTCGTTTCTGATTGGTCGAGGCGAATAACACCTTCCTCGATCTCCATAATTTTTTAGATGATACTCATGATGATTGTTAAATATATTGATATACCTTCTTTTTGTACCCTGCCATACGCGATATTTTTCGTGTGGGTAAAAACAAATATGTACTTTAAGACAGGCAAATTAAACGGGTGCAACAAATCATTATTTAAAAGAAAATGACGTCAAAAGTACTATTTACGATATTAGAGTTCTGCAAAGATAACCACTTAAATTCGCATAATATAAAGCAATTCGTAAGAATCTGATCTCAAAACTCCGTAGAATTTGAGCCGAAAAGTCTAAGAAATTAAATACTTTTCCCTTATAATTCCGAAAAAACCCAACAGGGTGATCGTCGTAAACAAATGCTTTGATAGGGACCTTAAAATTAGAGGACGGCGACAGCAGGTAAAACGTCGCTTAAAAATGTATTCGCGGTTTTCCAATCGTCGTCGCGATTGTTCCATCACGCTTACTTTGTCGAATGTACACGAACTCTCCTGGAGTTGAATTCCTAAGAACCTTATCCAAGTTAAGAAAGAGAGAGAAAATTTCGTCGTTGCTCGTTTCAATGACGTCCTCTATAAAACATGAAATTAGGCATTTTCACATCATTGTCATGCAAAACGTAAAGAAATGTACAAAAAAGTGTTATGCACGTGCAAAGTTGTTTTTTTCTTGTTGTTTTTCTTATTTTAATAACTTGCTTGTTTTAAAAACCTACTGCTTTTATGACGTTCATGTTGCCGTCGCCGTTTCCGTTGCCTGATCTTAAGGTCCCTAATTAGTTGTTTAGAGTTTAGAGTTTTTTTAAATAACAGTTTTATAAAAAAGCGATAGTTTATGTTCAAACAGTGGATCTGACCTTAACTCGTCCATAATAAGAAGATCCTTTCTTCTTAATGAAATCGTCCGGCTTCATCTTCCGTGTTTTGTTGTTCAGCTCACAAAGTCGTTTTGCAATATCTGCACCAGGATGAACATTAAATGACTTGCAGCTGTTATTTCCGAGACATTTTTGGTGACATTCAAACTCGTCAACAACAGTTGATGCACTCATGACATGACCAACTAAAAGATGGTCTGAAACATGAAGTAATATAAAACAGAGGAATAAGCAAAATACAGTGGAGTTTAACATGAAGCTAGGACATACATTAATTCATTTTTTTAGCTGAACAGTTTTATAATCTTTTACGATAAAGAGATATACTCGCTTGCAAAATTGCGATTTGATACAAGCGCGAATCGTCAGAAGTAAAAAGAGTGATAAAAGTTGTAAGTAATTTTAACATCAGATAAAGTCGATAAAAGGAAACTAATGCTTTTAAAATGCCCGAGTTCGTCATCTCAGATTTATGAAAATGACCATTTAAAAAATGTTATAAAAAAGTCTACTGAAAACTAAACTTAGAGAAAAAAAAAACACCGGTAGTTTGTTTGCATCTTAGAAAACGTTTTAGAAAACCTTCTTACAAAGCCGCAGGAATTAATACACCTGTTTGAGTTTCAAAAACGCTGGCACAGAAGTCCGAGTTGGATATCACCAGTACCACTGCCATCAGAACATTTACAGTCAGAAAAACCAAACGAATGAGCCGTGAAGCTGCCATCGAAGAAAAATTTTTGGCTGATTGTGATCTCCACTGTGCTACCTGTACGTGCCGACTATTAAGTGTCAGCCTTATAGAGTGGTTGTTCCGTTTTTAATTAGTTTGTTTAGTTGTAAAACTCTTTTGTGTTGACAGCTCCCATGCAAAGCAATTTATAATTCATAAGTGTTTTTGTAAGTACTAAATAAAACTGCTTAAAAAAGGTTTTTACTTATAAGAGTCGAGCTAAAATTCAATTTCAAGTAAGCCTGTAAAACAAGTGTACTTTTTTGGTTCAAGGGAACGTCTCATTTTAAACGAAGCACGCAAGATGAAAAAGGAATAATATATGCACCGAGCGAATTCTAGTAATAATACTGATGCCCCCCCCGAGAACGCCAGCATTACCGGCCTTAAGAGTCCGGGTCCGGGCTCTTTACATGTGACTGCTAAACTGAATATAATTCATTTTTCTGAAATACTAATGATTTAGGGCTTAGACTCAATCGAAGCTGAGGGAAATAAATTAACTATTGCTTGGACATATTTATTGGGCATTCATAGGGGTAAAATTAAAGAGAGGGGTGATTGAACCAGTTTTTGGCCTGGATCCATCTGCTAAGTGCAGTATTTATATATTCTTTAATTTAGTATTAAGATGTCTCGTTTCATATTTTTAGTTTAGGGACTATTAATTAATCGACGGCCACTTATACCTAGCCAAATTGCACTGCCTCAGCAGGTTGCATATCCGAAAACTTTTCAGCTTTAAAAACAAAAAATAAACAAAAAAAGATGCAAAAATTTCAGGGTGGGTTGGAGAAGCCCGATCTACGGTTCAACTTGAACCTTACGAAGTTTAACGTGACCGTTCTCAATTAAACCCTTGATCCGCCGAATTCCGAGTGATACTCCACGAGAAAACTATTAAATTTCAACCTTCCAGTTTAACAGGGGTAAAGGGTGTTTTTTTTTTATTTTGTGGACTGTGTCGTAGTTTGGTTTTGTTTTAATTCGTCAGTGAATTTTGCAAAGCATTTTTGTTGGCTTGTTATTAGGTTAGGTTCGGAGGAAGGGATAGGTGCGGGGGGGGGGCTTCGGACCTTATTAAGTGCGTCAAAATAATTAATAAAGGTTGCGAAACAAATCGCAAAAAAGTCGCGGAGACCGAAAAGAAAAATGTAAATTTGGATGGAAAGTATCAGACCCCCAACGGGAACAGACAGCACAGACAACTTGTCTTAGAGTCTTTAAAAAAGCTACCCTAACCGAGTTAAAGGAGGAGAAAGACCGAATATGTTGTCTATTCTGGATATTGGCTCGGAAACTAAGTAATCGGGCGGCTTGAGTTTGCAATTTAGGCGGAGGGGGGGGGGGGGGGAGTTTTTATAGGACGAGTCAAATTAATTACTATTTGGGTGGACCTTACTTCAGTTGAGTTCGACTACTGGGTCACCAACGGTGTAAGAGTCGAACTAAGTTGAAAAGTAAGAAAGGGCGCGAAACATTTTAACGTCGTTGTTGGAAGCCTGCTTTGCAGAAACCCTTTTATAACAGACGATTCTCTTTGTTCCGACAAACAGCTCAATATATTAATTTTTAATGAATAAACAACATTTTACTGAAACCCAGATACCCGAGGGGGCATTTCTGGGAATTCTTAATAAGGGTGTGCCGCCCGGTTCTCCAAATCCTGACCCTTTTTCAAACCAAAAAATGTTATTTTTCACACCTGTTTTCAGACCTGGCCTTTAAGAAATTATGTCATCATCACTTAGATTACAGCAGCAACAAAAAAGATTTCTTAAAATCCATTCGAATTGGCATATTTCTTTTTCTTTCTTACTCATTTGGGACTGAAACAATAAATACGTTCGTACACTCCCGTAATGCCCTCGAAAACCATACCCGAGTCCAGACCAAAATGAGCAAAGTCTACACCCGTTTTCAGACCAAAACGGCGGAAGAACCCTTTGGGGCAGCACATAGATACATAGGGGAGTACCCCCCGCGCCCAGATAATACAAACTCTTTATTGGCATGTTCACTTAATGTCTGCCATGTTTGTCCCCTAAAATCGATCTTAAGCGGACTAGAAGAACTTGTTTGGCGATCTAGCAAACTTTAATATTCAGAGTAGCTAAACTGAGACAAACGTCAAACTTATCATTAACTTAAATCACTCAGTTTGGTTCGTCTCATGAAAAGCTCGACGTTTGGCCTTGGTTTTAGTCGATGCAAACTCATTCAAACAAACTTGACTGCGGCAGAAGACAAACTTATCATGAACTTAATCCGTTCAGTTTAAATTGGGGGGTGCTCAACAAAGTTTTGTACATGGAGGTACCACCCCAAGGTCCAACCCCTTACCCTCTTAAATACTATTTTTGACATAGTGGAGCAGATATTTGCTTCAATTGTTCACTTTCTGTTACAAGCATGAAATTTGGCAGGTAACCCTTCCGTTATTCTAATTCTAATTCTAATTCTTATCGTGTTATCTGCAAAGGGATTTCCCATCACAGCGGATGTGTAATTATACAGGTGCTTATGTTAAGATATAATCAAGGTACGAATGTCAAGTGAATAAAGATAGTAATAATAAAAAGTTCCGGGTTAGCGTTTTTAAAGATGGCTCATGAGGGCCGTTTTGAAAGCCTCCACTGACTGCTTTTCAATGAGACAACTTGGTAAAGATTTCCAGTCTCTGATTGTACGTGCAAAAAAATGTGTTGCTATATTTGTTTGTTTTGGCATTAACTTGAAATAATTTCTTAGGATGGAATTGCCTAGTGTCCTGACGTCTTTTAAATCATACACAGGGTGGAAATCGGTATAGCTGATGACCAGAGACCACTTTAAACATCATTGTGAGTCGTGCAACTTTCCTTTTTTTCTCGAGTGTTGGCCATTTCATATCAGTTAGAATTTTTGTGACAGTTCCAGGAGTGATGCTATATTCATTTTTAAGAAAACGTGCCGCTCGTCTCTGCACACTCTCAGTGTCCTTTATCTGCTTTTGACTGTGCGGGTCCTATGCGAAACATCCATATTCAAGCTGTGGTATAACTAAAGCAAGATAGGCTTGCTCTTTTACGTTTTCTGGGCACTTATTTAGGCCTCTTCTTATAAAGCCAAGAGATCTGTTGGCTTTGTCTATAATTCCAGCAATATGAAAATACCAGTTTACATCACTGGATAGCTCAACTCCAAGGTATTTATAGTGATCAAAAGCTTCCAAGGGTTCTCCGTGGATGGTGTATTGGTATTTAACTAGAGTTAGTTTTTGAGCACGAGACTCTTAGGATGGTGCATTTCGTTGCAATAAACGAGAGCTGCCATGTGTCTGCTCAGTGTACAAGTGTGTTTAGGTCTTGCTGTAGTGACTCTGCATCATTACAATCTTTGATTACACCAAAGTAAAATACCGCGTCGTCTGCGAAAAGGCCAATTTGGACTTTTGTGTTTTCGCCGATATCGTTTATGTACAAAAGGTCTGGAACATGAGTGGGCCCAACACAGTCCCCTGGGGCATACCTGATCTCACGGAAATATTCAATATCAGGTGGTTAGCCATTGTTCGAACCAGGTCTTGAGATTTCCACGAATTCCGTAGAAATTTAATTTATTCAACAATCGGCGATGGGGCACCGTGTCGAATGCCTTTGAAAAGTCGAGTAACAACAAATCATTTTATTGACCAAGGTCAAGGTTACCTGCCTCTGATTCAATAATTGTGATGAGTTGCTTTTCATAAGAGTGCCGTTGTCTGAAGCCATGTTGATAATGTACCAGAATAGCATTTGAATCAAGGTGATTCATGATGTGCCGGTATATAATTAACAATTATTCTTTGAAATCGAGGTGAATAGTGGCTAACTATTTGCCGAGCCGCGAAAGCGGCGAGGTAAATATTCCCAAAGCCACTATTCACCGAGATTGAAAGAATAATTGTTTTAGTATATACACACGAAGTGATCTCAACAAAATCAGAGAGGAAACCATTAAAAAGTACAATTTGATTGACAGATCAAATCACGCGTAAGTTTAAAAATAGATCTTTGCAGAATTTTCAAACATGGCAATTCACAAGTTTATCAGCAGCGCAATGGCTTAAATGGAACCACTAAAAGTTTGAACTGTTTCCTTACCTGAGAAGAAAAGTGGAGCTTTGTTGTTTTCTGTTGACTCGCCAAGTTTATAGCCAAAAGGGCTTGTTGTGTCGTTCTTCGCATGAAGTGCTGACAAAAATGACCGGCTCGGTTGCTCGAGGTAAGACGTCGTCTTCCTGTATCATTCTTTTTCCTGTTTACTTGAAACGTAGAATTTCTGAAAAACATTTTCTTTTAAATTTGTTTGTGATAAATAAACTTCGATTTTTGAGCCCAAATTTTCTTGTTAGAAAACGCTGAGTTCACGAAACGGCTTCTTCTACGCGAATACACGGGAGTTGTAAACAATCCATCGAGCACCAAACTCAGCTACAGTAAATTGAAAAACGCCGTATTGAATCCTTGCAAGTCTTTTCTTGCCTTAAAAAAAGTCAGCCCTAGGATTTTGTCAACTTTTAAAAGATCGTTCTCTAAAAAAATGGGAAAAACACCGAGCTCACACATTAAGGCCATTTATACGAGGAAATATAAGACGCGTCTTACATAGGATGCGTCTTAAATAAGACGCGAACTTTCCGTATAAACGGCACATTTTATCTAAAATAAGACGCGGCTTAGCTAAGACGCGTCTTATTTTAGAACAGCCCTTAACACCTGTTCTTAGATAAGACACGTCTTAGCTAAGACGAGAAATACTTCGTTTAAATGACCTTCGCGTCTTAAATAAGACGCGAACGCATAGTGCGCATGCGTTAATTTTTAGCGCGCCACGTTGGATTACCGTTGCTACGTGCAACATGACAAAGGTATCCCTTTCTAGCAGTGCCTCCTACCATTGCAGGGAGTATCCCCGGGGTTTAGACTGCTTAACTGGGCCTCAGTTTGGTTGCTTATAAATAAGCTGAAAAGTTGGATTTTCTAGGATAATTTAATATTTAGTGACTTTGGTGCATGCGACACAATTGAAAGCAAACAGCACAATGATTAGATGGTATGAGCTTTTTGTGGCTTTATTCAAAGCTAATACTCGAAAGCTAAATGCAATATATGAAAACTGATATAAAGCAAATTTTAAATGACGAATATAAGAAAAATCTCTTCTAACAGTTATAACTTTTCTTATATATATTTTATAAATGGCTTGAAAATCAAGGTATTTTCATCTAAGTTATCAATGGGCTATTTGTAGCATTCCGTCATTTTACTACTAGTACTTTTTAAACGTCTACAGCCAATAAGACTAACAATAAAACAGACGTCAACACACAAACATTTTAGCGAACGTAAATCTTCCAGAAATCACCGGTGGTCACGCCAACAAGATAATCGTCGCATTCCCATCTTTTTGCTTGGCCACCATTCGGATGATCAAGCGCCCAAAGATATAAACCATAAACCCAAGCAGGGTGGCTGTATAATCTCTCTTGGTCAAATCCTACGCCCCAGCTTGCTCACCATCCCCACTTTTGGCAAACACCCGCTAACCTTGAGTTGTCATTTTCCATTCTGAAATATGAGCCACACGAAGCGGGCTGGACATCCGTCTGATCACTGTCTTGCATACACCATTATTTTAGAAATAATCTGATCTGGCTGGATAGTCCTGATTAATATTAGAATTCTCCTGACGACTGGACTGGTCTGGCCAGCCAGTTCTGACAAATGCAAAGCACCCTTAGAGTATAAGAAATATACTTTTAGCGGCAACATGAAACTACACATAATGCAACTTACAAATTGCATGGGAAAATTACCTTTCACAAATTATATGTGTCGAGGCCTCTTCTCGGAAGAAGCCTCCTTGTAGTTCGATTCTCGGCCCCCTACCCCATGCAAGCACCAAGTCTTTGCATTTCGGATGGACGCTTACAGGAGGTTCGACTGCATTTAAATTCAAACCAACAGACCTGTTAACAGAAACTCTCGACTACGTTCGTTCAAATTCACGAAAAATGTCACCGTGAGTGCTAGACGATTTTTTCCTTGCTTTATTCCTGAGAACGGACCTCCAGATCCAGGGTAGAAAAATGCGATTATCGCTTAACATCTGTATGGTATAGTTGTAAGTACTGTACTGCATTTAACGTACGTAGCTTTTCCACTTTTCAAACAAGTTCCATTGCCATATCAAACGCATGCGGTACGAGAATATGAATATATTTTATAAGAATATTGAGGCTGAAATTTGCGAGACTTTATGAATATTTTATGAATAAACCCGAGGCTGAGAGTTTGAAAAGGACTCAATTTTGTATGTTGAAAATTGGTATAAATAAAGTACAATTATATGTTTTGACTTGACCGTATAAAATAATTCCTTTCCCTGAACTGCGCTGCAGAAAGATCTAGACACAGTACACTGGCAATTGAAACCCCAATACAAATCTAAACTGGAAATGTCATAGGCTATAATTTATAATCAAGAATAATTTAAAGAACATTTTCAACCTAAAATCGACAGAAAAATAAGAGTATTCAGCCTGGGACGAAAAAACAACATTCTTATATATAGAAAAAGAGTGTACAAATAGTCTCAAATGTTGTGACCACTCCCCTTGTTTTGCGTCATTGGTATATAAGAATCGAGTGCGATTTTCGGATGTTTTATCGTCGTTTATAGTTTCTAAGTGTCTTAATGAAGCCATGGCTTTCTATTTTGCTTATTTTCTAAAGTTTTTGTCTTGTCATTTTACCTTTTTTCCGGGGCGGTTCAACAAAGTTAACAATGCGTTTGCGATCGAAAGAGAGCAAGGGATCCTAAGCGAAACAGCTCTGCCTTCCTCTTTTGTAATTTTCAATTTTCTAATATATAGATTTAGCCAGGGCTAAAACCGAACCTCCAATTAATAAATTTATAATTTACATGAAACAATAAACTTTTAATCCCCAAATTAACTTAAGGGTACATTCATGAGACTTTTGAGGGAAAGGCTAAGTTATTTTAGAGTGAAACATCTTACATCGAATTGATAACCTTATATGTACACCCAAAAAATAGCAAACATCTTCGATCACATTCAAGATCACAGTATATAGGCCTCGAAAACAAATTCTTGCCAACAAATCTGGGGGTGTTTAAACCAACCTTTTATAATTTTTATACATCACATTTGAGGTGAAACAGTACTATTTATCATACAGACCTCGGACAGAATGCGGTATTTTACAATTTTTCAAGACAAATTGCACTCAGTCAATATTCAGGTCGATCAATCGTGGGCTTAAAGCGAAACCGTTCAAAAATTTCCGAAATCAACCATACGGCTAGCTGGTTCTCGTTTCTGTAGTGCGAGCTGTCAGTGTGGTCGAGTGTTTAAATGAACTTTAATAGAGTTACGCTTCAACATAATAGCGATTTTGATTTTTTTTGTTCTTTGTTTTTTTTTGTTATTTTTATAACTGAAACCATTTTAATGGTTTCAGTTATAAAAATAACGAAAAGAAAAAACAATAACGATGTGCAATGTTTTAAAGCGTTTGATACGCGCGACATTTTTTAGTACTCCTGCAAGCGATGTTCATGAACGATGAAAACAAACGGCACAGACAAGCGATTAAAATTGCAAGAGAGACTACTAACAATCGAAAAAAGAAATATAATTCGGTGAAACATTTACAGAGACAACAATTTTCATTCACGAAGACAAGTATTAGTGTCTCTAAAAATCCTGAGTCTTTAAGCGTAAAGCTTAAGCCGGCTTCCCGGCGCGGTGAACTCCTCGAAGCAAGAAAATCGCTGAAAGTTTTCTTTCTACAGCCAAATTTATAACTAAATATTCTTCGGAACGTTTTCTTTCTATTTGTGGTGAGCAAATATATCTGAAGGCTTTTTAGAATTCTGTAAGCTTATATCAAACCTGATACTAGGTCAGATCATTGACTCCAATCCTACAAACGTGCATAAACTTGCCGCATAAACTGTCAGCGTGAACGGGGCAAGACTTCATGAAATTAGATATAACAAAAACAAACATCAAATACAATAATTACTCAGGCTTACCATTCGAGATTCAGTTCCTGCAAGCTATCAAAGAAGGCCACAGTTACTTGAGACTCTTAAACCCTCTTACGCATTAAGCAAGGTGAAAAACGAAAACGATGCCATCTGAAATCGAATTACCGAATTTTGATAAGCGACGCATTTCTCAACCAAAAACCCAGTAAACAAACCAGCCACGAACAACAGAAGACTCTTGATAGCAGCTGTATTTCATTTTGTACATCCAGAGGAAAAAGACAGTTAAAAACATCACAAGTCGACACAAAACTCTGTCAGCTTCAGCTGTCAAAGTAAACAACTTTCAAGATGCTGCATAATTTTTCTGCATTAACTCACCTGTCAAATTTTGACCAATCAGAGTATAAAAATTGGACGTAGAGCGTGACCAAGGCGTGACCATGGTAAGATAAGGTCTTCCCCGCCTGTGCTTTTAAAAAAACTGGCTGAATTTTCGCTTCCGAGGTCAGTTTGGAAGCAAAATCCTAATAGTGCGGGGCCATAGTGACATAAACACAAGATATTTGATATGAATCCTTGGAAAAAATAAACTTGAGCCTGCGATCATTTGAAACTGGTAATTTGTCAGCGGATATCTTAAAAAATACTCGACCTCGACGGGTCGAGAGATGAGCCCACGGTACGGTCAGGTGATACTGGTCAGCGGATAACCTGTTTTGGTAGCTGTCAATTGATCACAATATTGATATGCAATTAGTTTGCCCTTGGGCTCGCAAACTAGCTAAAAGTGTGAGAGTAAACATTGGTTTTCCTGTGGTGCGGACGGACGGTAGGCGGTCGGTGTACGGTCACGTGATTACCAAATTTTCTGGGATGGGTAGATTTACTTAGGTATGGGGCTCCGCCCACGCGCGCGCGAAGCGCGTCTGGAGCTCCGCTATTAAAAAGCTTGAAAGTAATGGGAGAGGAACCGTAAAACGTAGAAAACTTAGAAAGCGCTCTGGGGATTAATCTGTTGTTGCTTACATGTACCTACGAAGTGAACAAATGAGATTTGTAAACCCACTTCTTGTGAGGCAATGCTCGACCAACGTAGGATGTTCCAAGTTCCAAGGCAGAATGAATCTCGAAGCGATGTAACCTAAGGTAGTGCTACATAACTTTTATGACGTAATGCAGAGAATCTAAAAACAATATGCTATTTCAGCAGCTTAGATCACTCTGTTTAGTTCACCACTCAAGGTAATTTTCGGTCATGCAATCGAATTGAGCTCAAAAATATACTGCCTGTTTATGCCGCTAAGAAAAAATAATAACGCCGCAAAGTTTATTGACGGTCTTTGAAGAAGAATACTTCGAAAGGCTTCATAGGGATGTATATTTTAGCACGCAGTTGTCATTGACTGCCACGGTGATATGTTTAGACAGTAGTTCGGCTGTCACCTACGCATAACGTGTGGAATCCTCCGGGGGTGGGAAAGGGGGGTGGGGGGGGGGGGGTTGTGGGAGGAGTCGCCGCGCCCTTCAAACCCTAACCCTGCTTAAGACAAAGAAATGTTTATTTTGCTGCCCTGTTAAAGACAAGAGACCTACTTTCACAACTCTGATTCATTTCGTTTTAGTGCGTTTGAAATTACCATCATGAAATTAGGGTTTTTTTGAAAATATGTTGTTGGTACCTCGGCATGTAGACCGCGCATCGCCAGCCTTCGCTTCCAGCCAGAAAAGCTACCCTGTTCAAGACGTAAATTAGGAAAATTATATTACCCCGAAAACCATACCCTATTCAGTCTTGGCCCTTGTCCCTCGCTCAAAAGATATCTGTACAATTGACGTAGATGTCTTTAAATTTGATAATGGTAGCTGTTTATAAAGAATAAACCGGGGAATTTATTTCAATCCGAAACGGAAAAGTACTTTGAATGAGTTATAATTGCTCATGATTTCAGATTTTTTAGGAGTAGACCTCACCTCCATCAGTTGTCATGTCACAGTAAACTTTCAATGGGGTTCCACTTTTCGTAGGGTCGATCCAGTACCTCCCGTCTCCTTTAGAGTCACCAGAGTCCCGGATGCTCTTACAGGAATAAGCAGGCTGCTTGGAGTTCCAGCCTCGCTTTGCTGCAGCAGATAATAAAACAAATGACTATTTATAGTAAATATTTGCTACGCCGTGAGGTAATCATAAAATTAAATTGAAAAATTGACGAGCGTTACTCACGAATTTCACATCTTTTTCCTTTGTAGTCCGAATGACAATGACCAGTTTGTTTCTTCTTGTTGGTGGACAAATCTTGGCAGGAAACCTGATAAGAAAATAACGCATTGAAATGACAAACATCAAACAATATCTTAAGACTATGGATGACGTCATTATGTGCTTTGGTTTTCATCAGTTTTGTTTGCTTTAGAAGCAATACAAGTAAATATGTTGATATATATACCTTCTTTCTATTTCCTTCCATAAACGATATTTACCGTGGGAGTAATAACAAACATTTATACTTTAAGCTGCTTTAAGCCACAGGCAAACAAGTTCGACAAATCATTATTTAAAAGAAAATGTTATCGAAACTACTATTTACGACATACACTAGAGTTCTGAAAAGACAACAACTTGAATTCTTATAATATCAGTAAATTCATGAGGAGACCTCGAAAATCCAGAGATTTTGAGCCGAAAGTTTGAGAACTTAAATATTTGTCTGCTATCTCTTATTTGAAATACGATAAAACCGAACAGGGTGACTGTCGTAAACAACAAGTTTTTAAGTTGTTTTTAGTTAAAGTTTTTTCTTAATTTTTTTTTTTGTAATAAACTTCAGCTATAACGCGCACCCTGATTGGTTAAAAAACATGGTTTATTATACTACAAAACACGGGGATAAAGTTGTCACGATCGAGACACTACAACATCACTTCTGCGAAGTAGTCGGCGAATCTTATCTTAATTTTTAGATTCAGTTTCTTCGATCGGAAGCTAAAGTATCTGTTTTCAAATTGTCATGTTAATGACGTGCAGGTTTTTATAGGCCGCCGATTCGGCCGAAGTTAAAAGCACCTTTTACCTTTAGAAACCGATTTTTGGTTTTGGACGTAAAAAGTATATTTCTTCTGCATTCAAATTCACAGAACGTTTAGCTCGTTTCACTTTGTTATAGCTTTGAGTCTTTGACAGCTTTGACAGCGTTTGGCTTATTCAACCAATCAAATTATTTGGCCTATTCTAAAAAGGATTGTGATTGGCTGATTTAAGCGTGTTTTATTAGAGTCAGTGTAGAACACGATGACCACACTTTCGTTCGCTTTGAAAAAAAAATTTGTTTTGGAAATTAGAATGCGTGGGAAATTTAAGGGATTCTTTATCATAAAAAAAATAAAGAAGAGGCCTTGACTGTGCTTTGTTCTTGTGTAAAGTGCTTAGGAAGCGGCTAAAGCACTCATGAAGAAGGGAGAAACACTGGACTACGTCTCCTGTTTCCCTCCACACTACTTTCGTGCTCTAGCCTCTTGCTGCGTAGTTTACAACAGAACAGGGCACTTGTTAAGTGATGGTTGATGTTCAGTCATTAGAACTGACCTTAACAGGTCCATAATAAGAAGATCCTATCATCTTTTTGAAGCTTTCCGGCGTCATCTTGCGTGTTTTGTTGTTCAGCTCACAAAGTCGTTTTGCAATATCTGCACCAGGGCGAACATTAAATGACTTGCAGCTGTTATTTCTGAGGAATTTTTGGTGACATTCAAACTCGTCAACAACAGTAGACGCATTCATGACATGATCAACTAAAATATGGTCTGTAAGATAAAGTAATGAAAAACGAAGGAATATGAAACAATCAGTAGGGTTAAACATGAACCAGGGACATGCCTTTTTTCATAGGATTTAGCTGTACATTTTATGATAAAAGATATTCTTGCTTGCTAAATTGGATTGAATACATGCAACAATCGTCAGAAGTAAAAATAAAGTGATAAAAGATAGATATGATTTTAACATGAGAATGAAAATGCTTTCAAAGTGCTTTTTTGCGCGAGTTCGTTATCTTAGATTTATTAAAATGGTGAGTATTTAAAAGATGTAATAAAAAACTATACTTTAGACTAAAACTAGTAAAATAAAGGTATTTTGCCCAAAGATATTGAAAGAGGTCTCGAAAAACGTCTTATAAAGCCGCAGGTGTTAACTTACCAGTGTGAGTTTCAAAAACACTAGCACGGAAGTCCGAGTTAGATGTCACCAGTAAACTTGCGATCAGAACGTGAAAAGTCAGAAAAAACAAACGAATGAGCCGCGAAGTAGCCATTGACATAAACTTTTTTGCTGAACTTCACTGTAGCTACACGTAGATGCGCTATTCCATATCAGCCTTATACTGTGGGTTTTCAGTTTCAGTTTGTTTAGTTGTAAAACTCTATTGCAGTGGCAGCTCCCGGACAGGACAATTTATTAATTCATGAGTGTATTTAGAACTACTAAATTAAAATTTGAAAGTCGAGCTTAACTAAATTTTCAAGTAAGCCTGTAAAACAAGTGTACTTTTTTGTTCAAGGGAACGTTTCATATTTTAATAAAGCACAGTAAGGTGAAAAAGCAATAATATGCAAGGAACGAATTCTAGTAATAACACGCCCGAGAGAACGCTTGCATTACCGGTTGTAAGCGTCCAGGACGGGGGTTCTTACATGTGACTGCCGAGCTAAAAAATATAAATTATTCTGAAATACTAATGATTTACGACCAGACTCAATGGAAGCTAAGGGAAATAAATTAGCTATTGCAATGTTATGTCTATTGGACATTCATAGGGGAAAAGAGTGGGACAATTAAACCATAGGGGTAAAATTAAAGAGATGGATGATGGCACTAGTTTTTGGCCTGAATCCATCCGCTAAGTGCAGTGTTTATATTGTATTTAATTATCAAGATGTCTCGTTCCATCTTTTTAGTGTAGGATTCTTAATTAATCGACCGCCAATAAGCTACAATCAGGGACAAAAGTAGTTGACACACTTGTTGAAAAGGGGTGCTTTTAACAAACATTTAATTCATTTATTATTTCATTTCTTTTAAAGGCCGTAAATCCCCCGACCCCCCGAATCAACGTTGTCTGAAGTAAAAAAAAAGACTTGAGGGTCCAAAATTCAACATTGATTTTGGGGGGAAAGGGGTTGGGGTAGACAGGGGAAGGGGATAAGTATATCCACTATGCAAAAAGGGGCCATTTTACGGAAGTGTGTCAACACTTTTGCCCCTCATTGTAGCCAAAATACGCTACGTAAGCAGGTTGCATATCCCCCAAAACATTTCAACTTTAAAAACAAAAAAAAAAAAGAAGAAATCCAAATTGCAAAAATTTCAGGGTGGATGGGGGAAGCTCGATCTATGGTTCAGCTTGAACCTTACGAAGCTTAACGCGACCGTTCTCAATTAAACCCTTCATCCTCCGAATTCCGAGTGATACTCCACGAGAAAACCAATTTCGTTCTTCCAGTGAACAACAACAACAATACCTTTATTCACCTTGTACTTAATTAATTACATACTCACGTGAAAGAGAAAAAAATATATATTTATTTGTACTTAATAAGGCCTGGAGCTGAAATAATCCTAAGATTTTCTAGCCAGTTCTCCAGAATTTAAAGTTTTAGAAAATTGAGATAGAATTTATTTCTAAAGAAGCAGTTTTAAAATACAATGTATTAAGAAAGAAAATGTATATGCTAAAGTTATGTTAACTATGTTGTTCTGACAGCAAATAAGGTTTCAATTGTTTTTGGAATTGGTATGTGTTTAGTTCTTTAAGAGTTATGGGAATTTTGTCCCAGATGGTACATGCAGCATATCCGATTGTTTGTTTCCCCGTATTAGTTCGCACTTTTTTTACGTAAAGATTCTGTTTCGATGCATATCTGGTATTGTATTTGTGGACATTACTGGCATATTGAAAATAGTTTGAGAGCAGCTTTGGCAGGAGGCCTTTATGCCAGAGGTACGTGAATTTTAGAATCTGAAATCGATAAACATTATGTACCGTAAGAACGACTAATAAATTTAGTAGGGGAAGTGCACTTTCTGTGTGTTCACCATACGTGGTGGCAAAGAAAATAAGCCTAGCAGAATGGTTTTGCTTAACTTGTATCTTATCAATATGTGTTTTGTATGCACTCCCCCATGCTAATATTGCATAAGAGATATATGGGTATATTAAGCTGTAGTAGATTTGTTTCATTTGTAGAAGAGTTAGATAATGTCTCAGCTTAGATATAATACCATTGTTTCGCGCAATTCTTGTACAGATGTATGAGATATGGTGATTGAAAGACATCGTTTCATCAAGCAAGACACCTAGATACTTTATTTTTTGCTTCCTTTGCAGCACATTTATTGTACCGTCTGCACTTTCAATCTTGATACTTACTTGGTCATCTTTTTTCTTTGACGATTTAATGATCATGAAGTTTGTTTTAGTGAAATTAATTGACAATCTATTTACATCACACCATATTTTCACTTTTTTAAGTTCAGAGTTAACTATTTCCTCAAGATCTTTCAGGTTGCGGGCTGAGGCAAAAACGTTTGTATCGTCTGCAAATATTCTAAATGTTAGAGCATTTGAACAGTTTGGTAAATCGTTTATGTAGATTAAAAATAATACCGGGCCTAGGGAACTCCCTTGTGGAATACCGCACGTCATTGTTTGCTTTGACGAAATTGTATTTCCCATCTGTACATATTGCTGTCTATTTGTGAGATAGCTTGCAAAAAGTTGGAGAGGCACGCCGCGTATCCCGTAGCGTTCCATTTTCTTAAGTAAAATTGTGTGGTTCACCGTATCAAACGCCTTGGAAAAGTCCAAAAACACGCCACAGGAATACAAATTGTTATCTATCGCATTACGTAAATTATCAGCAATTTCTGCAATGGCTTGTGAGGTTGAATGTCCCTTTCTAAAGCCGAATTGGAACTCGTATAGGATTTTATGCTTTTCCAAGTAATTAACAAGCTGTTCACAAATGATTTTTTCGAAAATTTGGGTTAGTGCAGAGAGTGTAGAGATAGGTCGATAATTAAAAGGATCCATCTCCTCACCCCCTTTATCTATTGGTGTGACTTTTGAAACTTTAAAATTTTCCGGAAATGTTCCTTGCAATAGAGATTGATTGAAAACCACACTTAATGCCTCATATATATGGTTTGCTGCATATTTTATGCATCTTCTTGGAATATCTAATGCCGACTTGTCTACTTTCAAACTCATTATTTTGTCATATACTTCAGTCGGGCAAATGCCACGGAACATAAAACCATTTGGTGTCATAGTTCTATCTAAATACACTGAAGGGTCTATGAAGCAGGGGGAAAGGTTTTTTTTTGTTATGTGGACTGTGTCGTGGTTTGAATTCGTCAGTGAATTTTGCAAAGCATTTTTGTTGACTTTTTATTAGGCTAGGTTCTGGGAAAGGGATAGGGCGGGGGCGGAGGGGGGAGAGGCTTCGGACCTTATTAAGTGCGCCAAAGTAGTTAAAAAGGTCGCGAAAGAAATCGCGAAAAGGTCTCAAAGACTGAAAAGAAGAGTGTAAATTTGGATGGCAACAAACACAGTCTCCCATACGGGTACAGAGAGCACAGACAAGACTTTAAAAAAGTTGCCCTAACCGAAAACTAAGAAATCACTCGGCCGGTTTTGCAATTTAGACGGGGGGTGGAAGTCGAAGTTTTTATGAGACGAGTTAAATTGCTATTTTGGTTGACCTTACTTCAGTTAAGTTCGACTACTGGGTCACAATCGTCAAACTTGCCTAAGCGTCTAAGTTCAAAAGTAATAAAGGGCGTGAAACATTTCAAATTCGTAGGTGGAAGCCTGCTTTGCAGAAACCCGTTGATAACAGACAACTCTCTTTGTTCCGACAAACAGCACAAAATATTAATTTGTAATGAATAAACAGCAAAAAACAGAGTAATATGCAGAAAACAGTAGAGTTTAACATGAACCTAGAACAACATTAATCAGTTGAGTTTTATAGCTGAACAATTTTATAATCTTTTACGATAAACAGATAATTATACTCGCTTGCAAAGTTGCGATTTGATACAAGCGCAAATCGTCAGAGGTAAAAAAAGTGATAAAATTTTTAAGTAAGTTTAACACTAGATATAGTTGGGGAAAGAAAATGGTTTTCAAATGCTTATTGTGCGAGTTCATCATCTCAGATTTATTAAAACGGCGAGTAATAAAAAGATGCAATAAGGAACCCTCTACTTTAGACCCAACCTCGTTAAATAACGGTATTTTGTTTGCGCCTAGATACACGACAAAGTTTTTAAAACCGTTCCATAAAGTCACAGGTTTCAACTTACCAGTCTGAGTTTCAAAAACGCTGGCACAAAAGTCCGAGTTAGATATCACCAGTACCACTACCATCAGAACATTAATAGCCAAAAAGACCAAACCAATGAGCCACGAGGCAGCCATTGAGGGAAAATGTTTGGCTTAACTTTTCTGTAGCTATATGTATTTGCACTATATACTACACATCAGCGTTATACTGTGGTTGCTCAGTTTCAGTTTGTTTTGTCTTTCAACTCTTTTGCGGTGGCAGTTTCCAAGCAAAGCAATTTATAATTCATAAGTGTTTTTGCTAATACTAAATAAAACTGCTTAGAAAAATTTTACTTATAAGAGTCAAGCTAATCTTCTTTTTCAAGTAAGCCTGTAAAACAAGTGACTGTACTTTTTTGTTCAAGGAACGCACGGCAAGATGAAAAAGCGATAATATATGCACCGAGCGAATTCTAGTGAATAATACTGACGCCCCCCCGAGAACGCCAGCATCACCAGCCTCAAGAGTCTGGGGCCGGGCTCCTTACATGTGACTGCTAAACTGAATATAATTCATTTTTCTGAAATACTAATGATTTACGGCTTAGACTCAATCGAAGCTGAGGAAAAGAAATTAACTATTTCTTGGGCATATTTATTGTGCATTCATAGGGGTAAAATTAAAGAGAGGAGTGATTCAACCAGTTTTTGGCCTGGATCTGTCTGCTAAGTGCAGTATTCATATAGTATTTAATTATTAAGATGTCTCGTTTCATCTTTTTAGTTTCGGGATTATTAATCAATCGACGGCCACTTATACCTAGCCAAATTACACTGCCTAAGCAGGTTGTATATCCAAAAAAATTTCAGCTTTAAAAAACAAAAAAATAAACAAAAAAGATGCAAAAATTTCAGGGTGGGTTGGAGAAGCTCGATCTATGGTTCAACTTGAACCTTACGAAGCGTAACGCGACCGTCCTCAATTAAACCCTTGATCCTCCGATAATATTGATAATAATAATATTGGTGATACTCCACGAGTAAACCGATTTCATTTTTCCAGTGAAACAGGGGTAAAGAGTATTTTTTTCGTTATGTGGTCTGCATCGTGGTTTGGGTCTGTTTGAATTCGTCACAGAATTTTGCAAAGCATTTTTGTTGACTTTTTATTAGGTTAGGTTCCGGGGAAGGTATAGGGTGGGAGGGGGGGGGGGAGGGCAGGGGGCTTCGGTACCCATTAAGTGCGTCAATATAATTAAAAAAGGTCGCGAAAGAAATCACGAAAAGGCCACAAAGACTGAAACAGAAAAGTGTAAATTTGGATGGCAACAAACACAGGCTCCGTACAGGCACAGAAAGCACAGACAAGACTTTAAAAAAGCTGCCCTAACCGAGTTAAAGGGGGAGAAAGGCCGGATATGTTGTCTATTTTGGATGTTAATTGTCATTGGCTCGGAAACTAAGAAATCACTCGACTGGTTTTTGCAATTTAGATGAAGGGTAGAAGTCGAAGTTTTTTATGAGACGAGTCAAATTACTATTTGGGTCGACCTTACTTCGATTGAGTTCGACTACTTGGTCACCAACGTCGAACTTTTGTAAGCGTCGAGCTAAGTTCAAAAGTTATAAAGGGTGCGAAACATCATAAAGTCGTCGCGATCGGTGGAAGCTTGCTTTGCAGAAACACGTTTATAACAGACAATTCTCTTTGTTCGACAAACGGCTCTTAATATATTAATTTGTAACGAATAAACAGCATTTTACGGAAACCCAGATAATACAAACATTTTAATGGCATGTACCCTTGATGTGTGTATGTTTGTCCCCTAGAAGATCTGTACACTGCCCAGGGGCGTAGCCAGTATTTTTTCAGAGGTACGCACAACTCACCAAATACCCCTGTCCCCCCTGTACCCCACCCCACTCCAAGGCAAGGTTACTGTAAGCCTAAGCGTTTATGACGTCTCTAAGTAATTTGAAAAATTCTTCTTCGCCTTTTTGAGTTTATTGACTTAAGCAAGCCAATCGCTTTAATGACTCAAGGCTACGTTTTCAGCTCCCTGTTTGGTCAACTCTCTGGAGATTTTGAATCCGAAATCGAAAGTGAATACTTTGTATCTAACAATTACCTTTAATTCGTCAGTGTTTTGTAGAGTAAACAGTTCTTCCAACGAATCATGATACTTTCCTCCTTCGATCATAAGTGTTTGCGGTAAAACCAAAATGAAAGTGTCACGTTCATGAATGTAGGGTGCTTTAAAATATTGATGGCAAGGGTAGCAAATACGTCACTATTTAAACGAATTCGCGTTTTTTCAAACTTTTGCGTTTTTTCCAACTTGCTGAAACGGTAAATGAATAGGAGAATTTCCTTGAATCCTTGGGGACCGCACCCAAGTTTGAACTGGGGATGAAAAAAATATCGTCGTGTGTTTATTTTCACGTCCTCCAAACAACGTCGCGTAAAACAAATTTCACGTCGTGGTCGTGCAAGAGGCAAAGAAATGTACCAAGCAGCGTGCTACGCGTGCAAAATTTGATGTTTAACTTTTAAAACCTTTTGCTTTTTGACGCAGTTGTTCTCGTTGCTATCGCCGTCGTCCTTGCTAAATCCACTCAGTTTTATCGATGTGTGTAAACTGTTGGGAATCCGAATGCGTTTTTTTGTATGAAGACTCTATGAACGCTTGCGAAATGATCCGAATACTCTCAACAAAATAAGTCTGGAATCAAAATAAATAAATAAATAAATAAATAATAAATGTTATTTAGCCAGGGTTATCTCTTCAGCATAAAATGCTGATATCAATGAGGGCCCTGGAAAAAAAATAAAAATAAAAAAATAAAAAAAAAATATATATATATCTATATAGAACTAGACTAAATTAAAGTAACCAAAAATACAATAAAAGTTAAAAATACAACAAGATTAAAAAATTGTTTAAAAAAATCTAAAATACAGCAATTAAAACGCATTTAAGAGCGCCTGTCTGTAAAAATCAGACAAATTCAAAATTTCGCGGCAAGGGTGGAAAATTCGATTTCTTTCATATTTTAATGTTACATAGGCTAAGGTATTACTAAAACCACTGTATAGTTCTTTCGGTGAAATATCCTTTTATTTCAGAGATAAATGCAAATAAGCAAAATCCGTTAAAATCGTCATTTGAGGCGCTCAATTATTACATGGGTTTGAAAGCCTTGCGTGCAAAAACCGATTACTCTACCGTCTTTAAAACATCACAGCCTTCTTTTACAACTTCTAAATATCTGTTAAAATGATTTGGGGAGATAGTGCTCTGTTCTTTGTATACAATATAATTTAATTTCGAAGGCATACAATTTAGTTCAGTAAAAGTAATGCGTGAAAAAACGTAATTTTCACCATGTGTGAAACCTTCAAATTGATTGAGCTGCTGGTGGTTGAATGTTAGAAGGATGGTCTACAGATTCCTGTAAAAATGTCTTTAGGCAAATGATTAAAAGCGACGCGAGAGCTTTACAAAATCTGTTAAAAATGCAGATATTTGATCTTCCGTGGCCGAACTTTGAAGTTGAGAGTCGGACAAAATTTCGTCCCGTCACTTGTCTAAACTCGCAGTAGATTATAATAAACGGATAGGAAACCCTTTTGAAATGTTCTTACCTTAAAATCTGCTGTAAAAGACGAGTCAAAGGCCATTTTAGCCCGATTATTGAGTCGTTTGATCTTTGTCTTGTAACGTGTAATTGTACACCGCGCAACTGTCAACGTATTCACAAGACAAATACAATTATTTGATCAACTTTCGGGGCTTTTCATTACGACTTCATCTTTTCGACGGCTCAATCATTTGTTAAACATTGCTTAGAATGTAGTATCTGAAACTATTACCGCGCAGATACTACATCTGACTGCTACAACAGAAAGACACAGAAATGCCGGTGCTCACATCTTGAATTGCAGGCAGCCGTTTGTAAGTCACGCAATCCAATTTAGCGGGGTGGAGAAGGGTGAAGTAGCAAACAGCCACAACGAGAACAACAGCAATAATTAAGGCTGATCACTATACTGGATAACTTTTCGTGCAGACACAAAAAGCTATCCGGTAAAGTATGAACACCTATCCGGTATGTGACTCTCCTGTTTAGAGATCGGCGCGTCGCAGCTTTGCGTTTCCCCCGGGGGGAGGGGGGGAGGTACTGCCTTATAAGAGGCTAATGGGGATGTGCCGCAGGATGGGGTTGCATTTTTACGACTGGATTGACCATAATGGGGTCGCATTTTCAATAGAGTTACTAGAATGGGGTCACACATTTTCGGATTTTTGGGGGTAAGACTGTTCGTCATATTTACGGTTAGCAAACGTACCAGAATGTTTTTACTGCAGACGGAAAGTGAAGTGGTCTCATTCAATCTAAAAAAATGGGTCAATTCATGAAAATAGAAAGTGAAAGTGAAAGTTGGGATGGCGAAAATTACATATTTGCTCAAAAGTGACTAAGATGGGGTCCATAATTGGCCACAATGGGGTAGGGGCTCTGAGAGGCCAGCGGCACATACCCAGCAAAAATTGACCCAAGTAACCCCCCGGGGCTTTTTCGGACCGAAATCACCCTTCTTTGCGTGAACAGAAGCCCCATCGGGTATGCTTTCTTTTTGTGCCTGCACAAAAGCTCTCCGGTATAGGAGTGATTGAAGACAATCTATAGCTTAAGATAGTGATACCCTTAGACACGGTCTTTCCCTGTTAAGATCCAAATACTGGTCATTTTGTTTATTTACAATTTTGGTCGTCAGCTCGCAGACTGGGTGACTTTATTAAACGGTATCAGGACCGTTATCAGCGCCATAACCTGCCGATAGAAGCCGTACTTGGAGTTGTTAAAGAATTTAGTACAAGTCTGCAGCTGCAATTCTGTAGAACAAACTCTAACATAAGCATGCATGCAGTCACAGTCTAGGGACCTCTGACATTAAGGTCATTTCCCAACCCTTCTCTTAGAATCATAGTAGTGGTGATGTTACGAGACAGCTCTTTAAAACTTCGTTATATTTTGCAAGCTATGTAACTACCGTATTTCCTCGAACAAGCGCCCCAGCTCGGCTAAAAGGAGAGGTGTTTATACTGGAAGAAGGGCGCTTAATAAGGGAGGCACTTGTTAACTTTTCCTTTCAACAAACGGTATTTCTATTTTGTATAAATGCATCTTAACGCGTTTGGTGGCCTGTCCTGTGCGTTCATTTTAACTCTTTTTTATTTAACCTATTACGTATCTGTGTACCGTATTTCCTCGGTAAGGGCCCATGCTCTAATAAGCGCCTGTCCCCGAATAAGCGCTCACCCCGTTGGTCATAATATCAAACAAGCGCCCCTATCGAATAAGCGCCCTCCCTCTACTCCTCATAACTTTTTTAAATAGTAGGAATACAAGAGGAATGGGACGATCTGCTTATTGATGACGAGGATAATCTCGAAGATAAAGAGCAAAGTGATGGCACGTAAATAGCGCGCGCACCGTGAAAGATCGTGACGTCATTACTACAACTCTCTTGCAAACACAACTCTAGGCTGATTTAGCAACAGAAAGGGAGCGTCAGTTGACGACGGCGCGCACAAATCAAACAACAGAGCGGCACATTGGCAACGAAAGTCGCGTTTAGTCCTTTCCGCGCGCTTTCCCGTCGTCAACTGACGTTCGCGTTCTGTTGCTAAATCAACCCATCCAAAAGTCGGGTTTGCATGAGCTGTGATGTCACCATCTTTTGCAGTGCGCGCGCTATTCACGCAATCCCCGGCGGTGGGGGGGCGGGGGGGTACTTCTAGAAAAACTGGGCGGGGTTGTGCGGCACGCCTCCTGAAACCTTTACCCTATTTCAGACCAAAATCTGAGATTTTTCCTACCCTATTTCAGACCTGATCCTTAAATCAATACCCTATTTCAGACCTGCCTTATAATCAGTTCCCTAGGTCAGACCAATGTTAAAGGCAATGTTTATACGCTTTGATTAAGTAGGATACAAAACTGTACTGTTACGGAACGTACCCGGTTGGCCTAAAACCCAAAGGGAAATGGTCTTATCGCCTAATTATGAAGAAGTAGCTTCTTCTAAAAAAACAAACCCAGACCAAACTGGTCGAAATTGATACCCTTTTTTAGACCAAAAAAGATAAAAAACCATACTCTTTGGCGCCGCACACACCTATATAGCAGATATAAGGGATTATCCCCCCCCCCCCTTCGGTACTCTTGTTTATAACAACCACTGTTTTAACGAATAAAAGGCACATGTCTCGAAGAATCTGTACAGAAAACTTTCATAACCTTTTTATACAAAACAAGAACTGATTACGCTCACAAAAATTTCGTGTACAACAGGTCGCAACTAGCAGCATATCCCTTTTGATTACCGCCTGCAACAATGATTCTTGCTTCTTTTTCATTTTTGAAACCCTGTTCGCAAATGAGACACGCGAGTTGTTAGTGTAACCAATAACGTTAATTTATAACGTTCGCGAAATAAGATGACCCAACGAAGGATACCTGTCAAAATAAAAGGAACAGAGGATTTTGTCGCCTGACAAAAAGCTCTAGGCATCTTTTAAGTTTTGGTAATTACAAAATTTTCCAATTTTTTGCAAAGGCCCAAACTCTTTTTTTTGTCGCAGTGCGAACAGGTTTAGTTTTTTGTCGATGTTTATTATGATGTCGTAACTAACAACAGCGCTAGATTGTAGAGTGCCAGAGTGGTTACAGTAGAAACTAGACTTTAGCAAATATGAAGCAAGCAAGAAAGAAGAAAAAGGCCATTGGCACGATGACACCATTTTACTGCTACGACCAGAATCCTCAGGGTTTCGCTTTCTTGTATAAATCAGGACTTTTGATCTTGCTGGGATTACTAAATTTAAAAAAAATATATGAAAGTAAAATACGAAAAGGATTCTGGTCGTAGTAGTAAAGTAACGCCATCGTGCAAATGCGTAGTATTCGTTGATAAATCGGCTTTAAAAAAACTCTTTAGTCGTGTATAAAGGGTTTCCAGGTGTACTACATGTACTTTCAAGCACCACCACTCCTCCCCCGTGAAAATGCACATGACAGTATTGCGTGACGAGCAGCGTCGACATTATTGTGCCGTTGTAGCACCGATCAGATATATACTTTCTTGCAGTGTAAAGCATTGTTTAACAAACGGCTAAGCCGTCGAAGAAGATGCAATCGTGATAAAATTCGCCTAAAACTGATCAAAGATTGGTATTCGACCTTTGAAGACGTCGAAAGTTGACGCGGTGTGTCGGGTGTGAGGTGTAAATTGCAGACGTTACAAACCAGAGGTCAAGCGACGAACGACCGGAAAATGGTGCTAAAATCATCTTTGGACCGGTTCTTTACTGCTCATAATAAGGTAAAAACATTTCGAAACGGCTTTCTATCTGCTTATTTTAACTTAATGTGGGTTTAGACAAGAGAAGGGACTAAATTTATGTCCGACTCGCAACTTCAAAGTTGACCACGGAAGGTCAAATACCTGAATTTTTAACAGATTTTGTAAAGCTCTCGCGTCGCTATTAATCATTTGCCCAAAGACATTTTTACAGGAATCTGTAGACCATCCTTCTAACATTCAACCACCAGCAGCTTAATCAATTTGAAGGTTTCGCACATGGTGAAAATTACGTTTTTTCACGCATTACTTTTACTGAACTAAATTGTATGCCTTCGAAATTAAATTATATTGTATACAAAGAACAGAGCACTATCTCCCCAAATCATTTTAACAGATATTTAGAAGTTGTAAAAGAAGACTGTGATGTTTTAAAGACGGGAGAGTTATCCGTTTTTGCACGCGAGGCTTTCAAACCCATGTAATAATTGAGTGCCTCAAATGACGATTTTAACGGATTTTGCTTATTTGCATTTATCTCTGAAATAAAAGGATATTTCACCGAAAAAACCATACAGTGATTTTAGTTAAACCCTAGCCTATCTAACATTAAAATATGAAAGAAATCGAATTTTCCACCCTTGCCGCGATATGTTTGATTTTTACGGACAGGCGCTCTTAAGAGCTAAACTAATACAAAAACTTAACAAGTAACTAAAAAACTTTTGATCTATATAATTCCAAAATACGAGTTTTAAAAATCACAACTGACTTAGAATCCTTCATTTTACTTGCAATATTATTAAAAAGTTTAGATCCATTAAAATGAAAAGACTTCCTTGCCGTCTCAGTTCTGACTTAGGGGAGCAGCAAGTTGTGCCCACTTCCCCTCGTGTTGTGGTCTGTTCTAAAGACCTTTAAAATAATCCTTAAAAAACATTGGAGGGGATCCCTTCAAGCATTTAAAAGTCAAATTAATAGTGTGCATATCACGCCTCATAGACAAGGGAAGCCACTTTAAATTCTTCTCGGCGTCTGAATCTTTGGTCTTCAAAACAATCCTAGCTGCCCTTCTTTGTGCTCGATCTAACTTATCACGTTCTATTTTCGCAATGCTGCTCCAAGCAACATCGCAATAATCCATATCCGGCAGAACAAGAGACTGATAAACTTTATATTGGCTGCATCGACAGTTAGATTGTTTCTAATTCTTCCGAGGACACCGATTCTCTTGGAAATCTTAACCAGTAGCTTATCCACGTGTTGTTTAAAATTGAGATTTGCATCTATTAGCACACCAAGGTATTTGTAATGTTGTGCTTGATTTATCGGCTTACCCTCAAGGAATAAGCTAAATGGCCCATCTGAAAGGGTAGCCGTAGCGATTCGTTGTTGAGTGCCGAAAAGAACGCATTCGGTCTTCACAGGATGAATGCACAGCTTATTAAGATGGGTGAAGGACTACAGCTGTTTTAGATCTTTATTCAAAACGGTACTTATGTTTCCGATATTGGAGTCAGCGTAGAAAAGGACAGCGTCGTCCGCATAAAGTAGGATCTTTGACTGAAGTAAACAGTTGGGCAAATCATTGATGCAAATCGAAAACAAAATCGGACCAAGTATGGACCCTTGTGGGACGCCAGATTTTATCTGCTGAGGTGCAGACTGTGCGCTGCCATAGACAACAGATTGACATCGACTCGTAAGATAGTTCTTGAACCATCTCAGTTCATGGTTGTTGATACCATACCCAGGCAATTTCTTTAGGAGAAGTTGGTGATTTACACTGTCGAAGGCTTTTCGAAAGTCTACAAACACCGCTGCTGTAACACAACCTTCGTCGATGCCTTTCCTAATACAATCCGTGAAGTATGTAACCGCGTCCTGGGTAGAATGATTTTTTCGAAAACCACACTGGAAGGGAGATAGCTGACTGGACTTATCTAAATGTTGGAGGAGCTGTATTTACCCGGCTCTTTCAAGGATCTTCGAAGCCACCGGTAAAACCTGAATCCGAAATATGTATGAATCCTCTAATGCAACCGTAGCGCCTACGCGAACAATCCAGTGGTATCTCAGACTTTTATGTGCAAATGTGTGATTCCTTTACCGTTACTTTCCAAATTACTTTTAACCGAGGAAGATCCCTGCGTTAACGTTGATGTAATCTTGCCCTTCTTCGTCTAGTGCGAAGAGAGGCCGAAGTGAAAACAACGCGTTTACGCTTTAAACCATTCAGCCTTGCTGTTTGCACCCTCTCCCGCTGTTTGTCTAAATATATACAATTGAAGATTCGGTCCACCAGTGAATCACGTCTCTTTCCTGGAAGCCGACGTTCGGGTGTAAAAAGAAAAATCAAACAGTCCGTTGTGAAATGAATTGAGCCGAACTGTTCTTTTAAAATAATTAACTTTCATCTACCTTATCCTTTGTATCTTTTTCTTTTCATTATTCACTTTTGTATCTCATTATTTTATTTTTTTTTACCCTCGACTTTTAAATGTACGTACGTGCGTACCGTACGAACAGGTAGCTACGACCCTGTTTCCTATCCGTCTGAAGAGGACTAGGAGAACCTGATTGTCGATCCGGCAAACTTTGATATTCAGACGAGCTAAACTGAGACAGACGCCAAACTTATCATGAACTTAATCCGTTCAGTTTGGATCGTCTCATGAAATGTTCGAAGCCGGACCCGCCTGATCCTCAGTTTGCTTGCTTCTAAATAAACTCTCTAGTTGGCTTTTCTAGGATAATTTAATATTTAGAGGCTTTAAAGGGCATGCGATACAATCGAAAGCAAACGACACAATGCTGTGGCATGAGCATTTTGTGGCTTTATTTATAGCAGATACTTGCAAAAAGAATACAATAAATAAAAACGGATATAAGGCTTACTGAAAACGATAAATGTAAGAAAAATCTCTCGTAACAGATATAACTTATTCATGTTATATAAATCGCTGGATAATCAAGATATTTTCATCTAAGTCAGCAATAGACCATTTGCCCGATGGCGTTATTTTACTACTGGTACTTTTACCACCAGAATCCATTTCGTTTTTCCTTCCATATTTAAATTTTGTAATCCCAGCGAGGTTTAAATAACAAAGAGGGTGTCAATGGGTTATAGCTGTAGTCAGTAAACAGCTAAAAATATGCTACCTAGTCAGTAAACAGCTAAAATAACACTAGTTAGTCAGTAAGCAGCAAAAAACGTTTAGTCAGTTAATTGGCATGATCGAGAGCCCCGCAGACGTTAAAATTGTTTATAGGATGGGGTTCCCAAATCAGTCACTTCACGAAGACTCCCAAGTTCTCTCCCACTTTTCCAGGATTCAGTGTACTGGTTTGTCATATTTTCTTTAACACTTCATCAAATCAGTATGAAGTGAACTATTTTTTACAAATCCAGCCTAACTGACGCCCTGATTTGTCTTCGGTGTTAAGCCTGGACGACAGCACCACTCTTCTCTTCATCCTCTTTCTGTGAATAAAATTCTTGTACAAAAGCGCTCTATGACATCTGAATTTCTATGCACTGTCATTGTCCTGCTTGTCATAACTAAAATAAAATTATCTAATCTAATTGGCTATCGGCAGCCCTGATTTCAGCATTAAATTAATAGGACGATGTAATAGGAAAGTACATATCATGCGTAAGTTAGTATAATTGGACAGAAAAATGAAGTATGCGCCATTGCACGCACACTCTTGAATGGGTCCTGATGGTAAGGCAAGGGAATCGGTGATAAAACTTCTTGTCCAATTAACAATCTGTAATTTATACTTATCAGAGGATTAAACAAATCCGATTCCCGCTTAACGCGGTTGCGCGCGCTTCCGATTTTGTTTTATCGCTCATAAGATTACAGGCGGAATTAGACTTCACTCAGTATTATTAGGCCGCATTATTAGGTAATACAAACACCTATTTGCAAGAGCACGCAAGCAAAGAAGTATACTGAGAAAATAAACCATTTTACAGTTGTTGTCTTATAATAACCTAGTCTTCGCGTTAAGCATAAGAACAACGTGATTCACACAAGAAAGCAGAAAGCTAAGGGTTCAAGTATCAAAACAAGGTTCCTTCTTTTTAAGTGTGAAATGGTTGCCTGTTTCCCTTTGAATTGAGAGACATAACCGCACGGAGTTCGAATGCAGGCTTAATCACAGAATGACGCTGCAGTCGCATATACGTCAGCGAACAGACTAGTGTAGGGAAGATTGACAAGTACATCTCTATCATTCTGTCTCACCATATCGTCTTTTTATTCTTAATTTGTTTGAATCAATTTCTAACTTTTGGGTCTACTTCGCTCTGTATAGGCTTAAACAATTACCTGTTTTTATACGCTTGTTTATGATAGTAAAAAAGGCCTTTATACGTTTAGCAGTTAACCAACTGGCACCCTCAACAAAAGCTCTAATTTGCACAAGAAAGCAAAACACTGAAGCATTCTGGTAGTAGTAGTAAATGACGTCATCGTGCAAATGGCCTACTGATTTTAACCTTTTATTTAAGGTCCTCGCTTCTTGTAGAAAGACGTTTTTGTAAGTGAGTAAATTGGCGGGTTAAAACGTTGAAACTTCTACGGCCACTGAAGACTATCAATAAAAGCAGACATCAACACAAACATTTTAGCGAACGTAAATTTTCCAGAAATCACTGGTGGTCACGCCAACAAAATGATCATCGCATTCCCATCTTTTCGCTTGGCCACCATTCGGATGATCAAGCGCCCAATGATATAAATGCAAAACAAAAGCAGGGTGGTCGTATAATCTCTCTTCATCAAATGGGGCATGGCCCATTTAGCCAATGCCCAATTTTGGCAAAATCTTGCCAGCCTTGAGTTGTCATTTTCCATTCTGACATATGAGCCACAAGAGGCGGGCTGGACATCCGTCTGACCGCTGAAGTACCGGACTACAGCTTCACCAGTGCTGCTAGCAACAGTGGTCACGTGGAATGTACGTCCATTATTTTTACTCCAGTGGAATCTCAGTTGGGTGAAAGACAAGTGTGTTCTTAGCACATTCATGGCGGTTTTTGTGAGAACCATCTGATCACTGGTTATTCCACGGTATGAAGTCTTGACTGGCAGCTGAGAGGGAGGAGTTGAGCTTTCCATGGTGATGTTGGAAACGAGGAGCCAGCCTTCTGAAAGAAAAATGTGAAGATAAAGAGGTGTTTAAGAGTGATTTTCTGTAAAATTCGAACTTCGGCCTGACACGGTACCTCATCGATTTGGCTGATTTTTGGCATGTAGTCTTAGAATGGTGTCCTAAATACTGAATGCATATTCTAAGATTCGAATTCTCGTTGGTTTCAAAGATACAGGAATGACAGTTTTGACGAGGCCTCGAGCGGCCGCCATGTTGGTGAACTGAAGGAGATTTACAGTAATTAATTCTAGCCTTATCATTAAAATAACTTAATCGTGACTCATACAGTTGCAAAGAACTATCCTTCCTCCTTTCATTTACCTACTCTTATCTGAAAATGGTTAAGCCTGAGCTACGAACGGCTATAACTTCTCACAGCACTTTTTCGGTACTTAAAAGGTACACAAATTTGGTAGAAATTGGAAGGCCAATATCACCCATGCCACATCGATTTAGACTAAGCCATTTTAACTAAACATAGTTTGTTTATAGCTAAGTTAGATTGTTGAATAAAATAATTGGGCAAATGCAACGGAACAGAAATATGATTGCATGAATGCGCAGTGGTTCAGCCACTTGGCCGCTAAAACTTCAAAACAAAATTCGGTGAATATTTGAAAAGAAAATTCATTAAAAATTAATCGTGCCTCTTAAACCCTATCTATCGCTTAAAAAACCCTCCCTTGTAATGTAAACAGATGATCTTTTGATTTTGATCTTGCGAAGAGCTTGAAATATGCGCTAAAATGAAAATTATAAATTTTGTTACACACGGTACTAGCTCAAGTTCGCTCTTCGATTTCCCAGACCAATCGGGAGCCGCTCGTGTACTGCACAGTTACAATTTTCTCTGTAGTATTTCGCTGTATACAGCTACAAATTACATATTTTCTTAGGCAAAGATAACGCAAACGTTGTCAATTTTAATCAAAAGGCTAGAAAAACCAACCGTGCACTGTAGCTTTATGCAAATTGTATGGTATTCGATAATTACACGTGTAAACAGGAACCTACCTTTGCTAATGTACACTGTTTGGCAGATCTTTCCAGCGTAACATATAAAACTAGTACATGAAATGAAATTAAAGAACTCATCAAGTCAAATTACCTGATCGTACCGTTATTACTGAATAATAAGTCCGCAAAATATGACATGGAATGATCGGTGGGAGACGAAGCTATTTTTAGGAGGACAAGGAACTGCACGCTGGAACGGAACTGAAATGAACAACCTCAATCAAGTTAGTCTTCTTGGCGCTATTAAACGTTTCACCCGAATTTGAACAGGAAGTTGTTTTCTATTTTCTTTCTCATTCTTGCATGTATTCGGCAGTTCGCCCACTATTTTTTCGTAACTTTTAATTTTCTAGCTAACTGGAACTGTTAAGAACTACCAACCCCCCTCCCCCCTCCCCCTCTTTGAGTGAACTTTCATTCGGTCTGATTCACAATAATTTTCGAACGGTGACAAAGTGAAATTTGAAATGACATTTTATTTAGTATTTTTAAAAGCTCCTTCTTTTTTTCCCGATAGCCAGGAATGTTTTGAACGTAAAGGCTCAAGTGGCGGTGTTTTTCACGACTCTGCTTGTAGACTGACCTCACCACCAGTACCACGGACATAAAATCTGATCGGAGAGGGTCATACAGTAACTGATGGGTCTCTGAAAAGCGAAATGCAGTCACTTTGGGCGAGTAGGCTATATAGATGATGAACTCATTGTTTATAACCCCATAATCGTATCGCAAAAGTCGAGCTAGCCCGGGGCGAGCGAACACAATTTTGGGGCCACTGGCCACGCCCTTATGTTTAGCGGGAAATTGGTTGATTAGTCAAATCTCCTTAACTCCACGACCATGCACCTTTCCAAATATAGCCCTTCTAATCATCATATAGTTAGGGCCTCCCGTAAGCATTTGCAACTATTTTGATTTGTAGAAGACTGTTTAACAGTTTTCATTACCTTAATGTCTCGTAAACAACACGAGTTACATGTTCTGATCTCTCCCCGCCCCCCCCCACCCTTCCCCCATCCATAACAAAAAATTTTCCGACCAACACTGAATTGCATGAAGGTATGTACAAAAATATGACCATCTCGAGGCAAGGTTCATCACTGTAACTTACCACATAAAAGCCTTTTCGTTGTTTGCCATCGACTGATTCTGTTCTGAATACTAAGGTTCCATAAACAACGCCACGTTTAGAAAGAGCCCGCCCTTTTCAATACAAGAAAACCCAAGTAGCAATTTCACCAACGGACATAAGCCGTAAGAAAAGGACCGTGTCAAATAGTTCATGAAATCACAAACGCCTCATGACACCTTTAATTCACTCTTTCTTCGATAAACTAATTTTTAAATTTTTAAGCATAAATGACATCAGAATGCGCGATTATGAGCATTGTAGCTTATGAAAAGAAAATTTAACACCTGATGCACATGAAAGCGTCTAAGAAGGGGACTAGGGGGAATTAGGAACATTGTGCTTACCGCTGGAAAAATATTGGCTAGTTCTTTGAATAGACTCAATTAAAGCCGTTTTTGTTCAGTAAGGAGCTGTTAGATGGGGGGAAAGCTACATAAAGTAGATCGCATCAGAATACGGCATAGGACTAGGCTCTCAAAATCGATAAGCTGAATGCAAGACCAATTATTATGTAAAACAGAGAAAAATTCCTTGAGGGAAAAAAATTATGGCTAGGGAAAAGACCCGAAGGTGGAAAGTTAGGATGGTAGCTTCTTTTCAGGTAATCGATCATTTACGTTAACTTCCGCTATCCGACGGGCATATCGGAAAGACTGAATGGATGGGAGTATAACAAATTCAAGAAAAAACAAATTTGTGATTTTTCCACAACTTAATAAAATAACTAAAATTGTGTACTACTCGGTTATACAAGATTTTTGTTTTCAATTTCAGATTTTTACGATGGGGCATTAGCCCCCGTACTCACTAGACACTACTGTACAATCATCGTGTTAAAATCAGTGAAATACTCCAAAACAATTTGGATTCCTACCCTTATACCTTTATTGAAAATTAAAGTTGGGAAGTTTGTTGTTTTCTAAAAGTAGTTTGAACAGCCGAACGACATTTTTTTACACGGAGTGGGGAAGGCAAAGCTTCACTTATCTCTTCTAAGGTAGAAAGTGTCAGCAAAACGTGAGAGTCGTCCTTGAGGGTAAAGTGTCTAACCTAATTTTCTCACCGATTGCAAGTGTCATTTCACCCACGCATAATTTGTTAACAGAATTAGCAAATGTAGTGGGGAAACGTTGCGAGAGAACTGAGTAAGATGTTAGGGTAAGTTTTGGAAATTTTCCGCACACCTGGAAAGTCCTGGCTACGCTCCTGATAGAGACTTTTGCTGGAGAGAAATTGAAACATGTTCGCTAATATAGTGACGACCAGAAAGGACAAGCCATAGGATAGTTCCAGAAAACCACCCATTAAAATAGATCACGAAGTTGTCGCGGCGGAGGATGAACTTGAAGGCATCTGATGAAGTGCAATTTTTCAAGGGAGCCCAGACAAGATTATGTACGATGGGCACAGCTTGTTTGATCGGGAAAATTTAGAGAAGCTCGAGGAAAATCGCTAGACAACACATGCTAGAACTGAAATAAAAATCTTTTGCGCCTTTGAACTCTGTCCCTAAGGGTGAAGGAGAAAGTTTCCCTTTATCAATGCATTAACCGACTTGATTATGAATGTCTCCTTATGTTGGACGTCTTACTAACAAGCACATTACCACTACTTGCCCTCAGAGGTGTTTTTCAGTTGACGAGCAGAGAAAATTAGGTTTTGACTGTTTGAAATTCTGGATGCCAGAGTGAAGACGCCTTTTGTATGATGACGTCATCGTCCTACAGTAAAAAGCGTTCGTTTTTTACCACTGATATTACGTCAATCGGTACACTTATGTTGTCGAAAGGTCCGTGAGCATGGTAAATGATTTTACCTTAAACTGCAGACACATCTTCAATCACTCCTTATTGTTCGCGATATCGGATAAACACTCTGGTCTCTAACTGAATTTTCTTTGCTGTTTACTTTATTTTGAATTAGGACTGTCTTGTGTTGTCCATGCATTGTCTAGCGATTTTAAGCTTTTTCAAGGAAACAAAAATCTGGAATTGTCCCTAGGGTGAGGCATTTGCGCACAGTTTTAAAGCCCTTCGGTGGGGTGACTGTGGTTTTTGTTGTCCCGGGCTCATCCCTCATTCTTCTTAACCCCTTCCAAACCAATTTTTCTGTTTATCAAGAATCTCCTCAAAACGGGCTTCGTGATTGAGACAAAATACCTGAAAATTGTACAGGGAACCGTTGTTAACGGTGTACAAGGTAGAATGAGTCTATTTATTACTTAGCCAACGCCCAATTTTTAAAACCGGAAGTAATGATGTTTATTTCAAGGGCTCATGTCTCATGAGTTTTGAGTGAATCTTCAAACGCTGTATATACATGTAGCTGGAACTATCATCGCATCGATCCTCGCTCACTAATAATGATAACTTATATCAACTTCCATTATTTATTGCCTGGCTAAGATTTTCACGGATTCTTCAGTTCAGTTGTTTGAAACCAGGCGGTTTCACGTGAGTTGTAACGCCAGGCAAGGAACGTGACGACCCGCGATATGCGTGGGAAAATATTACTTTTTTTCGATCAAGGTGGAAACTGGCAACTTTGTCGTCGAGTAAGGTAATACATCTCAATTTTCATTACTATGGTTAATTTTAAAAGCTCCGGTTTCGGTAAAGGAACCGGAGGAAAATCAGGAAAATTCCTGTTCGACTGTGATGGTTGAATTTTGTTTACGCGTCATAGCATAAACATAACAAATTTATTTTCCTTTTCCTTATACAATCTGCCTTTTTTTATACTGTTTTTCACAGCAGAGTTATCGATTATATTACAGAGACTAATTTTATTACACAGATCACTCAGATTTAATGACAGAAACTCTATTATCGATTGTAATTTTGGCAACACCTGGCGAGTATTCGGTGTACAGATTATTGACAAAGTCGCTAGAACAGTCTTCCATTCATTGCTTTTGTTTCTGCTCCGTTAAATTTGCCCAATTTTTTTATTAATGAACTCGATTTAGCTACAAACAGTGAGTATTCAGGCGGATTGGCAAGCTTCAATGCGATGTGGCAAAAGAGATATACGCCTTTAAAATTCTGTTAATTTTGCGGGTGTAAAAAATTCAAAAAGTATACCCACCAAAAGTTTAATCGATCGTTGCGAAAACGTTATCAATTTCGAAGTAGTTTCTAAAAATACAATAAAGAGGGATTGTTCTTTCAATCTGTATTGGCAAAGGAAGATTAGCTTTGAAGACAGGGTTGTAGTCGAAGGCTCAAAAGCAGCTTCTATTAACCAATATGGCGCCGGTCCGAGGCACCCAAAAACCGGCCATGTCGATAATTTCCGAAGTAGGAGGAATTAGAACCTAAAGTTACCTATTCCTTATTAAAGACCTCAAATCAAGTCTACATGCCAATTTTTAGCCAATTCGGTGAGATAGTGTGGCAGCGCCTTTTTAATATAGCTCAAATCTTACAGACAACTGCTCTTAAAAGCTGCACAATTCAAATTTGATTTCGAACTGGCTTTCGGACGCGAAAAATCAGCGAGTTTTTAACAGGCAGGGAAGGTAGTTGCTTTTGGCTTTGTTCCGTACGTTCCATTTTTTTCTCCAATTAAGCAAAATTTGACAGGTGTATTCATGCTGAAAATTTATGCAGCCTCTGGAAACTCGTTTACTTATAGCTGAAGCTGATTTTTGTATCGTCTTACAAGTGTATGTTGTTTTTAATGTAACTGTCTTTCTTCTCTGGATTTACAAAATGAAATGCAGCCCACTATCAAGATACTTCTGTTATTTATCGTTTGTTTATTGGGTTTTTGGTTGAGAAATGCGCCGCTTGTCAAAGTCGTCGGAAATTCGATTGCAGATGGCAACATTTTCAAAAAAATGAGCTTACTTAAACCCATTAAACCCATCACTGCCTTGCATACACCATTATTCTAGAAATAATCTGATCTGGCTGGATAGTCCTGATTAATATTAGAATTCTCCTGACGACTGGACTGGTCTGGCCAGCCAGTTCTGACAAATGTAAAGCGCCCTCATACTTTTAGCGGCAACATGAAACTACACATAATGCAGCTTACAAATTGCATGGGAAAATTACCTTTCACAAATTATATGTGCCGAGGCCTCTTCCTCGGAAGAAGCCTCCTTGTGGTTCGATTCTCGGCCCCCTACCGCATGCAATCACCAAGTCTTCGCATTTCGGATGGACGCTTACAGGTTCGACTGCATTTAAATTCAAACCAACAGACCTGTTAACAAAAACTCTCGACTGCGTTCGTTCAAATTAATGAAAAACGTCACCGTGAGTGCCAGACTATTTTTTCCTTGCTTAATTCCTGAGAACGGACCTCCAGATCCAGGGTAGAAAAATGCGATTATCGCTTAACATCTGTATGGTATAGTTGTAAGTACTGTACTGCATTTAACGTACGTAGCTTTTCCCTTTTTCAAGCAAGTTCCATTTAGTCAATAGAAAACGTTTCACGTGTTTGCATTGCCTGATATAAACACGAGAGGGGTTGGGAGAATTCGAGACAGTTATGCAAACCCGAGACGAAGTCAAGGGTTTGCATAACTGTCGAGAATTCTCTGTGTACAAATAGTCTTAAATGTTGTGACCACTCCCCTTGTTTTGCGTCATTGGCATACTAGAATCGAGGGCGATTTTGGGATGTTTTATCGTCGTTTATAGTTTCTAAGTATCTTAATGATGCAATGGCTTTCTATTTTGCTTATTTTCTAAAGTTTTTGTCTTGTCATTTTACCTTTTTTCCAGGGCGGTTCGGTAAAGTTAACAATGCATTTGCGATCGAAAGAGAGCAAGGGATCCTAAGCGAAACAGCTCTGCCTTCCTCTTTTGTAACTTTCAATTTTCTATTAAAAAGCTTGAAAGTAACTGGAGAGGAAGCGGAAAACGTAGAAAACACAGAAAGCGCTTTGGGGATTAATCTGTTGTTGCTTACATGTACGTACGAAGTGTCAAAAAATGAGATTTGTAAATAAACCCACTTCTTGTGAGGCAATGTTCGACCAACGTAGGATGTTCCAAGTTCTAAGGCAGAATGAATCTCGAAGCGATGTAACATAAGGTAGTGGTACATAACATTTATGACGTAATGCAGAGAATCTAAGAAAAATATGCTATTTCAGCAGCTTAGATCACTCTGTTTAGTTCACCACTCAAGGTAATTTTCGGTCATGCAATCGAATTGAGTTCAAAAATATACTGCCTGTTTATGCCGCTAAGAAAAAATAATAACGCCGCAAAGTTTATTGACGGTCTTTGAAGCAGAATACTTCGAAAGGCTTCATCGGGATATATATTTTAGCACGCAGTTGTCATTGACTGCCACGGTGATATGTTTAGACAGTAGTTCGGCTGTCACCTACACATAACGTGTGGAATACTCCGGGGGTGGGGAAGGGGGGGGGGGTTGTGGGAGGAGTCGCCGCGCCCTTCAAACCCTAACCCTGTTTAAGACAAAAAATTGTTTGTTTAGCCGCCCTGTTAAAGACAAGAGACCTACTTTCACAACTCTGATTCACTTCGTTTTACACAAGGAATTCAGAGGTGCTTTTTAAATTAACGTCATGTTTTGTCATGTCATGTGAGTTTTTTTTTGAAAATTTATCCATTTGTTGGTACCTCGGCATGTAGACCGCACATCGCCAGCCTTTGCTTCCAGTCAGAAAAGATACCCTGTTTAACTTAAATTAGTAAACTTGTATTACCACTCGGTCTTGGCCAAATAAGGGAATCCTCAGCTTTGCTAAAAAGAAGAGCTACGGCGCCGTCTGCTGTCCCTCTCTCAAATGATATCTCTACAATTGACGTTAAATGTATTTAAATTTGATAATGGTAGCTGTTTATAAAGAATAAGCCGAGGAATACAGTTCAATCAGAAGCGGAAAAGTAGTTTGAATGAGCTATAATTGCTCACGATTTCAGATTTTTTTGGATCAGATCTCACCTCCGTCAGTTGTCATGTCGCAGTAAACTTTCAACGGGTTTCCACTGTTCTCAGGGTCGATCCAGTACCTCCCGTCTCCTTTAGAGTCACCAGAGTCCCGGATGCTCTTACATGAATATGCAGGCAGCTTGGAACTCCAACCCCGCTTTGTTGCAGCAGATAATAAAACAAATGACTATATATGGTAAATATTTTCTCCTCCGTGAGGCAATAGTAAAATCAAATTTAAAAATAGACGAGCGTTACTCACGAATTTCACATCTTTTTCCTTTGTAGCGGAGCTCCACGCGCGCGCGTAGCGCGCGCGTTGGCGGAGCCCCATAGCTAAGTAAATCTACCCATCCCAGAAGATTTGGTTATCACGTGACCGTACACCGAACGAACGAACGACCGTCCGTCCGCACCACAGGCATACCAATGTTTACTCTCGCACTTTCTAGCTAGTTTGAGAGCCCAGGAGAAAACTGATTGCACATCAATGCAGTGATCAATTGACAGCTGTCAAAACAGGATATCCGCTGACCAGTATCACCTGACGGTATCGCGGGCTCAGGTGTCGACCCATCGAGGTCGAGTATTTTTTGAAGTTATCCGCTGACAAGTTACTACTTTTAAAATGATCGCAGGCTCAAGTTTGTGTTTTAAAAATTTATATGAAATATGTCGTGTTTATGTCACTATGGCCCAGCACTATTAAGATTTTGACTTCAAACTTACCTCGGACACGAAAATTCCGCCAGTTATTTAAAAATAAAGGCGGGGAAGACCTTTTCTTACCATGGTCACGCGTTGGTCACGCTCTACGTCCAATTTTTATGCTCTGATTGGTTAAAATTTGACAGGTGAGTTCATGCGTAAAATTTATGCAGCATCTTGAAAGTTGTTTGCTTTGACAGCTGAAGCTGACAGAGTTTTGAGTCAACTTGTGATGTTTTTAACTGTCTTTTTCCACTGGATGTACAAAATGAAATACAGCTGCTATCAAGAGTGTTCTCTTATTCATGGCTGGTTTGTTTATTTGGTTTTCGGTTGTGAAATGCGTCGCTTGTCAAAGCCGATAATCCGATTTCGGATGGCATCGTTTTTGTTTTTCACCTTGCTGGATGCGTACGAGAATTATAAAGGCTCAAGCGGTCCTTGCCTTTCTTGATAGCTTTCAAGAGCTGCTTCTCGAAATATGGTAAGCCTGAGTAATTATTGTATTTACATCTAATTTCATGAAGTCCAGCGGCGCAGTTTATGAAGCTAGTTTATGCACGTTTGTATTAAGATTTGACTGAGACACTGATCTGACCTAGTATGAGGTTTAATTTGAAATAAGCTTAACCTTACAGAACTTTAAAAAGCCTTTAGTCGATATTAATTCACCGTAAATAGAAAGAAAAAACTTTCCGAAGAATATTTAGTTATAATTTTAGCCGTAGAAAGAAAGCTTTGAGCGATTTTCTTGTCGTGAGTTCATCTTTGAAAACAGCAAAATACCGGGAAACCAGCGGCTTAAAACATAAACTTAATCTTTAAGCTTACTAGTAAAGACTTGAGGATTCTTAGGCACACTTAAATACTGCCATTTGTTTTCGTGAAAGAAAATTGTTGTCTCTGTAAATGTTCTACCGAATTATATTTCTTTATTGATTGTTGGTAGTCTCAAAAGTGTAATTTTCATCGCTTTGCCGTTTGTTTTCAGCCGTTCATAAACATCGCTTGCAGGAGTACTCAAAATGCCGAGCGTATCAAACGCTTTTTAAGGTTACACATCGTTATAAAACCATGAATAAAAAATAGACTCAATAAATTCTTTATCACGTTGAAGCGTAACTCTTTTAAAATTTCTTCGCAAATTTGGCGCTTGTCAAAAGTTAAAGTCCACGCGTTCTTCGATGGTCCTGAATATTGAATGAATGCAATTTGTCTTGCAAAATTGTGAAATACTGCATTTTGTACGAGGTCTGTATGATAAAAACAGCGCCTCATAGTACTCTTTCTCCTCAGATGTGGTGTATAAAAAAAATAAAAGACTGGTTTGCACGCACCCAGATTTATTGGCAAGAATTTGTAAACTTGTCGAACGCAAAAAATTCGGCCTGATTTGTTTTCCAAGATTTTTTTTCCACGCCTTATCTACTGTGATCAAGAGCCATTATTGCTCTTACATGTGACCGGAGACTATTTTGGGGGTGTACATATAAGGCTACATCAACTCGATACAAGATTTGTTTCACTCCAAAATCACTTAGCTTTCCCTCAAAAGTCACATGAATGTGCCCTTAAGTTAACTGATTTGTGGAATACAAAACTATTGTTTGATTTAAGTTATACATTTATCAATGGGGGCTTCGCTTTTAGCCGTGGCTAAATCTATATATTAGTCCGGATGATAATGACCAGTTTGTTTCTTCTTGTTGGTGGGCAGTTCTTGGCAGGAAACCTGAGAAGGAAATAAGGAATTGAAATGAGAAACATCAAACAATAGGTAACAACTATAGATGACGTCATTATGTGCTTTAGTTAATACCACTTTTGTTTGCTTTAGAAGTAATATAAATAATTATTACTTATTCAAAATATTTCTCCTTTTCTGATTGGTCGAGGCGGATAACACCCTCCTCAATCTCCATAATTTTTTAGATGATACTCATGATGATTGTTAAATATATTGATATACCTTCTTTTTGTACCCTGCCATACGCGATATTTTTCGTGTGGGTAAAAACAAATATGTACTTTAAGACAGGCAAATTAAACCGGTGCAACAAATCATTATTTAAAGGGGCTATGTCAGCTGGAGAGCATGCGCTCTGAGGTTATGCAAATTACTTTCAACTGTCAAAATTCTATTGTTTTTAACGCGTGACTTTCTCCATATGCGCTCTGAGGTTATGCAAATTACTTTCAACTGTCAAAATTCTATTGTTTTTAACGCGTGACTTTCTCCATGTTCTCTGTCACGTCCAAGGCTCCGAATTTAGAGAGGTTAACAAGCGAAATGGGTTTAGATAAGGGATATTTCGATAGAATTTACGGAACGTTTCTTCTCTGGTTATGCTAGCTCAAGAATAAAATTATGACGACAATTTCACCCGTAGTTTTGGAGTAAAAACGCATGCAATTCATAAAATAGTGCGCAAACAAAAATTCAACAACAACATATTGTCTTATTCAACAAAATAAATTGAAGTTGTATTTTACAAACGAGCTACAAAAGACGCTAGACCGAAGATAAAGACCAAGACTGTTTCAAATAATTAACAATTAGACTTGTCTGTCGCTAGTGATTTTATAATTTAGATGCTGATAGAATAAGAGACATCAAGTCTTTATTTTGATCTTAGGGAAACATACATAATCGCGCAAAATTGTTCGATCGTGCCGAATCACTGCGACGTCGAGAAAAACAGAACCAAGCATCATTGGTATACTACTCCACTATAAGCAGTCCGTTGATAACAAGGGAAAGTAAACTCTGCTATTTTCCAAAAATATGCTCGAACACAAACAGTTCAAAAACATGGCATTTACAGGATCTAACTCGTACTAAGGTGCCTCTCTAAGTCCGTTGAGAACAATCTGGACGAGCAAACGGTCGTGTTTATCTTTGCCGTGAATCCAGATAAATACAAGAAGGAATCTAGCCGAATTTTATAATGTTTCCTTCGCCAGGAGTTTAGTTTGGTCACGAAACTCATGGCCTGATGCTCTTGTAATCGTTTACCAAAAACGGCCGCCGCCAACTTGAAAGCCGCTTCATTATATGTCCACATACTTTGAGCACAAGAAAAAGAGCCAGCAATCTCTGAAATAATTCAATAGAAAGGTTCTGTGAACTATAGGGAAGATTCCATCAAAGATTCCATCACTCATTGTGGAGTAGCCGTCATTAACTCCGCCATTACAACGGCCGCTGATAAGAGGACACAGTAAATCCACGTAAAAACATTCCACAGGCAAACCATTTCAAAATAACGCCAAAAAATTATTCTGTAATCACCATAGAACGATTCTTAATACAAAACTTCGCTAACTATCGAACGATGGCTGAGATTTAGACAGATAAAAACAGCCCTCCAAAATCTGCGACAGAACTTGAAAAAGACGGGCTGACTTTTTCAAGTTTGTTTTCATTGGCTCGCGCACGCGTGTGGGGTGACATAGCCTTTTTAAAAGAAAATGTCGTCAAAAGTACTATTTACGATATTAGAGTTCTGCAAAGATAACCACTTAAATTCGAGTAATATAAAGCAATTCGTGAGAATCTGATCTCAAAACTCCGTAGAATTTGAGCCGTCTAAGAAATTAAATACTTTTCTCGTAATATTCCGAAAAAACCCAACAGGGTGACCGTCGTAAACAAATGCTTTAATAGGGACCTTAAAATGCGAGGACGGCGACAGCAGGTAAAACGTCGCTTAAAAATGTATTCGCGGTTTTCCAATCGTCATCGCGATTGTTCCATCACGCTTACTTTGTCGAATGTACACGAACTCTCCTGGAGTGAAAAGAGAGAGAAAATTTCGTCGTTGCTCGTTTCAATGACGTCCTCTATAAAACATGAAATTAGGCATTTTCACGTCATTGTCGTGCAAAACGTAAAGAAATGTACAAAAAAGTGTTATGCGCGTGGAAAGTTGTTTCTTTCTTGTTGTTTTTCTTATTTTAATAACTTGCTTGTTTTAAAAACCTATCGCTTTTATGACGTTCATGTTGCCGTGGCCGTCGTCTGATGTTAAGGTCCCTAATTAGTTGTTTAGAGTGTTTTAATTGGTTGTTTTGTGTTTTGGTTTTTTTAATCAACACTTTTGTAAAAAAAGCGATAGTTCATATTCAAACAATGGATCTGACCTTAACTTGTTCATAATAAGAAGATCCTTTCTTCTTAATGAAATCGTCCGGTTTCATCTTCCGTGTTTTGTTGTTCAGCTCACAAACTCGTTTAGTATTATCTGTACCAGGATGAACATTAAATGACTTGCAGCTGTTATTTCTGAGACATTTTTGGTGACATTCAAACTCGTCAGCAACAGTTGATGCACCCATGACATGACCAACTAAAACATGGTCTGAAACATGAAGTAATATAAAACAGAGGAATAAGCAAAATACAGTGGAGTTTAACATGAAGCTAGGACATACATTAATTCATTTTTTTAGCTGAACAGTTTTATAATCTTTTATGATAAAGAGATATACTCGCTTGCAAAATTGCGATTGATACAAGGGCGAATCGTCAGAAGTAAAAAAAGTGATAAAAGTTGTAAGTAATTTTAACATCAGATAAAGTCGATAAAAGGAAACTAATTCTTTTAAAATGCCCGAGTTCGTCATCTCAGATTTATCAAAATGACCACTTAAAAAATGTAATAAAAGAGTCTACTGAAAACTAACTTTGAAAAAAAAAAAAAAAAAAAAAAAAAAACACCGGTAGTTTGTTTGCAGCTTAGAAAACGTTTTAGAAAACCTTTTTACAAAGCCGCAGGAGTTAATTCACCTGTTTGAGTTTCAAAAACGCTGGCACAGAAGTCCGAGTTCGATATCACCAGTACCACTGCCATCAGAACATTAACAGTCAGAAAAACCAAACGAATGAGCCGTGAAGCTGCCATCGAAGAAAAATTTTTGGCTGATTGTGATCTTCACTGTGCTACCTGTACGTGCCGACTATTAAGTGTCAGCCTTATAGAGTAGTTGTTCAGTTTTTTATTAGTTTGTTTAGTTGTAAAACTCTTTTGCGGTGACTGCTCCCATGCAAAGCAATTTATAATTCATAAGTGTTTTTGTAAGTACTAAATAAAACTGCTTAAAAAAGGTTTTTTTTTTTTTTTTTTTAAATTTATTTTTTGCCTTACAGACATATATTAAATGTTTACAGTACTAAACACTACTGAAAGCTAAATACTACTAGCAATATTCACTATACTTGCACTATTTACAATATTGGCTATACTGACAATACCATCCATACGATGCTCGTACTACTAATAATTACAATGGTTACACTACTTACAATTCTAGTACATCACACGCACACACACACCCACATAAACACACACACAAAAAAAAATAGTTAGTAGGTCAGAGGAGTTATTTTTCATGTCTATTTTATAGCTTTTCAATTCTGTATTTAATTATCATTTTACCAACGAAGTCTTGGAGGAGAATTGGTTTGTTGTGTAGTTTGTTGGCGTAGATGTAGTATCTCATAAACAACATGGTATAATTGAATTTCCTTACTAGTACCTTTTCATGTAAGTCCGAGAGGATGCCGAACAGTCTTTCTTCGCTAGATGGGTTAAAATTGATCTTGTTTTCTATATTGAACCAGTTGATAACCCGTTGAATGAAAATCTTGACGAAATGACAATCTCTAAAAGTATGATTAATAGAGTCTTTTTCACCACAATATATACATTCATCATCTTCCTTGATTCCATAGCGGTAAAGTTCCTTTTTGGTGACTACAATTCGGTGGATTAATTTATATTGAAATTCCTTTAATTTGGTCTCTCTACAGACGGTTTTTAGGGAGGTGAATATTTTTTCCCATTTATCTTCATCCAAGGAAAGATCTTTGCTCCATCTCTGTGGCCCAGAATGACCTGTTGTGTGGATTTTTGTGCATAATAAGGTATAGAAGTCGCTAGTCTTGATTTTGTTCAGATATAGAGTTATCGATTCATTTAATTGTAGACTAAGATTATTATCAGAATATAACTCTTTATTAATTGGCTTCGTTGATTTTGCTTTGGCTAATAGGTGCTTTGGGATAGCGCTAATAACTTGATAGTATTGAAGGAAGTTAGTTTTACAGGAATACTTATTCGTAAATTCCTGGTAGGTCATTGGTTGACCGGTATTGTGTAAGAGATCTTGTATTGACAGGATACCTTTTTTAAACCATTCCCTGATAAAAAAGGTTTTACTGTCAACAAGTATTTCTTTGTTGTTGAATAGAATTATATTTTGTGCTTGATCAAAGCTGTACAGAGTTTTTAATTCACTGAAGTATACTAGAATATTTCGGTAAAACAATGGAATAGATTTTATGTATTTCGCATCGTAGTTACATCTCAGTAAAAAGTTCAAACCTCCAAATTTTCTTAGGTAATAATCAGGAACTGTTTTCCAATTCTGGTTCCCTGAAGTCAGTAATCTTGGAATCCAGGCTAGTTTTAGAGCTTTAATCATTATGTCGATGTCTACCATACGTATTCCGCCTCTTCCCAGATCCTGATAGAGCCCAGTTCGTTTGATTTTATCCCTTTTGTTTTTCCATAAGAAACTAAAAAGCTTTGTTTTCACTGTGCTTGCGATATCTTCAGGAACATTAAGAATTGAAGCTGAATAAATTAATTGTGACAATCCTAGGGACTTAATTATCAGTACCTTCCCAAATAGTGTGAGGTCTCTAGATCTCCACATATCCAGCTTTGTTTGAAGTTTTCGTATTTTCAGATTAAAGTTCAATTCATTGTTACCCTTCTCATCATAAGAGACATAAATTCCTAAGAGGCGAACCGGACTATGTAACCATTTTAGTTGTAAAGGATAACTTTTGTTTTTTTCCCATTTTCCCAACCAAATTGCTTTCGATTTCTTTATGTTTAACTTGAGACCCGCTAGCCTCCCAAAATCTCCCACCGTTTTCAAAGCATTTCCAACGGAGATCAAATCTGCACAGAAAAGGTTTGTGTCGTCTGCGAATTGGCTCAATTTGATTTCGTGCCCGAATATTTTGATTCCTGTTATACTTGGTTCTTGTCTGATTTTGCTGGATAATATCTCCGTGGAAAGCACAAATAAGTACGGAGAAAGGGGACACCCCTGTCGCACTCCTCTTGACGGTCTAAACCAGTTGGTCATGAAACCATTGTTTATCGCCGCGCTCTCAATTTTTGTATAGAATGTACTGATCCATCTTTTTATACTTGTTCCGAAGTTGAATATATCCAGTGCTTTCATCATGAACGACCATTCTAGAGAATCAAAAGCTTTCCGAAAATCTAGAGATACTAGAATGCCAGGTATGCTTTCTGACTTCGTATGTTCCATTATGTCGATTATTAGCCTAATATTTTCCCCGATATATCTTCCTTTGATAAAACTGGTTTGATCAGTGTGCACTAGATTTGGTAATAATGGTTCTATTCTCCTTGCTATTGCCTTAGTTGCTATCTTGCAATCAACATTTAGCAGTGTTACCGGTCTCCAGTTTGAAAGTTCTAGTAGCGAGCCATCTTCTTTGGGAATTAAAGTAATAACGCTTCTTCGTTGTGAAATGGTGAGTTCATTTGCATCATAGGCCGCATTGAAACTAGCAACAAGATCGTGTCCTAGCAGAACGAAAAAAAACATATAAAATTCAACCGTGAAACCATCTTCTCCTAGAGCTTTGTTGTTTTGAAAAGTGTCTAAAGCTTTTTTGCATTCTTCATAAGATAATGGACCTTCTATTCTATCTCTGTCTGCATCTGATAGTTTTGGAATTTTTAAATGTTCGGTGAATTCATCAACATTATTTTCCTGTGAATTATTTGCTGATGCGTACAATTCGCTATAATAGTTTTCGATAGCTTCTAATATCTGAGACTCGTTGTTTGTTACTGTTTCACTTTCTGTTCGCAGTTCAGTGATGGTTTTCCTGTTGTAGTTTCTTTTCTCCAGATTGAAAAAGTACTTTGTTGGACGTTCGCCCTTTTCGACCCAGCGACATTTCGATCTAAAAATAGCTGCCCTCCCTTTCTCCTCGTAAATAGATTGGAGTTCCATTTTGAGATCTTCATATTCATTTAGGATGTGCGCGATATTGGGAGAGTTAAAGTTGTCGCAAATATTGCGGTCCAGAATTTCGAGCTGTCTCCTAATTTCCAATTCTCTATTAGTGGTCGCTTTAGCTTTCTTTTTACTATAAGCAATGGTTGCCGCTCTGGTTTCCATTTTTAACATTTCCGAAAGAAGGCGTGCGTCTGCCAAATTGGAGTAAAAAGAACGTGTGCGGGAGTACGTTTGACGGATTTTGGACACATAATGTTCATCTTTCAGTAACGTGTTGTTGAATTTCCAAAGTCCGGGTCCTCTAGACTTTTCAGTTGTCCAAGACAAAGAAATGTAAATTGCTCGGTGATCCGGTGCTATAGAAGGATAAATTTCGCTTTTCTTCACATGTTGTGTCAGATTTTTGGCAACTAGGAAAAAGTCTATTCTGGATTTCAGTTTTAACACTTTTGACTCATAAGAGTATTTACGTAGCCTCGGGTGACGTAATCTTTGAATATCTACGAGATCGAAAGCGTCCATAGTTGTCAAAATCAGGTTTCGATAATTTGTTGGTTTCCAAATTGTGCCACCAATTTTATCTATCTTTGATAGTGTGCAATTCCAGTCGCCTCCTACAATAAGCGTGGAAATTTCTGACTTGTCGATAAGGCAATTGTTTAAGTTTTGTAAGAAATCTAATTGTTCACTTTGGCTATTCGGGGCATAAATATTCACCAGTGATAATTTTAGAGAATTCAGAACACAAGTAATTAGCACGATTCTTCCAGCCTTGTCACTGAATGAGTAATCGATCTTATTTTGTACCGTAGGGTGTAAAAGAATGCAAACACCTTTACTATGCCTGGATCCGTGAGAGAAAAATATTTCACCTCCCCATTCGTTTTTCCAAATAATTTCATCTTCTGGTTGAGAGTAAGTTTCTTGCAAGAAATAAATTTTTGAGTTATGATCTTTGAGATATAGAAAAATGCTCCTCCGTTTGGCTTGATCTCTTATTCCCCTTACGTTTAGAGAAAGTATATCGTATTTTGCTTTCTCTTGCATTACAATAAAAACAAAAAAAAAAACAAGAAGAATATATATGCAAATTTAAAAAAAAAAAAAAAAAAAAAAAATACAGAAGCAAACAAAACTAAAATTATACAAAACGTAAATTAAAGTAGTTTTTGAGCGTTTCCCTTCTTCTTCTCCGAACTTTGCGTTTTTTGTTCCTGTCCCAAATGTAAGTTACAGTTTTTATCTTCCTTGGCCAGACGATTGGACATTTAAAGATAATCTAAGTCTTCCAGCTCGTTAATTCTGACCGGCTTACCCTGCAGAGAGGTCTTGACATATATTGATCCATCCATTGACCAGACACTCAACAATTCATCATTTCTCCGCATCTCGTTTGCCCGATTCATTATTTTTTTCCTGTACGAGGTAAGATTCTCGTTTAAAAAAATTCTGTCGGCTTGCACTAGAGTTGACGACGAGCACTGCGGGAAGATGTTAGAAACTCTGACATTTTTTAGCTTAGCCCTAGCCCTGTATAGATTTGTTTTGACCTTGTGGCTTATAAATTTTACAATAATTGGTTTGTTACCCTTCCTGTTCAGCTTGTGACATATTTCGATATCCTTTGGTTCCACCGATACATCTAGGGCCTCCGCTAATTTTAACACCACGTCTTCCGTCTCGGTGTAGGCGCTTTCTGGTACACCATGTATTTCTATTGAGTTTTTCCTCGTGTATTGTTCTAGTTTGTCTTGAAGATCGTACAATTCACCAATTTCTTCTTCCTGCTCTTGAATTTTCTTTCTTGCTGCCACCAGCCCGCGTTCTACCTCGTTGTACTGCTTCGTTATATGTTCTAGAGATGATTTCAACGCAGTTATATCGTCTGTTTGATGTTGAATTGTGCGCTTGAGATCGGTCATTTCGCTTCTGATTGTTTTGTTTTCGCGTAGGATAGTTGCAGTATTTATTTGAATGTCTACCAACATCTCCCTTAGTTCTGCATTACTGGGCTCACCTTCGGCGTTTATTGCTTCATTTGTCGCTTCCACTAACTCCGCGGCCTCTTCCTCTTGACATTCCGCCATGTTGGCTCTTTTAAGTTTCGATGGTTCTTCTTCTTCCACTGATCCTCGAGCTCCTCGTTTGTGTTTTCCTCCTAATTTCTGCATTTAATACTTCAGCAAGTGATTAAACGTTGAATTATTATGTCCAGGCGGTATAAAGTTCTCTAAAATTGGCGTAAAGGGACAGAAACTACGCTCCTCACAAAACGTGCCACCGCACACCGACCCCACGCATGCTCTCCCCCACGCAAGCCGTGAAGCTGCCATCGAAGAAAAATTTTTGGCTGATTGTGATCTTCACTGTGCTACCTGTACGTGCCGACTATTAAGTGTCAGCCTTATAGAGTAGTTGTTCAGTTTTTTATTAGTTTGTTTAGTTGTAAAACTCTTTTGCGGTGACTGCTCCCATGCAAAGCAATTTATAATTCATAAGTGTTTTTGTAAGTACTAAATAAAACTGCTTAAAAAAGGTTTTTACTTATAAGAGTCGCGCTAAACTTCAATTTCAAGTAAGCCTGTAAAACAAGTGTACTTTTTTGGTCAAGGAAACGTCTCATTTTAAAACAAGCACCGCAAGATGAAAAAGCAATAATATATACACCGAATGAATTCTAGTAATAGAGACCTTAAGATACCCCGATATCGGTGTACGGGTACGGGTACTTTACCCGTACACGTAAAATGTTCATGTGCGTGACTATTTCGATTAAGATACCCGAAGAACAAGCACGCAAAATTAACTTTGTACATGCTTGTCGCTTAATGCAAACAAAATCTCCCTCAAATTCTACACTTCATATCTTAACAACAAGCTGCAACAAATAATTCATTCATACATAAGCTTATTGAAATATCACAGAAAGATTTTAAGAAACTTGGCTTGAAGTCCCTCGACCGAAAGCTTGTTATCGCAAACCCCGCCATTTTGATCGAGGCACATCACCAAACAATTCCTTTGATTGTCAACTTCAACAGTGGCTCCCATGCTAAATTTTTCAATGCTATTTCTTTTGCGAAACTCAAACATTCGAGCAATTCTCAGAAATCCCCCCAAATACGGCCACAAATTGATATCGTTTCAGAGTTCAACCTGCGCATTTGAGGTCCAAAATCAATACATTTTACAGCTAAAATTCAAATTTGGCAAAAATATTTGAACAGACTTGCGATAACCTTGCCAAGGAGTCATACAATTTACATTTGTAAAAGTCTTAAAAATTTACTCGTTTCTCCATGTAGGACTTGCAGCTACTCGTAAATCTTCAATGGGTAAACTAGTGTCTACCCCGGAAAAACGGCTGGTTCTACCGGGTAAGGTCGATGACGTCACCACAAAACGAAAAAAACATGGCGCTACCCGTTACCCGTACACCGATTTCGTGGGATCTTAAGGTCTCTATATATACTGACGCCCCCCGAGAACGCCAGCATTGCCGGCCTTAAGTGTCCGGGGCCGGGCTTCTTACATGTGACTGATAAACTGAATATAATTCAGATTCTGAAATACTAATGATTTACGGTCAGACTCAATCGAAGCTGAGGGAAATAAAAGAGCTATTTCTTGGGCATATTTATTGTGCATTCATAGGGGTAAAATTAAAGAGAGTGGTGATTGAACCAGTTTTTGGCCTGGATCCATCTGCTAAGTGCAGTATTCATAGTATCTAATTATTAAGATGTCTCGTTTTATCTTTTTAGTTTAAGGATTATTAATTAATCGACGGCCACTTATGCCTAGCCAAATTACACTGCCTCAGCAGGTTGCATATCCGAAAACTTTTTCAGCTTTAAAAACAAAAAATAAACAAAAAAGATGCAAAAATTTCAGGGTGGGTTGGAGAAGCTGATCTATGGTTCAACTTGAACCTTACGAAGCGTAACGCGACCGTTCTCCATAAATCATTGATCCTCCGAATTCCGAGTGATACTCCACGAGAAAACTATTAAGAGCCAGTCTCTGTAAGATCCTCATATCGAGGATTTCGCTCATAATTTTTGTGCAGACTTCTTTTAATAAGTATATTACAAA
>NC_133203.1:23713525-23726025 GCF_958299795.1 Porites lutea
GAATCGACCTTTAGCGGTCTAGAAGAACTTGTTTGGTGATCCATCAAACTTTAATATTCAAAGTAGCTAAACTGACACAAACGTCGAGCTTATCATTAACTTAAATCACTCAGTTTGGTTCGTCTCATGCAAAATTTGGCCTTGGTTTTTTCGTGGTTTTAGTCGATGCAAACTTGATTCAAACAAACTTAACTGCGACAGAAGTCCCTAAAAGTGCCTGCGTGGGAGGCTATTCAGATCCCAGCAAGAGAGATATTGTCAGGACTACAGGCCTTTTTGGCGTTAATGTTTCTTAACAAGCGTGTTATGCCTGAAACTTCAAACTTCAGAGGGGGGATGTTTGAGATCGTACTCGGGCCCTTACTTGTGATGTTAAATCAGTAGATTTTCATCTGTGAAAACTGAAGCAAATTGACCACTCAACGCTTCAGCTTTAATATATCTGTATATCTTCCTTTGAAAAAAGGATCCCTTTCTCATACCTAATTTAGAACGTTGCATCTCTTTTTTAATAAAGCCGCAGATGTTAAGTTACCGGTGTGAGTTTCAAAACACTAGCACAGAAGTCCGAGTTAGATGTCACCAGTAAACTTGCAATCAGACCGTTAACAGTCAGAAAAAACAAACGAATGAGTCGCGAAGTGGCCATCGACACAAATTTTTTCGCTGAACTTCACTGTAGCTACATGTAGATGCGCTATTCCATATCAGCCTTATACTCTGGGTTTTCAGTTTCAGTTTGTTTAGTTGTAAAACTCTATTGCAGTGGCAGCTCCCGGACAGCGCAATTTATTAGTTTATGGGTGTATTTAGAACTACTAAATTAAAATTTGAAAGTCGAGAAATTTTCAAGTAAGCCTGTAAAACAAGTGTACTTTTTTGTTCAAGAGAACGTCTCATATTTTAAAAAAGCACAGTAAGATGAAAAAGCAATAATGCAACGAACGAATTCTAGTAATAACACGCCCCAGAGAACGCTTGCATTACCGGCTGTAAGCGTCCAGGACGGGGGTTCTTACATGTGACTGCCGAGCTAAAATACTAATGATTTATGGCCAGACTCTTTGGAAGCTAAGGGAAATAAATTAGGTATTGCTATGTTTTGTCTATTGGGCGTTCATAGGGGAAAAGTGTTTGGCAATTGAATCATGGGGGTAAAATTAAAGAGATCGGTGATTGAACAGTTTCTGGCCTGGATCCATCTGCTAAGTGCAGTGTTGATATTGTATCTAATTATTAAGATGTCTCTTTTCATCGTTTTAGTTGAGGGATTCTTAATTAATCGACGGCCACTAAACTAGCCCCCCCAAAATTTCAGCTTTACAAAAAAAAAAAAAAGAAAAAAAAAAAGAAATCCGAATTGCAAAAATTTCAGGGAGGGTTGGAGAAGCTCGATCTATGGTTGAAGTGGAACCTTACGAAGCGTAACGCGACCGTCCTCAATTAAACCCTCGATCCTCCAAATTGCGGGTGATACTCCACGAGTAAACCGATTTAATTCTTCCAGTGAAACAGGGGTAAAGGGTGTTTTTTTCGTTATGTGGACTGCATCGTGGTTTGGATTTGTCAGGAGCCCAAGTTGCTGTTTTGCTAATATAAACCTATTGCTTTTTTGCCGCTCTCACTGCGAAGTTGCCGTTCCTTAAGCTCGCTATTTTTTGTTATCCAGAAATTTTGCTACCATGGTAACGTGACGTCAGGCTTCTCCTCTCCATTATTTTTTACCTGGTAGGTCGATTCACCTTGTTTCCTCAGATCTTTCCGTCCGAAATTTGTGGTGAAAATTTCAGTTTCAAGTCACATAATCCGCGAGAGATCATTAAAAAAATAAATCTTCAAGTGTGGTTTGATGTACCAACAAGGGATGGGGGCAGGTGGGGGTGGACTCCGAGCTTGCAGGGCTATTTGAACCGGGTAAAAAAAGTACAAGGGAAAGTAAAAAATGGCAGGAAAAATGTGAAAAATGTCCTTTACCTATTCGGCAGAATATGCTAATAGTCGGTTTGTAAACAAAACTTCAGTGTCTGTTTCGACGATAGTATCTTGGAGTTTCAAGCCTGATACTTAGATTATTACTGATGCGAAAGAAAAACTGCAACGGATGGCAATACGAGTGAACGAGGGAACTGTGGAAAAATGAGAGCTTACAGCTGTATCTTATCGAATCTCAGAGGCCAGTGGATCTTAAGAGGACCTTAAGAAGGAAACTTCTAAAATTTTCGAAGACACTCAAGACCCTCCACATCTGCTTCCGAGGTAAGACGATATGCCTTCCTGTTGCTTCGTAAAGGGGAAAAACGTTTTATATATTAAATTAATCACATTGAAATAGGCCAAATGAACTGTTTTTTATTATTTGAAATGTTAAAATTTGTAAAATTTCTGTTTATATGGATAGAAAGTGGAATTTTTAGTGTTATAAAACTACAAGAAGTAGGCTAAAACATTTTTTTGCGAGCAGGTGTTTTTACTTACTAACTTGAGCTTTGAAAACGCTGGCGCAGAATTCAGAGTTGGATGTCACCATCAAAACATTGATAGTTAGAAAGATCAAACCGTTGAGCCAAAAGGCAGCCATCTATAGATGGAAGTTTTTGCTTAGCTTCGTTCTAGTACCGAGTATGAGAACTATTACCCTGAACGGTATATTAGTGTGATTTGATATTGATCAGTTCTGGAACTTCCTTTCTCTTCGGCGACTGTTTAAATTATGTCTGAATTCAAAAAAAAAAATATTTCTAGGTGGTTTGTGTATCGTGTTAACGATGGTATTTGGTTTCTGACAAGCCTTCTCCTAGCTTATTTCTTAATAAAACAGTTTGCAGTTCAATAATTTCATATCTGTCTCACCTGTCAACATAAAGGCCAATTTAATTCTCGTAATGTTTTAAATTTCTTGTGAGGGTTTATCGGCGCGCAGTTCTGCAATAAAATTAAGCAGAATTAAGAATTTCTAAACTGTAGCTAAAGCAGTTTCCTTTTTTAAATATTTCACTTTTCCTGGAAAGAATTTACTCTTTTGTGTGCTTGTATCTGTGTGCGAAAATAGGGTGTTATCAAATCTGGCTGACGTCTGCGGTTTGCAACCCACGCCAATTAAAGCCGAGTGTATGTCTAACGTGTCAAGACTACTACAGGTGTAGTAGCCTTACTCTTCTGAAATTAAATTAAAAAACACATCAACATATCATACGTTTGCAACAATTTCCGACTGTTTTCTACGTAAGTGGTTCACCGTTGGTTTGTGCCTTTTTTGGCGAATATAGAAACATGCGACCTGAGAAGGATTTGGTGATGTTTTATATACACTGCAGGATATTAGGGGAAAAGACTGAGGCTTCCTTGCGGAATTTTGTTGTTCAATTAGTTTGATTTTATTAACACCAAAACTACTTGTAGTAAAATGCTATGGAAAGAAGCGTTTAGTTCCCAAACAGCTTTTCATGCAACTGCCCTAGCCCGACGTTGTTTTCTTTTTTCTTTCGAAAATCGACGAGCACCCGATCGAAGCGAGCGCGAAGCGCGAGAACGAGGGCCCCGGCCCCATCCCCTTACACTCTAGCGGTTAAAAATCCCCCCGGTTTTTATTTTCATTCACGCTCGATGATCTCTAAGTGGCCGAAACAAAAATTACCTGCACTCAAAAAAATTTTCAACATGGCGTATAATGCTGAAAAAAATCTCACATCTTTATATGTCAAAATTCTATCTCCAGAGATTTGGGGAAACGAATTATTACTCAAACCAAAACACCCATACCTTTCCCCTTCAAAAGTCAAATGGTTGAGCCCTCAAGAGAAAATAGAGGGTCTGTAAACAGGCTACTACTGCCTAGGGATGTAAGAGAAGCTAAGAGACTGCGTTGCATATGCGGTGTAGCGGTGGAGCGGAAGTAGTATTTTGTGCTCTCGAACGTTCATTGTAGTTGAGTTGTGATGGCAAATAGAGTTTTTGATCGAACCCAGCGTCAACTGAAAACAGCAGTAAACTTTACTTCAGACTCGAATAGAGTCAAATTCAAATCCAATTCAAATCTCTCGGGCTTAAGATTCTTTTTGTATTGTATTTGCATTATAATGTGGCATTCACATTTAAATGATATGGAAATTCCTGAAACAAAACGTTTTATTCCCAAAGGATTTGAATTGGGTACAATATTGATTTAGCCGAATAGGTCTACTGAAGAGTAGAAAGCCTGCCCTGTTTCCTTTGGGATTCCCCAGGGAACATTTCTGGGTCCTCTGTTAGTACTGTTATGACGTAGGTGACTACTTACCTTATTGTCTGCATAATAAATAATAATAATAATAATAATAATAATAATAATAATAATAATAATAATAAGAAGAAGAAGAAGAAGAAGAAGAAGAAGAAGAAGAAGAAAAATATTTATATAGTGCCTATACTTTTCAGTGCTAAGCGCTTCAGGTCTTGTGAATGATGCAGTATTCTATGCATCGTGTTTTATAACATGACAAAAGTAAATCGCACGCTCTGATTGGTCAGTTAGCCACTACCATTTGCCCGTGGGTGCACGCCAAGAAACTGAGCTAGCGCGGTAAAATTTAGGCAAATTCAACAAATCTCCTCTCCTGACGGTAAAATACACCGATGAAATGCACAGACGAAAAGTGGAAGTTGAAGAAAATACTAAGCTGTCGTTTTGAAGGAAAAAAGACAAACAAGCGACGAATTTGCCCTGGATGAATTAATCATTGTTTTCCTCGAGGCTAGAATGGGCTGAAGGAAAATTCGAGAAAATCTAGCAAACGAAGATTTAAGGTACATTTTGTGTGTTTTTTATAGAAGAGAAAGTCTGTTTGAAATGTAAATTTATCAAGCAATTAGCATTGTGTTATAGACTTTTTGGTCAAGCTGATGCTAAATTCAAGCAAATATTTTAGGAAACACCCTCAAATTTAAATTTGTTGTGAAGTTCATCGCATCGATTAAAAATTTTAGTTGAGTTTAAACGGGCACATTACGCTGGAATAAGCGAATTTCATTTGAGTACAGAAACATTTGGGTTTTCAAATAAATTTTTCAAAAAATAACGTCTGTATGTATTATTTTGTTCCTCATTCATTCATAACAGTCGTTCAGAGAACGGTCGAAAACAACAACTTCAGCGCCGGCTGTGTGTCGGCGAATTTCAGTTGCAACTTTGACTGTCATAGCTAGATTTCCCCGGACAGATTTCGATACAAAGCTAGTTAATTTCTTTTTAAAATTAGTGTTACCTGTTATTCTAAAAGAATTACAGTCAAATTTTGTCATTTCTTCTTTACGTTTATTTCAAAAATTGTCACATATTAAATAAGCTTGATAATTATTTCATTTATTTAGTTTTAGCTTATTTTTTAGTCTTTTAGTTGGTGTTTATAGTTGCAGCTATAGTTTTTCCTCAAGGTTTTTACCCTAATATTAAGAGCAAGTAGACAGATGCCATTCAGAATAACAACGAAAAACGTTTTGCAATTTACCTGAAGACGGAGAACGGTTGATTCAGAGAAAGAAAAACTCAAAGGGGTGGGCAGATGGCAACATACATGAACTCGGACCGATGACTCAACCGAAGGCAAATGGAAAATAATGTTTTTCTCTTTCGATTATGTTATAAAAGAAATGGTAAACGTTGCAGCTGTGCAACCACGGAGTTATTACCCTGCGAGCAGTGGTTTCTCCAGGCCGGACGCTACGCTTCGATGGGAAAGAAACCACTGCGAGCAACCGTTTGCTTTTCCATCGAGCATGCGCGTCCACGTGATGACTACGAATATCCAACGACAAGACGGCAACGAGAACTTCAACAAAACAATAGGTTTAATAAGCAAAACAACAACTTTTGCACGTGCATCACGCTTTTATTTTTGCATTTCTTTGCCATGTTTGCACGACTACGACGTGAAGATGCCTAATTCTGCGTTTTATGGAGTACGTAAACAAGCAACGACCAAATTTATTCTTCTTTTCGCCCTTGAACTTGGATATGGTCCATTGGAATTCAACTCCATTTGGGTTCGCCTACATTTGACAAAATAAGTAGATAGGAATAAATACTCCAAGGAAATACTGGTTATCAACAGCAGGCTTGCGTTAAAGCAGCGATTGTCAGTGTAAGAAAATCCGCGAGAGCCTAAGCTTGCTTTCAAACAGGATTTACATGTTTAAAGTTAATTTATTCGTCCATAGCGCTGGACGGCGGCTCGATCAAAGAAACAGACGGATGCTCGCAGTGTTTTCTCTCCCTTCGTAGCGTAGCGTCCGGCCTGTAGAAACCACTGCTTGCAGGGTATAGAGTTATGGATGCACTTGGGAGGTTTGCTAAGCACTCAAGAAGCTAGAGTCGCACGAGGCGATAACCGAGTGCGACTCTTAATACGTTTCTTTCGAGCTTAGCAACCTCCCGCGTGCATCCATAACTCCATGGTTGTACGCTGCACGTTTACCATTTCTTAAATTGAGTGCAAATAATGCAAATCCTGACAAATGACAAGAAGATCTGCATAATTAAGAACAGTGGGAACATCGATGGCAAATCGGTTTTTAATCCCTTAATATAGTCTACGACTCAAAATCCAGGCACCAAAACAAAAGTATGTTGTGGAACTGAACTCGAAAAAGTTGAATCTATCTAGTATTTAGGAATTATCGGAAATTAATAGTATTCCTAAACTAAAATGGTTCGTTCAAGCATATCGTCGTCACTCTTAAGTAACGTTAATTAACTTTCTTCTATAAAGCCACATTTTGACCCTACTTTTGAGCAACTTAAAGACTAATCTGAGGAACTGCAGACCGCGGAACCGCGGAACCTGCGGAACCTGCGGAACCTAGAAATGGCTGAATTTCCCGAATTTCCCGGCCTGTTAGTACTCCTCGATCTCCATAATTTTTCATATGATACTCAGTCTTATTCATTAATTGTTACTTATTTTTTTGTTGTTGGGTTTGTTTGTATAAAATCTCTCAGTCGAGGGATTTATCGGTATAAATCCCTCAAACAAGGGATTTATACAGATAAGTTTCTAATTAATAGTTATGAATTCAATTCATCAACCCCGCTCTTCCCTGCTACATTATCAAGCCCTCCCTGGACTTTCAGTTTGTTGAATATTCAAGATGCTTGTACGTTAAATAAAGGTTGTTGAATAACAAAAGAAAAGGTGTGAATCATGAAATAATTGTGAATAAATGCTCTTGACTGAACGAATGCAAATAAACTATGATAAAAGGCAAACATGAAACTTAGGAAAGATTGATCTATAAAAAAGTATTGCAGCTAAATATTTGAAAAAAGTTATAATAAATGTGAAATGCGGGTAAAACATCAAGGCAAAAGGCCTAATTAAGCAAGCTTAAATCTTAATAAATTTAAATCTGAATAAATAAGAGAGAAGAAGGAAAATACGCCGGAATTAATAAAACGAGGATAAAATGCAAATGAACATTAGTTCTTAAAAAGTGCTTTAAAAATCTAGATTTTTTTTTATTTCCTACATGATAACTGCTACCCAACGCTCCCTAAGTATTCTCACTCCAAAACTATACAAACAAAGTCTCTTAATAATATACATATTTGGACAATACAATCAATTTTGCGAGTCATTAGCGAGTTCTTAGCGAACATGGACTTTCCAGAAATCACCAGAAGATGTTGGACTTGAGTTTACATCATCACAAAGGAAATAAGGAGGTTTTGTATTCCAAAAACCACCCTAGACTGGTTATTCCACGGTATGAAGTCTTGACTGGCGGCTGAGAAGGAGAAGTTGAACCAATCACAATGTTGGAAACGAGGAGCCATCCTCCTGAAATGAATAGTTGTATGTTGTTATACATTTTTTTAATAAGGACAGACAATCGTTTGTAAAGGTAAAGGCATGCTTCACGGAAAATCTGACCAGGCGGCAAACGACGTCTCTTTTCTACTATGCCGAGGCCGATCTGTATAATTCTTGTTAGTGTACACTGTATACTAAAACAGTGGTAGTGTTTTCCGCGTCCTCTGATTGGCTACTCAATCAGTAAATATCCTGCACTATTCACTGATTCACCTCCAGTTCCTCCGAGCGAGCGACGCCCCATCCGAATGAGAGCTCAGTCCTCCCAAAATTTCTCGAGAAAAGCGATCCTGAAGTTACAAGACCAGCTTGCTCAACATGACCGGTGCAAAAATCTCAACCAAAGGCGTTTGAGTTATGCGCGTCGATTCAAATCCACCAATCAACGTATCGCGACCGTTGGCAGTTCAAAACCACAACCCTGCCCCGCACAGGGATGTTTGTTTGGTCGCGATACGCTGACTAGGCTAATTGCTGCCTGCCTTGTCTCCTTCTTTAGTTCTAACCGCCGAGGTCAAATACTCATCTCGCAAAATAGCGCTTAAAACAGCCCGGGATGGCGAAAAAATCATGACACATGACTCAGTTAACATTTTCTTCAAACTTTTATTGAAAAATTTGCTTTGAATTCTGCATTTTGGAACAAATAACAGCCACCGTATTGTTCATGTGTATTTCTTCTATAAATAACAAAAGATCGTAGCAAAAAATGGTGGCAAAATGGTGGCAAAAACAATATTTTATTTGCCACTCGAAAATACAATTCATATCTTCGCGCCACCGTATAATATCCTCTATACATCACACTTATCCTTATCCATGCAATTACTGCAGCAATTGGTAATTATTGTCTATTTTTGTCTTTTGCAAGTTTTAACAAATATTCTGTTTAAGGGAAGTTATGTGAGTTCATGTAAAGAACATATTTTTAAGAGCAGATCTCACCTCCTTCAGTTGTCATGTCACAGGGTCGATCCAGTACCTCCCGTCTCCTTTAGAGTAACTAGAGTCCCGGATGCTCTTACAGGAATAAGCAGGGTCCTTGGAATTCCAACCCCGCTGCTTTGCTGTGGCAGATAATAAGAAAATGACTATATATGGTAAATATTCACTCCGCCGTGAAGTAAAATCAAGTTAAATAGACGAGAGTTACCTACGAATTTCACATCTGTTTCCTTTGTAATCGGAATGACAATGACCAGTTTGTTTCTTCTTGTTGGTGGGTAAATCTTGGCAGGAAACCTGAGAAATCGATTTTAAAAGCGAATTTAAATGAGAAACATCGATCATACAATATCCGAAAACTATGGATGACGTCATTATTGTGATTTAGTTTTCACCAGTTTTGTTTGCTTTAGAAGCAATGTAAGTAAGTATGTTGATATATATACTTTAAGCTGCTTCAAGCCACAGGAAAACAGGTACGAAACCTCGTTATTTAAAAGAAAACGTTATCAAAACGACTATTTACGATACTTGAGTTCTGAAAAAATATAACTACTTGAATTGTTATGATATCAGTAAATTTATAAGGGGACCTCGAAAATGCGGAGATTTTGAGCCGTAAGTGTGAGAACATGGAAATCGAACATGGTAACCGTCGTAAATAACAAAATAAACATTTTCAAGAAATAACTTCTATGTCTTATTTTTTTAAGTTTGTTCATTCATACAATTAGCTCTAAACACGATCACGAGACTACAGCATCACTTCTGCGAAGACGTCGGCGAATCTTTTCTTACTTTCAGGTTCAGTTTTTGGGCTTTTTTTGATCGGAAGCTAAAGCAGTTGTGTATTTTTGTTTCGGAAGTGCAACATCATTTTCCTAAAAATTTCAAACGTGATCGATCTGTTTGGAGCCGGTTGATGGAGAAAAGCTGTCCCGGAAAGAGGGTCACCCTCCCATCCGAGCCAACTTTAGGGAGTGTTTATGAGGAAAAATTGACCACTTTTCCCGAGTCAACAATGTTCGCGCATGTTTTCTTTGTCTAGCCTTGAGCGAGTTGACCCAGCTAGCTGGGCGAGCTGAAGTGGAGAAATGTTAGCCCGGCTTGAAGGGTGAGCCCACCATACCGGCTCACTGGCGGATCGCCTTGAACCCCGCCCACTACTATGGAAAGGCGTCTATCAGCTCATACTGTCAGGAAATTTTCGTAGCTGTCGTCAGCAATTTTAATACGGTTTTTCACATTTCTTTTTGACAAGAAATACTCTCAACGCAGTAGAAACAGTCTCCCTTTTTTATATTTCTGTTTTAGACACCTTCTAGGCTGTGTGAAACAGCTTTTTTTGCTTTCGAAGTACCACACGGGAGGGGTACTTTAGATTCCAAGTGACGGGGATCATCCGCGGAAGCTAAAATCAACACCAAAAAAGAACGAATATTTTGAATACTTAAATAAAGTCTCAGCTAAAAAAAGATTTGTTTCCAAAAAATCTCAGAACGGAAAATTTCAAAGCAAGAAAAAAAAAAACGTACTTCGATCATTCCCGTGACATCGAAAAACTGGCCAGAGTACCACCCCCTCACCCATCCCAGGTCAAAATAGTAAGTTCTCCCAATGTCCCGACTGACAATCTTGATAGTCAGGGGATTATATTCCCTTCCGATGTAAAGAACTTGAAGAATAATGCCTATTCTCTGCGGCCGACAGACTCAACTCTATAGTTTACTTTGGTTTTGCTTGTTTCGGGATTCGCTCACGACCAAATAGCTCACGTTCGATGTTAAAATGCTATTATGACTCCGCAACCTCGTCCCCAGGGCGCCTTTCCCTAGCTCCAAAGCTAGGGAAAAGAGCCCTGGGGACGAGGTTCATGACTCCGAGGCTTTAGGGTCAAAATTGCAAATTTTTTGCAACTCCATTGTCTCGCAATTCCCAGGAGAGACTTGCGCACAAAGAAAACAAACCAAATGTCGAAAAATGACCAGAAAGCCTCGAGGTAGCCTGAGTATCAGGCCTTCCTAAGGGGCTAGGGGAGAGGAGATTTTCGCTTCCATCTTTCCCCTTATCCCCAGAAACGCCTGATACTCAGGCTAGCCTCGAGGTCATGTTAGAATTTTGATATATTGAACGTGGGCTATTATGAAACCTGTTATAATATTTGAAGGACGCGGAAACAAGTGATTGCGAAATGGCTTCAAACATCCTATCTGATTGGAATAATACCTATCACAGAAACCCTGTGGGAGGGGGATTTCAAGTGACAGGGATTATCGAATGGCGGCAAAATCAAAACCGAAAAAAATCCGTAGGGCTTCAAACAAAACCCCCAAAAATTCCTGGACCAAAATTTAGCTCCCCAAAATGCAATGACGACTTTCCGAGCCACAAAAATTTCCAGAAAGCATCAAATGATACCGTAAAATTCCGAAAAAAAGCCCCTCCATGTATAAGCCCCCCAATCCTGTAACGCAAAAAACCCTCCGTTAAATCGCCCCTCCAGACGTAAGCCCCCCGGGGGCTTGTACTTGGAAAATTGCCCTCAAATTCAAAGTAAAAGAAAGCAAAAACGGTAAATTTCCTTCCAACTATAAGGCTTACCCGATCGATTTTGAAACGCAAATTTCCCTCCGTAGATAAGCCCCTCCAAAATTAAGCCCCTCAAAAAGGGTCTTTGAAAAATATAAGCCTCGGGGCTTATGTTTGGAATTTTACGGTATAACTATCACGAATCTTCAGATTGTTTTGAATACCCCCCAAAATTCCTACTTCTATCAAGCTACCCAAACTGGAAAATACCTGCCAAAATTTTCCTACCCAAAAAATCCCGAAATAGAACATTTCAAACCCCAAAAAATCCTTCGATCATCCCTGTCACTCGAAATCCGGAGTACCCACCCTCCTGGGCACAGAAAGCTAATCATGTCTTCTAGCAGACCAAGAGCCATAATGGCTCTTAAGCAGACCTAGTCCTCTTGGTCCGTGTTGACATAGCCCGTTCCAGGCGTTCGGATAGTGGAGTGCGTCACGAAGTAAGAGAGCGGGAAAAACACCTATGGGTGGGCGAAACCTTGTTCGTGTTTTGTTCGTATTGTTGTAGCCGCCATTATGGAGCTTTCACGAGCAAAAACATTTGCGCGCCCGAAGAAAACGCCTGCACTGCAGGCTAACCACACCACCTCGCTGTTTTTTTTCCTGCTCGCAACTCTTTCCCCACGAAAAATAAAATACACCTGTTTCACGACCTTTTTTGCACTTTTCACGCCAGCACTGCGACGCGGACTTGGAGCGCGAGATACGCGCAATGCATGGAGAACAAGTTCTGCAGGCTATAAAAGAAATTAAAAATATCAAATAAAGCAAGCTTGTTTCTATTTCTTGTCGAAAGAAAACGTGAAATCGTGACAGAATCCTAAAGTGACTTAAGAGGCCCTGCACCTAAGAAACGACCGATGATTTCCGGCTAAAAAATACAATCGGCCGATTTTTATCTCCCAAGTAGAGGGTACCGAATACTATTCAAAAATGAATTTCTTTTGTTTCAGTTTCGCTTTAATCCAAAAATATCGCGCCGCAAACTTTTTCCGTCTAATAGCAGCAAAATCAGGCCTAAAATAAGCTCTCGCAGAAAACGGTTCAGAAATCACTATCGCAACGCAAAATAACGACAAAACCACACAGTGATGAAGAAAAAGGCCTTTTAATGCAATA
>NC_133203.1:23733525-23838525 GCF_958299795.1 Porites lutea
GCACGTGTGTACTGTGCGTGCAGGTAGCTACGCCCCTGTTCCTATCCGTCTGAAGCGGACTAGAAGAACCTGTTTGTCGATCCGGCAAACTTTGATATTCAGACAAGCAAAACTGAGACAGACGCCAAACTTATCATGAACCAATCCGTTCAGTTTGGATCGTCTCTTGAAATGTTCGAAGCCTGACCGCCTGATCCTCAGTTTGCTTGCTTCTAAATAAACTCTCTAGTTGGCTTTTCTAGGATAATTTAATATTTAGAGGCTTTAAAGAGCATGCGATACAATTGAAAGCAAACGGCACAATGCCGTGGCATGAGCATTTTGTGGCTTTATTTAACAGGCCAATCATGGCGCGTACGCAAATCCTGGTACATAGGTGAGGGTCCAGACCACGGATCTCGGCGTTGTTTCGCAGACGGTCGTAAGTAGAATTTAGTTTCGTCTTTGGTGCAGACTACCCGTAAACTAATTTGGCAGAAATTTGGCCAAACTTACCATCAGATAGTTATTCTAAAAAACCGTGTCTGCATTTTTTTTTTGTTTTTCTTCTTTTTTTTTTTAAACAGCTTTGTTAAAAAAGGCGGTTCGTGTTCAAAAAGTAGAACTTACCTCGACAGGTCCATAATAAGAAGATCCTTTCTTTTTTCTAAAATCTTTCGGCTTCATCTTCTGTGTTTTGTTGTTAAGCTCACAAACTCGTTTTGCAATACAGTGAAACCTGTATTAAGCGGACATCCTCCGGGAATGCTTAATACAGGGTGTCCACCTAATACAGGTTTTGATAGATAATGTCATATGAGGTGTCAAATGCTATTCAAATGAACAGTGGAAACGTTTAGAATATTCCCAGAAACTATGACGATGTATTCGTTTGCATTAATATCTTTATTAAAGTGGACCAATTGATCATAGTACCAAAAACATATATTACAACTCAAATTTGAAGAAATCAAATGAGTGAAACAAGCTCTATACAAACAAAACGAAATAGAAAACAATACTGTACTGTGAAACTAATCAAATAAGATCGTCGAATCACGTTTTTTAATGTAAAAATCGAAAAATTTGTGCATGGGTGGCAATCTTTCGCATTTCCGGCGCCTGGCATGTTGGGTGGTGGAATTTGGTTACAAGTGTCCGTTTAATACAGGTGGTCAACAATAGAAATGATCATTTCAGATACTTTTTAGGTGTCCGCGTCCGCTTAATACAGGTGACCGCTTAATAAAGGTTTTATGTAAAGTAAATAAGGGAAATAAATTTGGGGACTTTGGCTACTGTCCGCTTAATAGAGGGTGTCCGCTTAATACGGAGTCCGTTTAATACAGGTTTCACTGTATTAAGATGTCTCGTTTCATGATCATTTCATGGTGTTGTCAGGTTTTTGAACACGGGACACCATGCATGACGGGAGAGATAGAGCGAATGCTGTGTTCTGATTGGCTTCCTGCCTTGTTCCCTCACCTGATGTATCTATGCTTTCGTATGTATGTAAGAGGTTTGTCTGCCGAGGACTACTTGACATCCAAGAGCGAAAGACAGGGACATTCGAAAATTTAGACTGGGAGTCGCATCGTTTTTCTCATAGAGAAAAGAGAAAGTTAAACACGAACGCAAATTTACTCTTCACGTAAAAACAATTTGAAAACCCCTGGCAATGCCCTAGAATGGTTCGGGGCTGTCAACGGATCAGTGAAAATCATGGGTGTTGTGCTGTTAACGTACCTGATAAAGGGGCTAAATCCTCTTGATGAGAGATTGACTCTCACAACCCAATACGTCTTACGATTAAACTCTTCATTATAAGGAGACTTACTCTCTCATAATATTATTCTTCTGTTAACTTCTAAGCTTTCTCCTTCGACTTAACCTTCATTGATCTTCAACAGTTCTGTACTTCTTTCTTTCTCTTCTCTTTCTCTCTCTATAACTGCATACTCTTTTCTTCTCTCAGTTCCTTAGCAGCACGCTATTTATTTGTTTGCGTGGCTATGTTTGCCCGCTCTTAGTGATTAAATAAGAACTAAAACCTTCCTGCTGTTCAAAGCTAATGTCAACATAAAATTAATCAGTTTCCTAGGCTAAATTACTACTATGTCCATTTTAAGGATAAATGTGTTCCGAGGGACATCAAGTTTGGACCCCAATTTTATAATATCCTTAAATTACAACGAAAAAATTGAAAAAATTAGATCGATCCTAGAATGCTGGAAATTTCGCAGACTTACATTATTAGGGAAAATAGCAGTTTTGAAGAACCTGGTTGCATCTCAGTTAGTCTTCATATTCTCACCAGCTTCTGCAAACTAACCATGAAGCGATTAAAGAAATCAACACAATTTTCTATAAGTTTCTATGGAATGATAAAGGAGACAAAATCAAACGAAAGATAATGATTAATGACTATTCCGAAGGAGTCAATCGTCTACGGAGACAAAACACCAAAACCCAATCTAAGTATGAAAATCGCTTTTCAAAATTTCTTATGAGTCAACAGCCATCTAAATTTATCTACCAAGAATCTGCGTCAAAAAACTGTGAAAGGCCAATTTCATGTCAAGAAAAGTGGCGCAAAGACATCAATCTTCCCCCAAAGGAAATTATTAATTGGAAAGTCGCTTATCAAACATCCTTTCAATGCACAAAGAGCAGTAAACTTATCACTTTCAACTTCAAATTGTTACATCGCCGTTACCAACTAACTGTTTCTTAAAAAAAGTTGGACTTAGAGACGATGATAAGTGTTCTTTTTGTAATAAGGAAACGGAAACCTTGATACACTTATTTTGGAGATGCGAAAAAAAAAAAAAAAATATGGGATAGTCTTTTTAAGTGGATGCAGTCTTGCCAACTTTCTTGAGGTGAACATAATTACTTACACATAAATACGGCTTTGGGTCTGAGGCCAGATAGATCTAAACACAAACTCCAAATCAATTTTTGTTGCTTAATTGCCAAGCACCATATCTGTTTTTGTCGCTCAAAAGAACATCCCCCCAATTTAAACAACTTTTTGCTTATTTGAAACACATTTATCAAATAGAAAACAATGCCTTGACTGTCAAAAATAAATGGGAACCCTTGTTGCCTTATATAAGCCTTTTGACCTGAGTCTCCAAAACCTAATTAATTAAATATAAATATCTTCTCTACATCTCTTCTTTGTTTTGTTTGGTTTCGACTGTGCCCTTTTACCCAAGGAAAAAAAAAAGGAAACGAAAGAGTAGAGAGAGAAAAACGAAAAAAGGACCAGATGTATCAACTTCGCTATTTGCTTTTAGCCTGCTGCTCTCCTCTCTTGATGTGTGTGTCTTTTTTTTCTTCTTCTTTTTTGGTTTTTTGGTTTTGGTTTTGTTTCGTTTTTGTTTTGTAGTTTTTCTTTCTTTTGTCTCCTTTTACTTGTATTTAATTTGTTGTTTGTTAAAATAAATAAAAAAACACTTGGGTGTTTATACAAAAAAAAAAAAAAAAAAAAAAAAAAAGTTTGGAGACAAGATGTCTCACTCTTAAAAAGCACACTGTTAATATTTATCTTTCTGCATGCAAAGCTTATTAGTAAATTGGCAGGGGCACCCAGCGAGAACATAGTTCAAAACCACTTAAACAAAGCATTGTTAAACGTATTTTAGTATTTAAACGGTAGATATAGGCATATTTTTATCCCCTGAAAATTTTTCATCTGTTCGGATTTCCTAGCTGAAAGTCTAGTGATCCGAAAATTATAGGGATCAAAACTTACCTTTTCGAAAATTTCAGCCAGAAAAAAGGCTCCCGAAAATTCTAGGTGACCTTTTAACGGGTAAAAATCCGTTAAAAATGGGCAATTATGTCATTTTTAGATGTTCGAAAATCCTAGGAGAGGCAGGCAAGCAAGAAATTTTACAACCAATGTTCCGAAAATTCGAGATCTCAAATCGTCTTCCGAACAGATATTTTCCGAAATTGTCGTTGGGTGCCCCTGAATTGGTTATTCATCATTTTTCATTGTTAAAGCCCATTGATCGGATATTTATCGAACTTTCATACGCTTTCTATATATCTTCAAAATCGGGGAGATAAGCCCAACAAATAACTTTCAGAATCTCGTACACTGCTCGCAGTTTTTCATAGCTAATTACAACGTCACAACAAGAAGGCACATTATACAAGATCACTGTGCGACCTAAAAAAATGTTTATTATTCATTCAAAATATTCCCCGATTCTGATTGGCTAAAAGCACACGTTTAATTCACCATAACCAGTTACTGATAACCAAATTTGGAAGAATTTTGACTTTAACGAGGAAATGACGTCAAAAATGCAGCGTTTTCGCAGGTTAAGGCACCATTAACCGAGAAGACCTGGGTTGAGTTGTTTTGGTTGTGAACTTGAAAAAATGGCGGACATTTCACTCGTCTCAAGAGTAAGAACTAGGCGAAAAAATTGCCAAAAACATGGCAAGAACAGCAAGAAGACAACTCGAAGGGCGACATCTGCTATTTGGAGAATATTTGCGGAGCTGGACAAACCTAAACGTACAGTACCGAAGATGAATTGAACATGATCTCCATAATTCTTCATAAGATACTCAGCCTCATTCATTAACTGTTAAATAACAGTACTCGTTATTTTTCTAGTGCAGTAAACTTCCACATTAATAACACCTTGATAAAACGGACAACAGCCTAATCCTTAGCACAAATTACAGATGTTTGACCAAACTGTCGATTTTTTTTTTTTAAAGCCTGTTATTACTGACTCATTTAAGGTCACAACATCACAATTTTATTGTTCTAAATCTAGCTTTAACCCACACACAGCGTCATCTCTCAACGAGTTACAACAGCTCCTGGTTACTATAAAAAACTTTCATCTCTCTTTTTTCGTCATGTAAATTTGTCTTTTTGGCTGGATTCATTATTAAGTGGAAATTGATACTCAGAGTGCTCTGTCATGACGATTCAAGCTCCTAAAATTATTAAAGGAACTAAATTTGGAACTCTTAAAAAGCCCATGTTCAGTTTATTTCATATGATTGTTTTTTTCATTTAATGGGAAAATAAAACGAACTATTAAGGGTACGACGTCCAGTGAGGAATATTTGAAATAATCGCGGCCTTCCCTCGAATAATCGCCCCCAGCTATTGTTCGAGGAAATACGGTATCGTGCTCGCATTGAAATCTAAACGTTCCCATTATCCTTTTTTCAGCAAGAGATAAGTGCTTGCTGACGTTTCCTATTCAATCTATTCATAATTTGCAAGTTCAATAAAAGACTTAATGGAAGAGACATCACTCTCTGTTTCGCAGAGATTTCACGCACGCTATCTTTTCCCTCTCCCAAGCCCTCCTGTCTGATCAGTTTTTGCTGCATCACATTGCAGACATGTAATTTAGTCCTACAGAATATTGCTGATATGTATGGAGGCAAAGAAGCAATGCACTTGCTACCATTGCACTTCAGCTAGACAGAGAGGGAATAAAACGGGATGAGAAGATGGCGAGAGGGGCAGGGGGGTTTCGCGATTATTCTAGTGAGGCGATGATTTTAAATATTCCCGTCAAAAATTTGAATTATTTTTGAAAACTCGTAACGTGGGCGATAATTTAGAGAGGTTTACAAAAAAGGATGATATTGCAAAACCGCATCATAGTTGCCACCTGCTTCTTTTAAAAGAAGATGGATCTCGCATGCGCGTCATGTTTAAATAGTGTTATTTGCGTTGAACTTCCCGTTTTACAACTTAGAAAACTTGAAGATCATTTTTACAAAAACGGAAGTATTGGTCCGAAGTCATAGAGTCGTACAATGTAACTACTCATAAAAGAGAGGTGTCATAATTATGCACGTGTAAAAATTGGTTTAAAAAGCTTTCGCTTCTTGAAACCTTTAACTGTTGCTATTGTTATCAACTGATATTGGATTGACAGAAAGATGACTGTTGCACTCTTCTTAACAAGTAAATTATTAATAAATTCAATAACACGTATAAAATGGGTCTTTTGATCATGAATTAGTGGCTGAAAATACAAAGATTCAGTGATTTTATGCACCGTCGGACCTAAAAAATATATAATAATGGTGGCGGTCTTTTGGTGTCTCACTCGCTTGTTCGTTCTCACTGTTGTGATGGTAGTTTCATCGGTAATGTCCGAATCGGACTTCGGCGCAAGTGTTTTTGAAACTCAAATTGGTAAGTTAACGCCTATAATTAACTAAAATTTTCAAACCATCTTTATGATTCCCACAGTTATGTCCAGGATCGATCTTGTTAGCAAAAATTTGCCAGCAAATTGCTTTCGCAATTGTCGCAAAAGAAATAATTGAGAAAAAATTATGTAAGAAAATCACTTACAAATATCGCAAAAATCCCAAAAATAACAAATCCAGCAAGAATCAATACTTAGAAAAAAAAAGAAACCAAGAAGGACCCCGAAATGTCCGCAAATATCGCAAAAGTAACAAGGATTTTTCTTGCTAGCTGAAAACACCCGTGACAAATATCGCAAAAATCGCAAAAATAAGAAATCTAACAAGAATCAAGACTTGGAAAAAGAAGAAGCCAAGAAGGGCCCCGAAATGTCCCCAAATATCGCAAAAATTGCAAAAGTAACAAGGATTTTTCTTGCTATGTGAAAAGATTGAGCAACAAATATGGCAAAAATAGCAAGAATAACAAATTTAACGAAATACTTCACTTAGAAAGACAAAAGGTCAAGAAGGGCTTCGAGATGTCCTCAAATTTCGCAAAAATCGCAAAAGTAACAAGAATTTTTCTTACTGTGTGAAAAGACTGAGCAACAAATATGGCAAAAATTGCAAGAATAACAAATTTCACAAAATTCTACACTTGGAAAGAGGAAAGGTCAAGAAGGGCTTCGAGATGTCCGCAAATTTCGCAACGTTCTTGTCCAGTAATTTTGTAATGCTTTCCATTTTCGCGAAAATGAAATCATCAGTTACAAACGTGACACTATTTATAATTACTGACGGTAGCAAAATGCTATAATATCAATCTGTGTATGCTTCGTTCTTCCATCAACATACAGCTACAATGCATAGAAATGAGTGTCGCTCACAGAAGGGGGCAAAAATTCAGCAATAAAAGGGGGTGGTTAACAATCGTTCCAAAATATCAAGAATAGCAGATTGGGGGAAAAGTAAACGGGTCATGAGATCTGCGCATTATACATGAATGTTGCGGTGCAATTCCCATAGTTTTATAAACAGGGATTGCCGAAAGTAACAAGAATTTTACTGCCATGTGAGACGATTTAGTACCAAATATGGCAAAATTCCACAGATTGCGCTAGAGTAACAAGAATAGGCAAGAATTGTTGAAGGGCAAGAAAGGTCCAAGAATTGCGACTTTTGAGATATTTGCGGACATTTCTGGGCCCTTCTTGATTTCTTCCTTTACTAAGTCTAGAATTTTGTTAAATTTGTTATTTTTGCGATTTTTACGATATTTGTCACGGGTGTTTTAAGCTAGCAAGAAAACTCCTTGTTACTTTTGCGATTTTTGCGATAATCGCGGACATTTCGGGGCCCTTCTTGGCTTCTTTGCTTTCTAAGTCTGGAATTTTGTTACATTTGTTATTCTTGCGATATTTGCGATATTTGTCACGGGTGTTTTTAGCTCGCAAGAAAAATCCTTGTTACTTTTGCGATTTTTGCAATAATTGCGGACATTTCGGGGCCCTTCTTGGTTTCTTCTTTTTCTAAGTCTAGAATTTTGTTAAATTTGTTATTTTTGCGATTTTTGCGATATTTGTCATGGGTGTTTTTAGCTAGCAAGAAAAATCCTTGTTATATTTGCGATTTTTGGGACATTTTCGGACATTTCGGGGCCCTTCTTGGTTTCTTCTTTTTCTAAGTCTAGAATTTTGTTAAATTTGTTATTTTTGGGTTTTTTGCGATATTTGTCATGGGTGTTTTTAGCTCGCAAGAAGAATCCTTGTTATATTTGCGATTTTTGGGACATTTGCGGACATTTCGGGGCCCTTCTTGGTTTCTTCTTTTCCTAAGTCTAGAATTTTGTTACATTTATTATTTTTGCGATATTTGTCATGGGTGTTTTTAGCTCGCAAGAAAAATCCTTGTTATATTTGCGATTTTTGCGATATTTGCGGACATTTTGGGGGTCCTTCTTGGCTTCTATTTTTTCTAAGTCTTTATTCTTTTTAGATTTGTTATTCTTGCGATTTTTGCCATATTTGTTAGTGATTTTCTGACATAATTTTATCCCAATTATTTCTTTTGCGACAACTGCAAAAAACATTTGCTAGCAAATTTTTGCTAACAAGATCGATCCTGGACATATCTCGATTCCCATGCTGAGTTCATTTCCTCACATTATAATTGTCGTGTTTTTGAAAAAAAAAATGCTCTACACGTGTCGTTTTTAAGTCAAATGGTTTTAATGTTAAGACACGAGCTAGTAAATCTGGCATGAATCAGACTTGCAAAAACACCTCTGTCCTTTGGGGTAACGATAGAAAAAGAAGTCAATCTCAGGGAGTGTTTGTCCGATACCAGACATTGGCTGAGATTAGTAAGCTGAAATAACGAGACACATCCTCAGCACTCACTGAAGAATTCAAAACGAAAGTTGACCGTATTACCGAGAGGTGGCCGTAAGGCGGGGTTCCACTGTACTAAGTTATAATTTTAGCCGGGCATTGAACAAAAATCGTCAAACTGATTATGCTAAACTTATTAGTTCCTTGAGACTTTTTTTCATTTTTCTCATCCATTTGTTGAACATTTTCAGACCATGTTTTAGTTGGTAATGTTATTAACACGTCCGTTGTTGCTGAGGCTGTTGAATGTCACCAAAAATGCCTCAGAAATACCAGCTGCAAGTCGTTTAATGTTCATCCTGGTGCAGATGTTACTAAACACGTTTGTGAGCTTAACAACAAAACACGGAAGATGAAGCGGGATGATTTTATAAAGAAGAACGGGTCTGCTTATTATGGCTCAGTGAAGGTTAGTAAAAGTTAAATCAAATGAACGATGTGAAATTCAAACCAGAGAGTTTTTTAAATTCCAAAGTATGAGGCTATACCCTTACTTTTTTATTAGAAATAGGGGTAATCGAAATAACACCGCTTGGTTTCTATTGTTCACAATATAAAGTCCACCCGCCTTCAGAGGTATGATATTATCATTAAATTATGTTTTCGTCCTGTTTGTGCAACGCAGGTGTCCTGTGTTCCTGTTTCTCACAATAAAAATAAACCAACTAACAGCGGTCAGTGTCACCCTGGATACGAAGGAAAACGATGCGAGAGGAGTGAGTTATGCTTCGTTATTATTAATAGCGTCTACGCGCGTGCGAGGAGTTCCATACCTAAGAAAATTTGGTTATCTATCCGTCCGATAAAAAATCACGTTATCATACGTGCAGCCTGCCTAGCAGGCGCAAGATTATGGAAGTCTGCACAACAATATGGAGGAAATTGTGGAAAAACTAACAACAAACACCACTTCCAAAAATTTACTTACTTTAAAAGTCTTTCTCTGTTTTTTGTTGCTCATTGCGGCTAGTTTCAGTTACAAATTGCTACTGTTTTTCAATTGAATAAAGTACTTTCTTATGCCTTCCCCTTAATTATTGACTATTTTCGAATCTCCCATAGTGCACTCTGTTTTCCCCCCCAAATTTGTTTAAAAGTGTTTGTTTTCATATGCTCTAGGAAATATGCAGTTCCCCAGGAGCATTTGAAAATAATAATATACAAAATTTAAGGGGTAAACAGAGGCTATTCTGGGATAACGAGACAAATAATTCAAGAAGGTAGTAGAGGAGTTTTTTTTAACAATGACACTGGAGAAACCAGCGAAATGTCAAACTTAGTGAGTTTATTAATGGGTGAAATAACTTTAAAAGTGTGAAATGTATAGCAGCGAAATTTAGTAGTTTAGTTTAATGTAAAGAGTAAATTGAAAGATTAAACTGGCAGGAAGAATGTCTCAATGTGTCTGTAATTAAGCAAAAACGAAGCGGATGGTGCTTTGTGCCGAGTTCACAAAGGAATTAGTGCTCGTCAGTAATCGAAAAAGCGAGCTTTGTTCTCTATAGTTGAACCACCCGTAAGCGACAACCCAAAATGCGATGATTTAGTGGTCGCTTACAAGTATCGATCCACAGAAAAAGGTCCCGACAAATATTATGGCAAACCCGGAATAAAACTGTCAGGCTACTAAACCCGTCGCGGTGGCTTATGAGAGGTGGTCGTTTAAAAAAGGTTCTAATATCAGAGCTTTGACTGAAAAAAAAATTGGTGTTTTGGATACGTGGTCACTCCCCGGGGGGGGGGGGGGGACTCCTCATACGAAAGGGTTGGTGATGCTCGTCGGAAATTTTGAATTAAACCCCTAAAGGAGACCGATCTGGGCGTGGCTCAAGCTTTTTTTGACCCCTAAAAGAGACCATGTTAAAACACAGACAAATGGGAAAACTTGGATTATATGAATGGAGTAACTAAAACGAATTAAAAATATACACATCAAATTTATATTTTTATATTTTTTCGCGTGCAACCCTAAACGAGACCTTCACGGCTAAATATGATGGCGTTTTGCCCAGAACACCCTAAATGAGACCAAAATCCGAAATTTACAACCCCAAGGCGAAACGACGAGCATCCCCACCCCCTTCATATGCGGAGTCCCCCCCCCCCCCCCCGGGGGTCACTCGCTCACGGAGGGCGGTTCGGCTGTAATTCCTTTATTAATTTTTTTCTTTTCTTTTCCTTTGCACGTCTGAAACGTTTAAGCGCATTTTGCAGAGAATATTACTTGAGTGTGAAAATGTATTGTTTTCTTTAGTTGTAATGAACCAGCCTGCTCCAAGACCTTTTAGGTCTTGTAAGGGCATCCGGGACGCTGGGTACGCCAAGGGAGACGGGAGGTATATAATCGACCCTGAGAATAATGGAAATCCTTTGAAGGTTTATTGTGACATGACAACTGACGGAGGTAAGATTCGCCATATTCTTTTATCTGTGATTTCTTAAGCAAAGTACCAAGCTTTTTGAGAAAAATCCACTTTTCAGCATAAAACAACCCAATCTGGCCATTTAATGTAAAATCAGGTGAAAAAATCGGCAAAAGGCGATTTTTAGGGTTTTTGATTAAAAATGTGATTTTTTCGTATCACCACGAAAATCATCGGGATAGACACCATAGCAGATTAATAATCCACTGCGCGAGACTATTCACAGTACAATGTATTCAAGTGTGAATAAATGCAATAAAATTGCTGTGACAACGAAGAAACTTGGGTAAATTAGCAGAGTAGCTAAAGTCGTGAGCATAGTAGATAGATTTGTTTTCAATGAAATGATAGGCCAGCCTTTTGTCATGGTTTAGGGTAATTAAAATAATCGACAAGACATTGTAAACTCCAAACTCAGAAGTGGTAGTGATGTTGGTGGTGGTGGTGGGAGAAGAGGGGGGGGGGGGGGGGGTGGTTGAAACATCTTAGGGATATACCTTTGTAACATCTGGGTTTACTGGGGAAAACAGGGAAAATTCTTACATTCGAAGGTAATAAGTTATAGAAATAGAACTCCTTAAGACATTGTTTATCTTCCTGATTTTAGGAGGCTGGCTTCTTGTTTCTAACGTTACGATGAATTCAACGAATATACTGGGCCTAAGCTTGTATATTTATCTTTATGATTTTAGGAGGTTGGCTTCTTGTTTCCAACATTGTGATTGGTTCAACTACTCCCTCTCAGCTACCAGTCAAGACTTCATACCGTGGAATAACCAGTGATCAAATGGTTCTCACGAAAACCGCCATGAATGAGCTGAGAACAAACTTGTCTTTCACCCAACTGAGATTCCACTGCTTTAAAAAATATGGACGTACGTTCCACGTTACCACTGCTGCCAACAGCAGCGGTGAAGCTGTAGTCCAGTACTTCAGCGGTCAGACAGATGTCCAGCCCGCCTCGTGTGGCTCATATGTCATTAGGGAAAATGACAACTCAAGGCTGGCAAGAGTTTGTCAGAATTGGGGATTGGAAAATGGCGTGTACACAGTTGGCAAATGGGGTCATGGTCAAAATCAAGACAGGCTGTATATATATCCTGCTTTTACATTTGGCAAATATCATTGGTTAATGAACCCACCTTATTTTCTTTGCGATGATAACATCCCAAATCCAACATCTTCTGGTGATTTCTGGAAAGTCTATGTTCGCTAAGAACTTGAAAAATTGATTGCAGTGGTCAAATATATATTATCTTATTAAGAGACTTTCTTTGTACAGTTATTCAAAAATTGTGTTTAATAATAGGTATCACGGAGGAAATTAGTCATTATGCTAAATTTTCATATTTATTTGCATTTCTATTTGTTTCTATCGTCCAATCATTAACTCTTATTTTCCATATTTATCCTTATTTATTAGGATTTACGCTTACTTAGGCACTTAAGCTATTTATTGATTTTTCGAATATATTTCGAATAGTATTGTTCTCCCTAACATAACCTACAGACTATCTGTTTATGGTGCCTCCGTTGCGGAAATTAATGTCCTTCAGCAATTTTTAGACATAAGCTATGAGTTACTCTTTATATCTACACAGTTAAATATTAGATCATTACCACAAAAACAAGATAAAGCGATCTTTCAAAAAGCTAAACAGCATGATAACCACCCTCTGAAGGTGTGCTTACCGCAAGAAAAGAACAATCTAACCTGCAATCTTAGACGTAAAAGCTTCCAAAGGCCAAACATAAACACAGAACGTTATAAGAACACATTTGTAAATAGATTAATTTTTTAATACAATCTTTTATGATATTTTATGTCAGACATGTGTAACTAGTTTTTCGCATTTGTCAATCTTTTTATTCTATTGTAATTTAGCTGAACTTTTAATCTTTTTATCCTGTAACATTGGATATGTATTCTTATCTAATGAGCAATAAAGACGTTTATTATTTATTATTATTAGAGAGGATTATAACCTTACACTTATAAACCCTGGGGGATTATCATTACCATGGGGGAGGATCGACCCCTAGAGAGGATTATAACTTCACACACCTATACCCTGGGGATGGATTATCAACCTCTAGAAAGGCTTACCACCCTTTCACACATTACCCTGGGGGATGATCAACCCCTAGAGAGGATTATAACCTCTCACGCATATATCCTGGGGGATAATCAGCCTCTAGATGGCCTCTTACACTTTACCATTGGGGATATCAACCCCAATCTCTCCTCTCACTTTACCCCAGGGATTTTGGCCGAGTTGGATTTGGAAGTGTTTAGCCCTGGGCAAAACATTGTTGGCTGTTACATGTTGCGTCCGTTTGCACATAGCCTGCGTGGCAAGCGTTTCCAATCGAGTTATTGCGCGAAAGTTAGAGCAGAAGCAAAAAAAAAAAGGTTCCTTCTTTCCCCTCCCCCTCTCCCGTCATTCATTTTTTTTTCGCTCTTGTCCCAACTTTCTGGACGAACCTCGCGAGGAAACGCTTGCTACGCAGGCTAGTTTGCACACCTTGTTGGTAGTTGTTGCGCAATGTTTGAAGCTGATCAAACTACCAACAGCGTTAGAAGTTACTGGGTCCGTCGACTGTACGTAGCTTTACGCCCATGGATGAAAATCAGTTGCAGAATAAGGGTTATGGGTCGAAAAAGTTAATCACGAATGAATTTTTTCCTCAATAAATGGTAAGTATTAATTTACTACTTTCACAAAGACCATAATGCGCCTTGTTTGCCCCTCAAAATTTTGCATAACCATTTTTCTCAATTTCTCCTGGGTATTACAGTCATCCTAAGAGAAATCCAAGACAATGGTTATGCAAAATTTTGGAGGTAAACAAGGTGCATTCAGGACCCCCGGAGCGGATTTTCAAGTTGGGGGGGGGAGGGGGGGGGGGCTAATACGAACGCGTAAGCGTAACCATACTAGTGGGGGCAAACTAGTGGGAAAGTTTCAAATTTAAGTCTTCTGAAATGGCTATAAAAGCATCTAAAACTGCCAATAGTAATGTAAATTTGTAATTATTACATCGGCACTTAAAACAACAATTTACCAACTGGCCCCACGTTATACCAAAATTAAATAAATAGACTTTGAAGCTAAACCCAACACATGCAACGGTGGAGTGTCATCCGGACATTTTTAACTAGGATTCTCTGAAGGTGCCAAAGTTGGCTTTCCGATTGTCATTAAGAGCTACAAACTCACTGGCAACAGCTACAAGAAAAAGTTTGTCTGTTCTCTGTTTGTGGGTGTTCAGTATTGTAAGATTACTAAACCTTGTTTGTGTGGTAAGTGACAGATCTGGGTAACCAAAGTAAAAAAAAAATTACCGTCCGAAAAAGTGGGCAGGGCTAAAGCCCCCCAGGCCCGCCCCCTGCGAGGTCCCTGGCATGATGATCTATGTGAAAATTTTGAATTGCATCTGATCATGAAGTATGAATTTTTTATCTTTTCAGCTCGATTCGTTACGTGGAATTTACACGCGGCCTTGATTACCGTAGTTATTCGATTAACCGTCCTGGGCGCTTATTAAATTTTTGGACCTTGAGAGCGGGCGCTTCTTCGAAGCTGGGCGCTTATTAAATTTTCATCATTTTCAGCAAGTGAAGTATGTTTATTTTGCAACAAGACAATAAATGCTAATAACAAAACGCGAAGAAGTAACAAAACAAGGTTTCTGTAAAATACTCTGAAGAAAACTCCGTCCTCGAGTAAGTCTCTTATTAGAATTTATTAATACAAGTGGATGGGATGGGGGTGAGCACTTATTTGAGTTTGATTGGGGGAGGGGAGGGGGTGGGCGCCTATTCGAGGCTGGGCGCTTATTAACTTTTTCTGCCTTTAGGATGGGCGCTTTTTCGAGGTGGGCGCTTATTCGAGGTTGGGCGCTTATTCGAATAAATACGGTATGGAAATTTAAACAACACACTTCTTCATTTGTACGATGACTTGATTTTACTACTACTAACAGAAACGTTCAGGGTTTTGCTTTTGTTGCAAATAAGGGCTTATTTTAGTTGCCGCTAACAGCATCGGTGAAGCTGTTGTCCAGTACTTCAGCGGTCAGACGGATGTCCAGCCCGCCTCGTGTGGCTGATATGTCAGAATGGAAAATGACAACTCATATTTAGGTGGAGATTGTAAGAAATGGAAAAATGGCAAATGGGGGATACATAATGCAAAAGAAAAAGGGTAAAGGGTATTTACTAATATATAGATTTAGCCAGGGCTAAAAGCGAAGCTCCCATTAATAAATTTATAATTTAAATCAAACAATAAACTTGTAATCCACAAATCAGTTAACTTTAAGGGAAAGCTAAGACTAAGTGATTTTAGAGGGGAAAAAAAATCTTACATCGAATTGATAGCCGTATATATACACCCAAAAAATAGCAATCATCTTCGATCACATTTTAGAGCCATAATGGCTCTTGATCACAGTAGATTAGGCCTGGAAAACGAATTTTTGGAAAACAAATCAGGGCGAATTTTTTGCGTTCCACAAGTTTACTTAACAAAAACTTGCCAACAACTCTGGGGGCGTGTAAACCAACATTTCATACTTTTTATACATCACATCTGAAACAGTAATATGAGGCGTTGTTTTTATCATATAGACCTCAGCCAAAATGCAGTATTTCACAATTTTTTCAAGACAAATTGCACTCATTCAATATTCAGAACCGTACGAAGCACGCGTGGGCTTTTAGCAAAACCGTTCAAAAAATTTCCAAAATCACCTATACGGTCAGCCGGTTCTCACTTTTGACAAGCGCCAAATTTTCAGTGAACATTAAAAGAGTTACGCTTCAACATAATAAAGAATTTATTGTGTTTATTTCTTTTATTAAATGGTTTTATAACGATGTGTAATCTTAAAAAGCGTTTGATACGAGCAGCATTTTGAGTACTCCTGCAAGCGTTGTTTATGAACGACTGAAAACAAACGGCAAAGCGATTAAAATTGTAAGAGACTACTAACAATCAAAAAAAGAAATGTAATCCGGTGAAACATTTACAGAGACAACAATTTTCATTCACGAAGACAAGTATTAAAGCGTCTCTAAAAATCCTGAGTCTTTAAGCTTAAGCTTAAAGCTTTTAGCCGGCTTCCTGGTGTTTACTGTTTTCAAAGATGAACTCGAGGCAAGAAAATCGCTCAGCTTTCTTTCTATAGCCAAAATTATAACTAAATACTCTTCGGAACGTTTTTTCGTTCTATATGCGGAGAGAAAATATCGACTAAAGGCTTTTTAAAGTTCTGTAAGCTTATATATACTAGATCAGATCATTGTCTCAGATCTTAACACAAACGTGCATAAATTAGCCTCATAAACTGCGCTCGACTTCATGAAATTAGATATAAAAAAACAAACATACACTGTATACAACAATTACTTAGGCTTACCATTCGAGATGCAGCTCTTGAAAGCTATAAAGTAAGGCCAGAATCGCTTGAGGGACTTTTCAACCCGCATCCAGCAAGGTAAAAACGAAAGCGATGCATCCGAAATCGGATTTCCAACTTTGGCAACCGGCGCATTTCCCGACCAAAAATTCAATAAACAAACCAGCCATGAATCAAAGAAGACTGTTGATAGCAGCTGTATTTCATTTTAAGCATCCAGTGGAAAAAGACAGTAAAAAACATCACAAGTTGACAAAATACTCTGTCAGCTTCAGCTGTCAAACTGAAAGTAAACAAGGTTCAAGATGCTGTATAAATTTTCTGCATGAACTCACCTGTCAAATTTTGACCAATCAGAGCATAAAAATTGGACGGTCGTAGAGCGTGATCAACGCTTGACTATGGTGAGAAAAGAGAAAAGCCTCTGTCTTCCCTGCTTGTATTTTTAAATGACTGGCTGAATTTTCGAGTCCGAGATCAGTTTGAAATCAAAATGTTAATAGCGCGGGGACATAGCGACATTAACACAACACTTTCTGTCATCATGTCACTATTTTGCTGCCGTTCTCTTTGCCTTTGTATTTCTCTTTCGCGTTGCCTTTGTCTGTTCATTCTAGCTCTGTCTCGTTCTACTCGCCGGCGTTTTTCACTATAATTTTCTCTCCTTCTTCTCGCTCTGACTCTTTCTACTTGCTTTCTTTTTTTCAAAACCAGTTGCGCGATATAATTGCGCGACGTTGCGCCATGCGATTTCCCGCCCAAAAAAAATCGCTACTTTCCCCTACCCCAAGAGTCCATGCGGACTACTTTCCACTACCCGGAAAGTCCGTACGGACGGACGTACGCTACGCCAAATTTTTTGGGATGGATAGTTTACCAAATTTTCTTACCCATGGTGCTCCGCTGCGCGCGCTTCGCGCGCGCGGGAGCTCCGCTATGAAGGCCTATACGTGGAATCTCCGCCCGACAGGGGAACCTTTTTCAGGTTTCATGTAAGTACATGAAAGGGTGAGGATTGATTAGTTGACGTAAATGAAAGGGCAGTAAAATCTGTCATTTTGTTTAGTAAAAAGGCCAAAAAGGACTAAAAGATGCATTTTATGGCTGTGAAAATGTCGAGGAAACGTTATGTAAAACTTTGTACAGTACCTCTGGGTTTCTAGGTTTTACTGACCATCAGAAAAAGGGATAATCGTTACAAGGAAATCTCTTTTTGCGCACAAACTGCTGGGTGAAGAAATGAATTGATCGAAAATTGACGTGGCTAATCTAGCAAATAAGGAAATTGCACCATGTTTCCTGGCTCACTTCGGTTTTCAACCTGGCTCTTAGGCTTTGTTTACACTATGCGAGACAGCTTTTGCGCCGCCATGTAAACCATCGGATACTGAGCTTCAATCTGTTTACACAGTTCATTTTTCCCTTTATGCAAAGATCAAATTTTATTTCAATATTACCTCGATTTATATGAGGGATTTTAAGCAAAATGAAATCTAACTTTGATTAATTCAAGCCAACTTCTTGATTAAATCAGATGAGCATTTTTTCGCTTTTTGGCTACTTTGAAAGAAATTTGAATTCTTATGGCGGTTCATGTTTATGGCAAAATTGTACAGAACTGTCTTCTAAATTGATACATCAATAACAGGTGACACTATGATCCCTTTCCATTACTTTAACGTAAATTAAACTTTAGCTTCAACGTTGTCCTTTCCAAGACCATTCGAAAACGTATTGTTCGCCTTAGTTCAACTTAATCCAGGGAATATATTCTATCATTACTAAGGCTTTTGCACCAATGATTGGATGACTTTTAAAAATGGCAACGGTCGCTTACGGAGGAGAAATAGGCGACGTCGAAGAATAATTTTTTATCGTGGTGACGAGAAGGAAGAAGTTAGCCTGCTCAAAGTATAGAACTGTTTTCGAATAATCGAGTGGAGAAGCCGTTACGACACTTTGCCATGGTAGCAAAATTTCTGGATGACAACAAACCGAAAAAGTCACTTAATAATTGAACTCGCATTGTTTCAAACTTCATCGATCTTATTCGCTTTCATTTAATTTGTCAATTGTTGGCGAAATTTTCTGGGGTTGTACCCGAAAGGACTGTATCTAAGTTTAGAAAAAGAAAAACAATTTTCGTTTGTTTTCACCTAACCCATAAAGCAGGCGCGTGAAATTAGGACGTTTCATGTGCAGTCGAGCAACGACGGCTAAGAAATGTACAAATAAAGCGTGATGCACGGGCAAAGTTGTTGTTTCGCTAATATAAACCTATTACTTTTTGACCTTCTCACTGCGCCATCGTCGTTGCTTAAGCTCGGTATTTTTGTGATCCAGAAATTTTGTTACCATGGGAACGTGACGTCAGGCTTCTCCTCTTTATTATTTTTTCCTAGTAGGTCGTTTCCCTTTCTTTTCACAGATCTTTCCGTCTAAAACCTGTGGTGAAAATTTCAGTTTTAAGTCACATATTAGATCATTAATAAATAAATTTCCAAGTCTGTACAGGGGGATGGGGGGAGGAGGCGCACTCTGAGCTTGCAGGGCTATTTGAACCGTGTAAAAGAACAAGAGAATTAGAGGAAAAAATGGGAGGAAAAATGGGAGAATTTTTCTTTAACTATCCGACAGAATATGCTAATAGTCGGTTCATAAAAAAAGCTTCAGCGTATTCTCGACGATAGTATCTTGGAGTTTCAAGCCTGATACTTAGGCTATTACTGTTGCGAAAGAAAAACTGCAACGGATGGCAATATGAGTGAACGAGTGAATTGTGGAAACATGAGAGCTTACAGCTGTATCTTATCGAATTTCAAAGTCCAGTGGACCTTAAGAGGACCTTAAGAAGGGAACTTCTAAAATGTCAAAAACAATCAAGACTCCTCCACGTACATCTACTTCCGAGGTAAGGCGATAACTCGATAAGCCTTCCTGTTGCTTCTTAAGGGGGAAAAACCTTATAAGTTATATATATCTAATTGGTCAGATTGAAATTGGCCAAATGGACTGTGTTATTTTTATTTAAATTTAAATTTTTATTTTAATTTGTTAAATTTATTTTTTTTGTGGATATAAAGCGGAATTTTTAGTGTTATAAAACTACAAGCGGTGTGCTAAAACATTTTTGTGCGAACAGGTGTTTTCACTTACTAACTTGAGTTTTGAATGTCACCGTCAAAACATTGATAATTAGAAAAGTCAAACCATTGAGCCAAAAGGCTGCCATCTATAGATGGAAATTTTTACTTAGCTTCGTTCTAGTACCGAGTCTAAGAACTATCACCCGCCTTAACAGTAGTGTGATGTGATATTGATCAGTTCTGGAACTTCCTTTCCCCTCAGCAAGAGTTGACACTGTTTTAATTATGTCCGAAAAATAAATATATCTCTAAATGGTTTGTGTTTATCGTCTTAATGATGGTATTGGGTTTGACAAGCCTTCTCTTAGCTTATTTCTTCATAAAACAGTTTGGAGTTCAATGATTTTATATCTCTCTCACTCGACAAAATAAGGGCCAATTTGTATAAGTAATAGCATGATCTGTATAGTGATATTTAGCATAAATACCTCGAGTGATCGATAGATCTATTTCGAAATTGTCGTACGTAATTTCACGAGCCGTTAGGTGAGTGAAAGTTGAGACAATTTTGAAACTCTAGGCTCTTGAGTGCTCTCCAAACTTCCTGAACGCTCAATATATCGACATACGCACAGCTAAAGCATGAACTAATTGTTTTATAACATTGTCAAAGCGATCAATGCAGCAGTTAACTTAAATTTTTATTATAGTAGCGTGAGGGCTCACAGCAGTACGCGTCAATGTCTGCGTGACTATATGTTTTTAAGTCACAATTATGTTTTTGTCTTGAAACTGAAAGAAAGTTTGCTCAAGTCGCTTAAGATAACAATAAAAAAGATTATAACATAACAAAAGTAAATCGAGCGCTCTGATTGGTCAGTTAGCCACTACCATTTGCCCGTGGGTGCACGCCAAGAAACTGAGCTAGCGAGGTAAAATTTAGGCAAATTCAACAAATCTCCTCTCCTGACGGTAAAATACACCGATGAAATGCACAGATGAAAAAAGGAAGTTGAAGAAAATACTAAGCTGTTGTTTTGAAGGAAAAAAGACAAAATTTGCCCTGGATGAATTAATCACTGTTTTCCTCGCGGCTAGAATCGGCTGAAGGAAAGTTGAGCGAGCGAAGATTTAAGGTACTTGTGAGTTTTTTATAGAAGAGAAAGTCTGTTTGAAATGTTAATTTATCAATTAGTATTGTGTGATTGACTTTTTGGTCAAACTGATGCTAAATTCAAGCAAATATTTTAGGAAACACGCTCAAATTCGAGACAGCTTCGTTGACAAGTTTTCATCGCATCGATTAAAAAGTTTAGCTGAGTTTAAACGGGCACATTACGCTGGAATAAGCGAATTTCATTTGAGTACAGAAAAATTTGGGTTTTCAAATAAATTTTTCAAAAAATAACTTTTGTGTGTATTATTTTGTTCCTCAGTGCTCATTTATATCAGTCGTTCAGAGAACGGTCGAAAAACAACAGCTTCAGCGCCGGTAGCCTGTGTACAGCCGCCCCTCCCCTCAAAAAAATCGGAAGGGAGGGGAGGGGCGGCTGTACACAGGCTACAGCGCCGGCTGTGTGTCGCGAATTTCAGTTGCAACTTTGACTTTCATAGCTGGATTTCCCCAGACAGATTTCGATACAAAGCTAGTTAATTTCTTTTTAAAATTAGTGTTACCCGTTATTCTAAAGAAATTACAGTCAAATTTTCTCATTTCTACTTTACGTTTATTTAAAAAACTGTCACATAAATAAGCTTGATAATTATTTCATTTATTTAGTTTTAGCTTATTTTTGAGAGTCTTTTTAGTTGGTGTTTATAGTTGCAGCTATAGTTTTCCCTCAAAGTTTTTACCCTAAAATTAAGAGCAAGTAGACAGATGCCATTCACAATAACAACGAAAAGCGTTTTGCAATTTACCTGAAGACGGATAACGGCTGATTCAGCGAAAGAAAAACTCAAGGGAGCGGACAGATGGCAGCATACATGAACTCGGACCGATGACTCAACCGAAGGCAAATGGAAAATTATGTTTTGCTTTTTTGATTATGTTATAAAAGAAATGATAAACGTTGCAGATGTGCAACCATGGAGTTATGGATGCACTTGGGAGGTTTGCTAAGCATTCAAGAAGCTAGAGTCGCACTTGGCTAACGCCTTGTGCGACTCTTACGCTTCTTTCGTGCTTAGCAACCTCCCGCGTCCATCCATAACTCCATGGTTGCACGCTGCACGTTTACCATTTCTTAATTGTATACATATTGAGGTACCGGAAAAGTATTTGACGAGTGCCCTCATCCCCTTGCGGTCTAGCGTTTAATAAATCCCCCGCGGTTTTTATTTTCATTCACGCTCTACGAGCTCTAAGTGGCCAACCATTTAAATTTTGAGAGATGTATGGGTGATTTCAGAAATAAAAATAGTGCAGACTGATTTCAAGGGAAAAAATATCCTGCACTCAAAAAAATATATCTATTATGGCGTATAATGCTGAAAAAAAAAAACTCTTACACCATTGAATCTCGCGAAAAAAAAATTCTTACCCAATCCAGATCACCCATACCCCCCACCCCCCCTTTCCTCAATAGTCAAATGGTCGACCCCTAAAGATAAAATAGAGGGTCTGTGAACAGGCTACCACTGCCCAGGGATGTATGAGTTTGAATATGTGGTGTAGCAGTAAAACGGAAGTAGTTTTTGTGCTCTCGAACGTTCATTGTAGTTGAGTTGTGATAACAAATACAGTTTTGATAGAGCCCAGGTTTACTTGAAATAGCAGTTAACTTTATTCCAGACTCGAATTGAAGAGTAGAAAGCTTGTCTTGTTTCCGTTGGGATTCCACAGGGAACATTTCTCGGTCCTCTGCTGGTCCTGTTATGACGTAGGTAATTACTTACCTTATTTTCTGCATACTAAAGTAAAACTTTTGCTAAGTGTTGTATTCATGGTGTTATATACTGAGTGCTAATATTGCTAATATTGCAAACCCTGACGAATAACAAGAAGATCTGCAGAATTAAGAACAGTGGCAACATCGATGGCAAATCGGTTTTTGATCCCTTAAAGTAGTCTACCAAAGCAGAAGTATACTTTTTGTGGAACCGAAATCAAAGAATTTGAATCTATGTAGTATTTAGGAATTAATTATCGTAAATTAATAGTATTGCTAAGCTAAAATGGTTCGTTCAAGCATATCGCATCACTCTCAAGTAACGTTAATTAACTTTCTTCTACAGCACCCTTCCTTTCAGCAACTTACAATTTGACCTTCTGCGTTTCCATTCTTGCAACGTATTATACTTCATATATCGTACATTTGCATTGATGTCGGTTTCCATTGAAATAATTAAAAAAAATAAAAATGTTGACTGAAAACACTGTTTCAACGTTTTAGCGAGCATAGACTTTCCAGAAATCACTAGTAGACGATGGGTTTGGGTTATGACGACAAACGATATCGTCATCTATATTGTTCGAATATGGTTCAATGAACCAATGATAGTTTAGGGCGACGAACGATATCGCCACATATATGGTTCGAACATTATTCAATGTACCAATGATAGTTTTCGCCTATTAAAACTCGACATCGCTACATCAGCTCAGCGAGTGAATGCACACGCCTTTAGGTTACTTGCATTCATTACACTCTCCAGGAATAACGTTTAGTTGCTGTTTGATTTTAATAAATGCTCTTGACTGAATAAATGCAAACAAACAATGATAAAAGGCAAACGTGAAACTTAGGAAAGATTGTATATAATTATGAAAAAACATTGCAGCTAAATTCTTGAAAAAAGTTAATACAATGTGAAAAGGGGGTAAAACTTCGAGGCAAAAGGCCTAATTAGGCATGCTTAAATAAATAAGAGAAAATAAGGAAAACACGAAATAATGCAAATGAACATTAGTTCTCAAAAGTTCTCTAAATGTCTAACTTAAGAACTGATTTTTCACATGATAACTGCTACCAAACGTATTTTCACTCCAAAACTATACAGAGAAAGCTATACAAAGAAAGTCTCTTGGTAAGTAGATATTTAGACAATGCAATCAATTTGGTGAATTCTTAGCGAACATAGACTTTCCAGAAATCACCAGAAGCTGTCGGAATTGGAGTGTCAGACTTATCATCGCAGCTAAACTTAGGTGGGTTCATGTACCAATGATATTTGGCAAATATAAAAGCAGGGTATATATACCGCCTGTCTTGATTTTGACCATGACCCCATTTGCCAACTCTGTACACGCCATTTTTCAATCCCCAGTTTTGGCAAACTCTTGCCCGGCTTGAGTTGTCATTTTCCATTCTGACATATGAGCCACACGAGGCAGGCTGGACATTCGTCTGACCGCTAAAGTACTGAACTACAGCTTCACCAGTGCTGTTAGCAGCAGTGGTCACGTGGAACGTACTTCCATTGTTTTTACTGCAGTGGAATCTCAGTTGGGTGAAAGACAAGTTTGTTCTCAGCTCATTCATGGCGGTTTTTGTGAGAACCATCTGATCACTGGTTATTCCACGGTATGAAGTCTTGACTGGAAGCTGAGAGGGTGGAGTTGAACCAATCACAACGTTGGAAACGAGGAGCCATCCCCCTGAAATGGAAAGTTGCTTTAATAAGGAAAAACAACTGTTTTTAAAGGTACAGGTATATAATTTAGAGAAAAACTGACCCGGCAGCAAATAATGTATCCTTTCTTTTATGCCGAGGCAAATCTGTATAATTCTTTATATCACACTTGTCCTTATCCAGTAATTGATAATTCTGATTGTCTTCATCTTTTTTAGGCTTTCCAAGTTTTGACTAATATTCTGTTGAAGGGAAGTTATGTGAGTTCATGTGAAGAACAGTTTTTAAGAGCAGATCTCACAACTCTCATGTCGACCACAATAAACTTTCAACGGGTTTCCACTCTTCTCAGGTTCGATCCAGTAACTCCGGTCCCCTTTAGATTCATTATTGAAACTACCTATGACGAATTTACGTGGTGGTCTGCAAAATTAGCAGGTTTTTGTTGGACAAGGGAAACCCTTATTTTGAAAGCAGAGCTGAGCATCAGTAAAGAGCAATCGAGCGATCCCCAAGCTCTGAGAAAACGCCTGCATTACTGACTGTCAAATTTTGTTTACAAAAAAAATTACACGAGACTGCTTAACTTAAATCAATAAATTGTACATTATTTTAAAACACTAATAAATAATCAGCGCTCCAAGCTGCGACCATTTTGGTCGCCATGGCGAGTCAAGAAAAAAAATTGGCGGCTAAAGTTGCAGCGAAAGTCGCCAATTTGTTCCGCGCCCATGTACCTAAGTGTAAAAAGTTCCTTTATGAGCTAGTCTTAATGGTCTTTCCAAAGTTAAATTAAGATAAACATTTGCAAGAACAATTATTTGCGCTCCGTATTCGAGACAATTTTGCTATCTTCAACCTGGTTGTCCGGGTGTGAAGCCTTGAGATGCCACGGGCCATTTCAAACGGCAAAAAATTGAACCGTCAACCGTCAATAATGCAGATTGATATTAACCGTCAAAAAGTTTTAATATATTTTCAAATCACGCTATTTCAGCGAGATCTTCATGGACGTCTTGTCCTGAAGAATCTCCAAACTGGAAACACCAGTTCTTATGTTCTTCAAAACGCACTCTCTAGACATAACCAGACTTTTAAGAAGTTGCTTTTATCTGAAAATATTTCGAAATTCTATTAAGTCTGATTAACAAGAGCGTCGCACAAATTAGAGCCAGATTTCTTGAATGACTTGTTAGCAAGGATCCTTTGAAAGCCATAGCTTCTACACTCCAGGGACCTCCAGCGCCTCTCGTTCTAAGTGCTGCTTCTTTAATCAAATCACTAGCGATCTCATTGTAATTTGACTCGTGCACCTTTTCAACTGTCCCAAATAGCAGCGTTCCCAGCGAACCTTTCTTTCTACCATTCTCGTTTCGCGGTGGGTTTTCTGATGACGCCATTTCAATGGCCCTTCTCTTACAATCTAAAACATCTCTGTTCATTTGCTCAGGCCATTTTAGCTAGACATCGTGAGAGCCTTTCCCACAACAATGCTTCTGGACCGCTGTTAACCCCCCGTTATCACGTAATGATAATAATAACAACAGCAATAATAATAATAATAATAATAATAATAATAATAATAATGATGATAATAATAATAATAACAATAATAATAATAATAATAATAATAATAATAAAAGCCTTAAGGAAGATACTAGTTAGACAAAGAGGAGGAGTCAATCATTCATTTAATGTTTATAGATGACTTGAAGCTGTACGGGAAGGATGAGCGTGAGCTTGACTCACTGGTCAGTACAGTCATGGTGTTCAGTACCGGATATAGGCATGATGTTTGGTATGAAAAGGCGTGGGGATTACCTCGCCTGATAATCGCAAAATGAAATCAGTGGAAGAAGATGGCTATAAGAACTTGCGAATTCTGGAATATGACGATCCATTACACGGGCACAAGAAAAACGTTCAGAAGAAAGAATATTTCCCGAAGACTAAAGACAGTCCAATGTCAGTGGGAAAATACGATACTTGCAACAAATTCATAGGCTCTGTCACTTGTCTGGCATGGAGCTGGAGAAGTAAACTAAAGTAAAAAAAAAAAAACAACAACAAGAGATAAGGGTATGTTTCATCCACGACACGATGTTGACCGATCCTACTTTCGACGACTTTCCGGGGGCTGTATATTGAATGGCCTGGAGGAGTGTGTTCTCGATGAAGAGATGGAGTTGGCCTATTGCGTTCAAAACATCACGGGACCACTGCAAAAAACAGTAGAACTTGAAGAGATACGAAAGAAAATGAGGAATCCCACAAACAGACGATGAGAAGGAGAAAACTTTTGAGAAGATTAAGAAGTGGAAGACAAGCCCCTTCACGGCCAGATATTGAGTCAAACAGAACAAGTCAAGGCTAAGAGGTCATGGGATTGGTTGAAGAAGGGGGATTTGAAGAAAGAGGACGAAGAGCTTATAACTGTCACGCAAGATCAGTCACTGACGACGAATGTAATCAAGACTTCCATTGAAAAACAGGATGTGTCTCCCCTCTGCAGCTGGATTGTGTGGAGATAAAGATTCGACACGAAGTCATCTGATTTGCGAGTGCAGTAAGATGGATTACCCTCAAAAGCATAACAATGTTGCGAAAATTATTCACCGGGACATTTCAAAGAAACATATACAGTAAACACTCGCGTAAAAAAACCTGATGGATTAAGAACCTTTTTGCAGAAATTTGCCCCTTTAAAACCCAAAAACACAAGAACCTGTTTAGCCAAGTAAGATTAAGAAGGTTCTAATATGTGGTACAGTTGAATTATGATAAACAATTAAAACTTAAAGTATAACAAGAAGATAGTGTACCAAACTGTATATAAATTCGGTAATCAGTTTTGTTAGGGTTATAAAAATAAAATTGTGACTAAAAGCTGCAGTCGTAAGGAGCAAACTCGTGTTAATTTATTTCTCTGGTAATCAACAATCTATTTTTTTTTCATTCATAGAAATTAAGGACCAAATTAAGAACCTACTTAGTTACTTATGTGGGTTCATCTGAAGAATGTATTACAACAATTTCAAACTTTCAAGATCAGATCTCACCTCCGTCAGTTGTCATGTCGCAGTAAACATTCAACGGGTTTCCACTGTTCTCAGGGTCGATCCAGTACCTCCCGTCTCCTTTAGAGTCACCAGAGTCCCGGATGCTCTTACAGGAATAAGCAGGGTCGGTGGAATTCCAACCTGGCCTTGCTGCAGCAGATAATAAAACAAATGGCTGTGATGGTAAATATTCACTCCGCCGTGAAGCAATTGTAAAATCAAATTAAATAGACGAGCGTTACTCACGAATTTCAGATCTTTTTCCTTTGTAGTCCGGCTGAGGTTGTTTGTAGTCCGGTTGAGGTTGTTTCTTCTTGTTGGCGGGCAAATCATGGCAAGAAACCTGAGAAATCAATTTGAAAACCGAATTGAACTTAAAAAAAATTAAACAATATCTGAAAACTATGGATGACGCCATTACGGACTTTAATTTTCACTGGTTTTGTTTGCTATATTAGTAAATACGTTAATGTATATACCTTCTCACTATTTCCTTCCATAAACGATATTTACCGGGTGAGTAATGACAAACATATACTTTAAGCTGCTTCAAGCCACAGGCAGACCGGTTAGACAAATCATTATTGAAAAGAAAATGTTATCAAAAGTACTATTTACGATATCACGGTTCTGAAGAAAATCCATAGTTTTAAAAACCGGAAGATTGAAATCCGGTACAACCGAACATGGTGACCGTCGTAAAAAAGTGTTTTGGTTCTTTTTGGTTAACGCTTTTTCTTAACGTTTTGATAATAAAGTTCAGATATAACGCGCACTCTGATTGGTTGAAAAAGCATGGTTTATGAGAGTATAAAACACAGAGTTAAAACTGTCACACCATCTGTGAATCACACCATGCGGTGGTTTTCAGGACCAAAGTTTCGCATTTCAGGGTTAAAAATAAATCATTAAAAGACACAAATGGAGAGGGAAAGTTCAAATGAATGCTCCGTTTCCTTTGAGTGGAATGAGGAAAAATTTTGGTAACGAAATCGTCCTTCGAGGATTTGAATGATGTTTTCGTCCCGGCGGAGCGCAAAATGTCCTGTTTTGAAACTCAACCAAGGCAACGAAGTTTTTGAAGACGTTTCAGGTACATTTTTTGCTCTATGGTCAGGAAAAATACGTTTTTGTGCATACATAAGTGTTTCAAAAACGTTTTATAAATTTTTGCCCGGCGCGCTAAAGAATAATTACAAACTACACCTCGATTTAAGAACGGTTTTGTGCTCAATTTTGCCATGCGCTCATCCGATTAACTTGCTTTTAAGGATTAACTTCTTAGTTTTTGAATATACATTCAAGACATAACTTCTCTGTCTTATTGTTTTGAGTTTGTTCATTCATACAATTAGCTCTAAAGACGATTGCAAGACTACAGCATCACTTCTCCGAAAACGTTGGTGAATCAGTCTTATCTTACTTTCAGGTTTAGTTTTTGCGCCTTTTTCGATCGGATTATTTGTTTTCAAATTGTTATGTTAATGACGTCCAGGTTTTTATGGGTCGTCAATTCGGTAGGATTTAAAAGCCCTTTTACATCTGGAAACTGATTTTTGGACGTAAAAGGTATATTTCTTCCTCATTCAAATTCACAGAAAGTTTAGCTCGTTACACTTTGTGATAACTTTGATGCATTGACAGCTTCGACAGCTTTTGGCTAATTCAACCAATCAAATCATCTGGCCCATTCTAAAATGGATTGTGATTGGCTAATTTAAGTGTCTCTTATGAGAGTGTAGAACACGATGACGTCACTTTAGTTCGCTTTGGAAATAAACTTTGTTTTGGAAATTAGAAATCAATGCATGGGGAATTTAAGGGATTCTTTATCACATAAAACAAATAAAGAAAAAGCCTTGATTGTGCTCTGTTCTGTTGTAGAGCACTTAGGAAGTGGCTAAAGCACTCATGAAGTAAGGAGAAACACTCGACAATATCTGCTGTTTCGCCCTTCACTTCTTTGGTTCTCTAGCCTCTGACTGCGTACTTTACAACAGAACAGAGAATAGTTAGGGCTTCTTTATTTGTTAAGTGAAAAGCCATGGTTGATGTTCAATCAGTAGAACTGACCTTAACAGGTCCATAATAAGAAGATCCTTTCATCTTTTTGAAGCTTTCCGGCGTCATCTGGCGTGTTTTGTTGTTCAGCTCACAAAGTCGTTTTGCAATATCTGCACCAGGACGAACATTAAATGGTTTGCAGCTGTTATTTCTGAGGCATTTTTGGTGACATTCAAACTCATCAGCAACAGTAGACGCATTCATGACATGATCAACTAAAATATGGTCTGAAAGATAAAGTAATAAAATAACGAAGGAATTTGAAACAATCAGTAGGGTTAAACATGAACAAGGGACATGCCTTTTTCATAGAATTTAGCTGTACATTTTATGATAAAAGATCATTTCTTGTTTGCTATTAAATTGGATTGAATACATGCGACAATTATCAGAAGTATAAATAAAGTGATAACAGCTAGAAATGATTTTAACATGAGACAAGTCGGAATAATAAAAATGCTTTCAAAGTGCATTTTTGTGCGAGTTCGTTATTTAAAAGATGTAATAAAAAACTATACTTTAGACTAAAACTAGTAAAATAAAGGTATTTTGCACAAAGATATTGAAAGAGGTCTCGAAAAACGTTTTATAAAGCAGCAGGTGTTAACTTGCCAGTGTGAGTTTCAAAAACGCTCGCACAGAAGTCCGACTTAGATATCACCAGTAAACTTGCAATCAGAACGTTAAACAATGAGAAAAAACCAAACGAATGAGCCGCGAAGTAACCATCGACAGAAAATTTTTTGGTGAACTTTACTGTAGCTACATGTAAATGCACTATTACGTATCAGCCTTATACTGTGGGTGTTCAGTTTCAGTTTGTTTAGTTGTAAAACTCTATTGCAGTGGCAGCTCTCGGACAGTGCAAATTATTAATTCATGAGTGTATTCAGAACTACTAAATTAAAATTGAAAGTCGAGCTTCACTAAATTTTCAAGTAAAACTGTAAAACAAGCGTACTTTTTTTGTTCAAGGGAACTTCTCGCGAGTTCTAGTAATAACACGCCCCAGAGAACGCGTCCAGGACGGGGGTTCTTACATGTGATTGCCGAGCTAAAAAATATAAATCATTCTGAAATACTAATGATTTACGGCCAGTTTAAATCGAACTCCGGGAAATAAGTTAGCTATTGCAATGTTATGCCTATTGGGCATTCATAGGGGAATAGAGTGGCGCAATTGAACCATAGGGGTAAAATTAAAGAGATGGATGATTGAACCAGTTTTTGGCCTGAATCCATCTGCTTAGTGCAGTGTTGATATTGTATTTAATAATTAAGATGTCACGTTTTGTCTTTTTAGTGTAGGGATTCTTAATTAATCGACGGCCACTATAAGCTAGCCAAAATACGCTGCGCAAGCAGGTTGCATATCCCCCCAAAATTTCACCTTTAAAAACAAAGAAAAAAAAAGAAGAAATCCAAATTGCAAAAATTTTAGGGTGAATGGGGGAAGCTCTATCTATAGTTCAACTCGATCCTCCGAATTCCGAGTGATATTCCACGAGAAAACCAATTTCATTTTTTTAGTGGAACAGTGTTAAAGGGAGGTACCCATTAAGTGCGTCAAAATAATTAAAAAAAGGACGCGAAAGAAATCTCGAAAAGGTCGCAAAGACTGAAAAGAAAGGTGTAAATTTGGATGGCAACTAACAGGGGCTCCGTACGGGTACAGAGAGTACGCACAACACTTCAAAAAAGCTGCCCTAACCGAGTTAAAGGGGGAGAAAGGCCGCGGATATGTTGTGTATCAGTTGGATGTTAATTGTCATTGGTTCCAAAACTAAGAAATCACTCGGCTGGTTTTGCAATTTAGACGGGGATAGAAGTCAAAGTTTTTATGAGACGAGTGAAATTGCTATTTTGGTCGACCTTACTTCACTGAGTTAAGTTCGACTACTGATGGGTCACAAACGTCGAACTTGGATAAGCGTCGATCTAACTAAGTTCAAAAGTAATAAAGGGCGCGAAACATTTTAAAGTCGTCAGTGGAAGCCTGCTTTGCAGAAACCCGTTGATAACAGACAATTCTCTTTGCTCCGACAAACAGCACATTAATTTGTAATGAATAAACAGCAAAAAACAGAGGAATATTCGGAAAACAGTAGAGTTTAACATGAACCTAGAATAACATTAGTTGAGTTTTATAGCTGAACAGTTCTATAGAATCTTTTATGATAAAGAGATATACTCGCATGCAAATAAAATTGCGATTTGATACCGTTAAGCGCGAATCGTCAGAAGTGAAATACGTGATAAAAGTTTTAAGTAAGTTTAACACCAGATATAGTCGGGGAAAGAAAATGGTTTTAAAATGCTTATTGTGCGAGTTCATCATCTCAAATTTATTAAAATGGCGAGTATTGAAAGGATGCAATAAGGAACAGTCTACTTTAGACCAAACTTCGTAAAACAACGTTATTTTGTTTGCGCCTAGAGACACGACAAAGTTTTCGAAACCGTTCCATAAAGTCACTGGTTTCAACTTACCAGTCTGAGTTTCAAAAACGCTGGCACAGAAGTCCGAGTTAGATATCACCAGTACCACTACCATCAGAACATTAACAGCCAAAAATACCAAACCAATGAGCCACGAGGCAGCCATTGACGGAAAATGTTTGGTTTAACTTTGCTGTAACTACATCTATTTGCACTATAATATACTACGCATCACCCTTGTACTGTGGTTGCTCAGTCTCAGTTTGTTTTGTCTTTCAACTCTTCTGCGGTAGCAGTTTTTAAGCAAAGCTATTTATAATTCATAAGTGTTTTTGTAAATACTAAATAAAACTGCTTAAAAAAGATTTTACTTATAAGAGTCTAGCTAAACTTCATTTTCAAGTAAGCCTGTAAAACAAGTGACTGTACTTTTTGTTCAAGGGAACGTCTCATTTTAAAAGAAGCACAGTAAGATGAAAAAGCAATAATATATGCACCGAGCGAGTTCTAGTAATAATACTGATGCCCCCTGAGAACGCCAGCATTACCGGCCTCAAGAGTCCGGGGCCGGGCTCCTTACATGTGCCTGGTAAACTGAAAATCATTCATTTTTCTGAAATACTAATGATTTACCGCTCAGACACAATCGAAGCTGAGGGAAACAAATGAGCTTTTTCTTGGGCATATTTATTGTGCATTCATAGGGGTAAAATTAAAGAGAGGTGTAATTGAACCAGTTTTTGGCCTGGATCCATCTGCTAAGTGCAGTATTCATATAGTATTTAATTATTAAGATGTCTCCTTTCATCTTTTTAGTTTAGGGACTATTAATTAATCGACGGCCACTTATACCTAGCCAAATTGCATTGCCTCAGGAGGTGGCATATCCGAAAACTTTTCAGCTTTAAAAACAAAAAATAAACAAAAAAGATGCAAAAATTTCAGGGTGGGTTGGAGAAGCTCGATTTATGGTTCAACTTGAACCTTACGAAGCTTAACGCGACCGTTCTCAATTAAACCCTTGATCCGCCGAATTCCGAGTGATACTACACGAGAAAACTATTAAATTCAACCTTCCAGTGAAACAGGGGTAAAGGATGTTTTTTTTAATTCTGTGGACTGTGTCGTAGTTTTTTTTTTTTTTTTGTTAATTCGTCAGTGAATTTTGCAAAGCATTTTTGTTGGCTTGTTATTAGGTTAGGTTCGGAGGAAGGGATAGGGCATAGAGGCTTCGGACCTTATTAAGTGGGTCAAAATAAATAATAAAGGTTGCGAAACAAATCGCAAAAAAGTCGCGGAGACCGAAAAAAAAAATGTAAATTTGGATGGAAACTATCAGACCCCCAACGGGAGCAGAGAGCACAAACAACTTGTCTTAGAGACTTTAAAAAGCTACCCAAACCGAGTTAAAGGAGGAGTAAGACCGAATATGTTGTCTGTTCTGGATATTGGCTCGGAAACTAAGTAATCGGGCGGCTTGAGTTTGCAATTTAGGCGGAGGGGGGGGGGGGGGGAGTTTTTATGGGACGAGTCAAATTACTATTTGGGTCGACCTTACTTCAGTTGAGTTCGACTACTGGGTCACCAACGGTGCAAGAGTCGAACTAAGTTGAAAAGTAAGAAAGTGCGCGAAACATTTTAAAGTCGTTGTTGGAAGCCTGCTTTGCAGAAACCCTTTTATAACAGAAAATTCTCTTTGTTCCGACAAACAGCTCAATATATTAATTTTTAATGAATAAACAGCATTTTACGGAAACCCAGATATCCGAGGGGGCATTTCTGAGAATTCTTAATGGGGGTGTGCCGCCCGGTTCTCCAAATCCTGACCCTATTTCAGACCAAAAAATATTATTTTTCACACCTGTTTTCAGACCTGGCCTTTAAGAAATGATGTCATCATTACTTAGATTACAAAAGCAACAAAAAATATTTCTTAAAATCCATTCGAATTGGCATATTTCTTTTTCTTTCTGACTCATTTGGGACTGAAACAATAAATACGTTCGTACACTCCCGTAATGCCCTCGTAAACCATACCCGATTCCAGACCAAAATGAGCAAAGTCTACACCCGTTTTCAGACCAAAACGGCGGAAAAACCCTTTTGGGCAGCAAATAGATACATAGGGGAGTACCCCCCGCGCCCAGATAATACAAACTCTTTATTGGCATGTTCACTTGATGTCTGCCGTGTTTGTCCCCTAAAATCGATCTTTAGCGGACTAGAAGAACTTGTTTGGCGATCCAGCAAACTTTAATATTCAGAGTAACTAAACTGAGACAAACGTCAAACTTATCATTAACTTAAATCACTCAGTTTGGTTCGTCTCATGAAAAGTTCGACGTTTGGCCTTGGTTTTAGTCGATGCAAACTCATTCAAACAAACTTGACTGCGACAGAAGACAAACTTATCACGAACTTAATCCGTTCAGTTTGGATCGGGGGGTACTCAACAAAGTTTTATACAGGGAGGTACCGCCCCAAGGTCCAACCTCTTACCCTCTTAAATACTATTTTTGACATACTGGAGCAAATATGTGCTTCAATTGTTCACTTTCTGTTAGAAGCATGAAATTTGGCAGGTAGCTCTTCCGTTATTCTAATTCTAATTCTTATCGTGTTATCTGCAAAGGGATTTCCCATCACAGCGGATGTGTAATTATACAGGTGCTTATGTTAAGATATAATCAAGGTACGAATGTCAAGTGAATAAAGATAGTAATAATAAAAAGTTCCGGGTTAGCGTTTTTAAAGATGGCTCATGAGGGCCGTTTTGAAAGCCTCCACTGACTGCTTTTCAATGAGACAACTTGGTAAAGATTTCCAGTCTCTGATTGTACGTGCAAAAAAAATGTGTTGCTATATTTGTTTGTTTTGGCATTAACTTGAAAGAATTTCTTAGGATGGAATTGCCTAGTGCCCTGACGTCTTTTAAATCATACACAGGGTGGAAATCGGTATAGCTGATGACCAGAGACCACTTTAAACATCATTGTGAGTCGTGCAACTTTCCTTTTTTTCTCGAGTGTTGGCCATTTCATATCAGTCGGAATTTTTGTGACAGTTCCAGGAGTGATGCTATATTCATTTTTAAGAAAACGTGCCGCTCGTCTCTGCACACTCTCAGTGTCCTTTATCTGCTTTTGACTGTACGGGTCCTATGCGAAACATCCATATTCAAGCTGTGGTATAACTAAAGCAAGATAGGCTTGCTCTTTTACGTTTTCTGGGCACTTATTTAGGCCTCTTCTTATAAAGCCAAGAGATCTGTCGGCTTTGTCCATAATTCCAGCAATATGAAAATACCAGTTTACATCACTGGATAGCTCAACTCCAAGGTATTTATAGTGATCAAGTGAACAGCTTCCAAGGGTTCTCCGTGGATAGGGTATTGGTATTTAACTAGGGTTTTTAAGCACGAGGCTCTTAGGATGGTACATTTCTTTGCATGAAATGAGAGCTGCCATGTGTCCGCTCAGTGTACAAGTGTGTCTAGGTCCTGCTGTTGTGACTCTGCATCATTACAATCTTTGATTGTACCATAAAATGCCGCGTCGTCCGCGAAAAGGCCAATTTGTGCTTTTGTGTTTTCGCCGATATCGTGTATGTACAAAACGAACATGAGTGGGCCCAACACAGTCCCCTGGGGCACACCTGATCTCACGGGAATATTTGTTTGCAGGTGGTTAGCTATTGTTCGAGCCAGGTCTTGAGATTTCCACGAATTCCGTAGAAATCTAATTTATTCAACAATCGGCGATGGGGCACCGTGTCGAATGCCTTTGAAAAGTCGAGTAACAACAAATCACTTTATTGGCCAAGGTCAAGGTTACCTGCTACTGATTCAATAATTGTGATCAGTTGCATTTCATAAGAGTGCCGTTGTCTGATGCCATGTTGATAATGTACCAGAATAGAATTTGAATCAAGGTGATTCATGATGTGCCGCTATATAACATGTTCCATAATCTTACAAGACACAGATGTTAGAGAAATCGGTCTGTAGTTACATGGCTCTTCGCGATTTCGTTTTTTGAAAACTGGGCTGACATTTGCAGTGACACAGTCACTTGGGACTTGACCTGTTTTGTATTGAGTTAAAATATACTGGAGAAATGGGGCAATGACAGGCGCAGCTTCTTTTACAACAACAACATAAGCTTTATTTGCAATAATTACTATAATTAGCTTTAACATAAAGTTACAATTTATAACAATGATAATGCAATGCAATGATTACTACAGTCAATCAAGTGTCATCAGCACGATGTGATAACAAATTCGTACGTAAATCATTACATAATGAGACAAATTTCAACAAATATGAATTTACGGAAAAATTCTGTGAATTCATCAATTTACTTATTAATTCTGTGTAAGATAGCTGATTAAAGTCGACAAAATTTTGTTGGATTTGATTGTAGAATTTCTCCCTTGGGATTGAATATTTTGGACAATAGAAGAAAAAATGAAAGTCGTCTTCAATTATACCAGAGTTACAAATAGGGCAGAATCTATCGTTGCGTGAGGTTTGATTATATCTTCCAGTTTCTATCATGAGTTTGTGGTTACTTATACGAATTTTCACTAAGTCTTTCCTATTGGCTGAATTTCTAATAAAGTCTAGATAACTTGAAATTTTATAATCATGTTTAAATAAGCTGTAAAATTGCAGAACCCAGCAACAGAGATATTGTCAGGACCACAGGCCTTTTTGGAGTTAATGTTTCTTGACAAGCGTGTTATGCCAGAAACTTCAAACTTCAGAGGGGGGATGTCTGCGATCATACTAGGGCCCTTACTTGAGATGTTAAATCAGTAGATTCACTTCATCTGTGAAAACTGTAGCAAATTGATCACTCAACACTTCAGCTTTAATATATCCGTATATCTTCCATTAAAAAAAGGATCCATTTCTGACTTTCTCATACCTAATTCAGAACCTTGTATCCCTTTTAACTGTTAAAAATGCACTGCCTTTAAAATATAAGTAAATCACAAAACCAGGAAATGTTCTTGACACAGCCATAAATTCTTCTAGCAACTTTAGGTCTTTTTACAGACAGATTTCCCTGCCCTTTCTTATACTTCAACTTGAGTAAAATCCCCACCATATCTTATACCTGACACCTGACAAAGGTAACCCTTTCTAGCATTGCCTCCCGTATAGGCCATTGCAAGAAGTATCCCCCGGGGCTTAGACTGCTTAACTGGGCCTCAGTTTGCTTGCTTATACATAAATAAGCTCTATAGTTGGCTTTTCTAGGATAATTTGATATTTAGTGACTTTGGTGAATGCGGCACAGTTGAAAGCAAACGGCACAATGATTAAATGGCATGACCTTTTTGTGGCTTTATTCAAAGCTAATACTTGAAAACTAATGCAACATACGAAAACTAATATAAAGCTTACTTTAAATGACGAATATAAGAATAATCTCTTATAACAGCTATATCTATATTTTTATATTTTATAAATGGCTTGAAATCAAGGTATTTTGATCTAAGTTAGCAATGGGCCATTTGTAGCATGCCGTCATTTTACTACTAGTACTTTTTAAACGTCTACAGCCAATAAGAGTACTCAATAAAAACAGACGTTAACACACAAACATTTTAGCGGACGTAAATTTTCCAAAAATCACCGGTGGTCACGCCAACAAGATAATCGTCGCATTCCCATCTTTTTGCTTGTCCACCATTCGGATGATCAAGCGCGCAAAGATATAAACCATAAACCCAAGCAGGGTGGCTGTATAATCTCTCTTGGTCAAATCCTACGCCCCAGCTTGCTCCCCGTCCCCACTTTTGGCAAACAACCGCTAACCTTGAGTTATCATTTTCCATTCTGAAATATGAGCCACACGAAGCGGGCTGGACATCCGTCTGACCGCTGAAGTACTGGACTACAGCTTCACCAGTGCTGTTAGCAACAGTGGTCAAGTGGAACGTACGTCCATTGTTTTTACTGCAGTGGAATCTCAGTTGGGTGAAAGACAAGTGTGTTCTAAGCTCATTCATGGCGGTTTTTGTGAGAACCATCTGATCACTGGTTATTCCATGGTATGAAGTCTTGACTGGCAGCTGAGAGGGAGGAGTTGAGCTTTCCATCGTAATGTTGGAAACGAGGAGCCAGCCTCCTGAAAGAAAAATGTGAAGACAAAGAGGTGTTTATAAGCTGCACAATTTACATTTGATTTCGAACTGGCTTTCGGACGCGAAAAATCAGCGAGTTTTTAACAGGGGGGTAAGGTAGTTGCTTTTGGCTTTTCTCACCATGGTCAGCGTTGGCTCTGTTCCGTACGTTCCATTTTTTTTCTCCAATTAAGCAAAATCTGAAAATTTATGTAGCCTCTGGAAACTCGTTTACTTTTTGCTGAAGTAGACAGATTTTTGTATCGCCTTGCAATTGTATGAGGTTCTTAATGTAACTGTCTTTCCCCTCTGGATCTACAAAATGAAATGCAGCTCACTATCAAGATTCTTCTGTTATTCATGGTTTGTTTATTGGGTTTTTGGTTGAGAAATGCGCCGCTTGTCAAAGTCGTCAGAAATCCGATTACGGATGGCAACGTTTTCAAAAAAGAGCTTACTTATGCCCATTAAAGCCATCACTGTCTTGCATACACCATTATCTTAGAAATAATCTGATCTGGCTGGATAGTCCTGATTAGTATTAGAATTCTCCTGACGACTGGACTGGTCTGGCCAGCCAGTTCTGACAAATGCAAAGCGCCCTTAGAGTATAAGAAATATACTTTTAGCGGCAACATGAAACTACACATAATGCAACTTACAAATTGCATGGGAAAATTACCTTTCACAAATTATGAGTCTGGGCCTCTTCTTGGAAGAAGCCTCCTTGTGGTTCGATTCTCGGCCCACTACCGTATGCAACCACCAGTCTTTGCATTTCGGATGGACGCTTACAGGAGGTTCGACTGCATTTAAATTCAAACAAACAGACCTGTTAACAGAAACTCTCGACTGCGTTCGTTCAAATTCATGAAAAATGTCACCGTGAGTTCTAGACGAATTTTTCTTTGCTTAATTCCTGAGAACGGACCTCCAGATCCAGGGTAGAAAAATGCGATTATAGCTTAACATCTGTATGGTATAGTTGTAATTACTGTACTGTATTTAACGTACGTAACTTTTCCACTTTTCAAACAAGTTCCATTGCCATATCAAACACATGCGGTACGAGAATATGAATATATTTTACAAGAATATTGAGGCTGAAATTTGCGAGACTATAAGAATATTTTAAGATTAAACCCGAGGCTGAGAGTTTGAAAAGGACTCAATTTTGTATGTTGAAAATTGGTATAAATAAAGTACAATTATATGTTTTGACTTGACCGTATAAAATAATTCCTTTCCCTGAACTGCGCTGCAGAAGGATCTATACACAGCACACTGGCAATTGAAACCCCAATACAAATCTAAACTGGAAATGTCATAAGCTATAATTTATAATCAAAACTAATTTAAAGAACATTTTCAGTCTAAAATCGACAGAAAAATAAGAGTATTCAGCCTGGGACGAAAAAACAACATTCTTATATATAGAAAAAGAGTGTACAAATAGTCTCAAATGTTGTGACCACTCCCCTTGTTTTGCGTCATTGGCATACTAGAATCGAGTGCGATTTTCGGATGTTTTATCGTCGTTTATAGTTTCTAAGTGTCTTAATGAAGCCATGGCTTTCTATTTTGCTTATTTTCTAAAGTTTTTGTCTTGTCATTTTACCTTTTTTCCAGGGCGGTTCGGCAAAGTTAACAATGTGTTTGCGATCGAAAGAGAGCAAGGGATCCTAAGCGAAACAGCTCTGCCTTCCTCTTTTGTAATTTTCAATTTTCTATTAAAAAGCTTAAAAGTAGTGGGAGAGGAATCGGAAAACATAGAAAACTTAGAAAGCGCTTTAGGAATTAATCTGTTGTTGCTTACATGTACGTACGAAGTGTCAACAAATGAGAGTTGTAAATAAACCCACTTCTTGTGAGGCTATGTTCGACCAACGTAGGATGTTCCAAGTTCCAAGGCAGAATGAATCTCGAAGCGATGTAACATAAGGTAGTGCTACATAACTTTTATGACGTAATGCAGAGAATCTGAGAACAACATGCTATTTCAGCAGCTTAGATCACTCTGTTTAGTTCACCACTCAAGGTAATTTTCGGTCATGCAATCGAATTGAGTTCAAAAATATACTGCCTGTTTATGCCGCTAAGAAAAAATAATAACGCCGCAAAAAACCTGAGAAGAAAATAACAAATTGAAATGAGAAACATCAAACAATAGATAGCAACTATAGATGACGTCATTATGTGCTTTAGTTATTACCACTTTTGTTTGCTCTAGAAGTAATATAAATAATTATTATTCATTCAAAATATTTCTCCGTTTCTGATTGGTCGAGGCGGATAACACCCTCCTCAATCTCCATAATTTTTTAGATGATACTCATGATGATTGTTAAATATATAGAGGATATTACACGGTGGCGAGAAGATATGAATTTTATGTTCGAGTGGCAAGAACAATATCTCACTCGTTCGCTTCGCTCACTCGTGAGATATTGTTCTTGCCACGAGAACATAAAATTCATATCTTCGAGCCAACGTGTAATGTTCTTTTTATTATATGGAGAAACCAATTCAACAAAAGCAAAAGGCGGGAATCGTGACGTCATTGAACGATACGACACTCACAAAGGTGACATACGGAAAATACGCCACTCGGGTCCCGGATGAAGTGGCGTATGGAATCTACGAGTGGTTTAGTTAAGCAATAGACCACACTTTCTATGGGTTTACCGACGTGATAACCCACTTGGGATGTTGGGAGAACACTCGAAAAGCTTGTAAATCACTCGCCTTCGGCTCGTGATTTACAAGCTTTTCGAGTGTTCTCCCAACATCCCAAGTGGGTTATCACGCCGGTAAACCCATAGAAAGTGTGGTCTATTGCTTTTATAAAATAACTTTTAGTAGAATGGAGTATTTTAGGTAAAAAAATATGGTTCTAGTACCGTGATCAAGTCACGTCTTCTCTCTAAAGTCATCATAAGCCAATCATGACTCACGATTTAATAGCGTTGAACTTTCTCAAAACTCAGTTCAGTCAAACAACAAACAGCAGCACTTCAAAACACGAGTTTTTGCACTCATTACATGATAACTTATGAAAGCTGTTTTACAGGAAAAGTCAACACATATTCATGCGAACGTACAATGAAAGAATACGTTCATGGTTTGTTTACTACAGAAGTAGGAATTAATTGAACATCAGACTGTACGCAGCTGTATTTTGTTGAGTCGATCCGTAAGAATTTCGTTGTTACAGACGGAACTTGCAGTTATTGTAATAGAGGACTTCATTCACTTTTAACAAGCCGCAGTGGTTTAAGATCTGTTTTCTGGACTTTATTATGATCAAGAAATGCTGCGGTAACGACGTGGCTGCATTTGTGAAGTTGTCGCATGTAACTTTATTTGCACGTACAGCGACCGATGGAAATATGTCAGTGGTGGAGAAAGGTTTCTTTGCCGTAGCCACATATTGGCGTTAATATTTGTCGATTCGTGAAGTGAGGTGGTTTGAGGTAGGTTATGGCATCGATATCACCGAATAATTTGTGCAAATGTTGGAAAAAACCAGCCCGAAACTCTGACATCTTTCATCATCGTTGGCAGCTTGTTTACAACTTACAGCGGCCGATTTTGTACATGTACCATATCTTGATGAGAGATCTCTTTTTGGAACAATTTCTTTCATTAAGAAATTTAAGTTTGAGATAAAATAAATCAAGAATGCTAAAACTATCCGTTTTGTTGCTTGTTGGCACATCGTTAAGTTTTCCTAGAGACTTTCTACACCAGAAATTCACACAGTTGTGGTCTTTGTCTGCGATTTGGCATCGTCGTGAAATGTAAACTGTTTTTCAGCTTTGTACTTTATAACTTCCAAAGCTATAGCAGTAGCGAATTGTGACGCTCAGTAATAAAATGTGGAAACCAACGCTTTTAATATTAAGAAGGGCTGGGTAAGTAACTTGTTCTGTTTTTTAGCCTTTCTAAAATCGTTGTTTGCAGATCAATAGCCGGTTTTGTTTAGGGCTCGTGGTCCGGATGCCTTTTTCTATGGGTTTACCGGTATAATAAACCATAGGTTTTTGACCAATCAGATCACGCGTACTATCTCAGTTATTTTATAATTCCCAGTAAAACACTCTCCTCCATATAATAAGTTGATATACCTTCTTTTTGTACCCTGCCATACGCGATATTTTTCGTTTGGGTAAAAACAAATATGTACTTTAAGACAGGCAAATTAAACCGGTGCAACAAATCATTATTTAAAAGAAAATGTCGTCAAAAGTACTATTTACGATATTAGAGTTCTGCAAAGATAACCACTTAAATTCGAATAATATAAAACAATTCGTAAGAATCTGATCTCAAAACTCCGTAGAATTTAAGCAGAAAAGTCTAAGAAATTAAATACTTTTCTGTTAAAATTCCGAGAAAACCCAACAGGGTGACCGTCGTAAACAAATGCTTTGATAGGGACCTTCAAATGCGAGGACGGCGACAGCAGGTAAAACGTCGCTTAAAAATGTATTCGCGGTTTTCCAATCGTCATCGCGATTGTTCCATCACGCTTACTTCGTCGAGTGTACACGAACTCTCCTGGAGTTGAATTCCTAAGAACCTTATCCAAGTTAAGAAAGAGAGAGAAAATTTCGTCGTTGCTCGTTTCAATGACGTCCTCTATAAAACATGAAATTAGGCATTTTCACGTCATTGTCGTGCAAAGCGTAAAGAAATGTACAAAAAAGTGTTATGCATGTGGAAAGTTGTTTTTTTCTTGTTGTTTTTCTTATTTTAATAACTTGCTTGTTTTAAAAGCCTACTGCTTTTATGACGTTCATGTTGCCGTCGCCGTCGTCTGATGTTAAGGTCCCTAATTAGTTGTTTATAGTGTTTTAATTGGTTGTTTTGCGTTTTGGTTTTTTTAATCAACAGTTTTGTAAAAAAAGCGATAGTTCATATTCAAACAATGGATCTGACCTTAACTTGTCCATAATAAGAAGATCCATTCTTCTTAATGAAATCGTCCGGCTTCATCTTCCGTGTTTTGTTGTTCAGCTCACAAAGTCGTTTTGCAATATCTGCACCAGGATGAACATTAAATGACTTGCAGCTGTTATTTCTGAGCAGGGGCGGATCTAGGGGGAGGGTGCAGGGGGTGCGCACCCCTCCCTGAGATGACCTGCGGTTTTCAAATACAACTGGTATTCTGCAAAAAAAAAAAGAACTATGTGGTTTATTGGTGTTGAAGTAGAGCAAGAGACGAGTGCACCCCCTCCTAAAAAAAATCCTGGATCCGCCCCTGCTGAGACACTTTTGATGACATTCAAACTCGTCAGCAACAGTTGATGTACTCATGACATGACCAACTAAAACATGGTCTGAAACATGAAGTAATATTAAACAGAGGAATAAGCAAAATACAGTGGAGTTTAACATGAAGCTAGGACATACATTAATTCATTTTTTTAGCTGAACAGTTTTATAATCTTTTACGATAAAGAGATATATTCGCTTGCAAAATTGCGATTTGATACAAGCGCGAATCGTCAAAAGTAAAAAAAGTGATAAAAGTTGTAAGTAATTTTAACATCAGATAAAGTCGATAAAAGGAAACTAATGCTTTTAAAATGCCCGAGTTCGTCATCTCAGATTTATCAAAATGACCTTTTAAAAAATGTAATAAAAGAGTCTACTGAAAACTAAACTTTGAAAAAAAAAAACCCCAAAACCGGTAGTTTGTTTACATCTTAGAAAACGTTTTAGAAAACCGTTTTATAAAGCCGCAGGAGTTAATTCACCTGTTTGAGTTTCGAAAACGCTGGTACAGAAGTCCGAGTTGGATATCACCAGTACCACTGCCATCAGAACATTAACAGTCAGAACAAACAAACGATTGAGCCATGAAGCTGCCATGGAGGGAAAATTTTTGGCTGATTGTGATCTTCACTGTGCTACCTGTACGTGCCGACTATTAAGTGTCAGCCTTATAGAGTGGTTGTTTCGTTTTTAATTAGTTTGTTTAGTTGTAAAACTCTTTTGCGGTGACAGCTCCCAAGCAAAGCAATTTATAATTCATAAGTGTTTTTGTAAGTACTAAATAAAACTGCTTAAAAAAGGTTTTTGCTTATAAGAGTCGAGCTAAACTTCAATTTCAAGTAAGCCTGTAAAAAAAGTGTACTTTTTTGTTCAGGGAAACGTCTCATTTTAAAAGAAGCACCGCAAGATGAAAAAGCAATAATTATATGCGAATTCTAGTAATAATACCGACGCCCCCCGAGAACGCCTGCATTAGCGGCCTTAAGAGTCCGGGGTCGGGCTCCTTACATGTGACTGCTAAACTGAATATAATTCAGTTTTCTGAAATACTAATGATTTACCGTCAGACTCAATCGAAGCTGAGGGAAATAAATGAGCTATTGCTTGGGCATATTTATTGTGCATTCATAGGGGTAAAATTAAAGAGAGTGGTGATTGAACCAGTTTTTGTCCTGGATCCATCTGCTAAGTGCAGTATTCATATAGTATTTAATTATTAAGATGTCTCCTTTCATCTTTTTAGTTTAGGGACTATTAACTAATCGACGCCCACTTATACCTAGCCAAATTGCACTGCCTCAGGAGGTGGCATATCGGAAAACTTTTCAGCTTTAAAAACAAAAAATAAACAAAAAAGATGCAAAAATTTCAGGGTGGGTTGGAGAAGCTCGATTTATGGTTTAACTTGAAAAAGTAGTTATATAATGATGCCATGTTACTCACTCACTTGGTACTTTTCCCCTGTTATTTTTCAATTATTTCCGTCATTCGACCCCAAATTTCAATGACGGAATTTAGACAAAGAAATTTTTGTACTTTTTTCAAAAAATTTCTGAGTTTATCTTCTGTCATTGTTCAATGAAATTCTGTCTTACGTCATAGACTTTTTTCTGGTTATTTTCTATCATTGACTTTTTTTTCCGATTAAATACGTCATTAGCTGATTAAGTACCGTTATCAACTAATTTCTGGTAAAACCTGTTTTACTAAGGTTGAAGTGGAAAAATAAAATGATTTAAAGAAATTAATATAATAAGATTATAAGGAGATATGACTCAAAAATCAGTTAACAGTTCTAATTCTTTTATAAGCGATAAAGAGTATCAGAGTTTATCTTTGGATGAATTAAAACAAATATTAAACAAGAAGAAACAAGTAATTAAGGATAATTATAAAGAATTAAGTGAAAAAGAAAAAATAATTCGTCATATTAGAAAAGTAGATAAACTCAATGAAAAAATAAAAAAAGGTGTTGATATAAAAAAAGAATGGAAATCAAAAAAGAAAAACCCCACTAAAAATAAAAAGATAAAATCATTTGATGATTATTTTCAGGAATGTATTAAAAATAAAGAAATCCCAGAAGATACCCCTCCTTATTTTCGTGAGGCTCTTGAGAGAGCTATTAAGGAGCATAATCAAGGACTTGTAAAAGAAAAATCAGCTTTAGATGAATTTGCTAAAAAACATATAATAAAGGGAGAACCTGGTATTACTCCCTTAGAGTTTTTTGGAAATAAAGTATCTATTCTTAAAGATTTTCTTAGAAATCATCGAAATATCAAAGTAAAGTTTGTTTTGGTTTGTATGATGGAAAAAGTGGAAGGTGACTATAAACTAAGATTAGAAGTTCAGGATAAAGCATATTTTCATTCAAATACTTATATTAATCTTAAATCAACCGATGTAAAAAAATTACTTAATGAAGTTATCACTGAAATCATAGAAAAGATTAATATTTATCAACAAAATGGTAGTGGGTGGTATTTTAAAGAAGTCATACATTTAGAAATTCATACTGTTAATTTTAGACCAATGAAAGGTTCTTCTTATATTCCTCTTCCAGATTGGATTATGAGAAAAAAAGCAATTGTTAGTATTCGAAATAAAGATTCTAAATGTTTTTTATGGTCTGTACTTCGATATCTCCATCCAAGAGAAAAGAATGATTGTCGTTTGACAGATTTAAAACAATATGAGCATGAGCTTAATATTCCTAAGGGATTTACTTTTCCAGTTAAAATCAGAGACATTACCAAATTTGAAACTCTTAATCCAGATTTACCAGGTATAAATGTATTTTCAGTTACTCACGACAAAAAGTTTTATCCCCTCCGGATGGCGTTACGTGACCCTCAAAAATCAATAGATTTATTTCTTTATGAAGAGAATGGGAAATGTCATTATTCTCTGATTAAAAACTTTTCTCGTCTTTTTCGGTCACAAATCACTTATAGAACAAATGAGCCAATTCATATTTGTAAGAGATGTTTTACTCATTTTACAAAAGAAGAATTATTACAAAAACATATTTTATATTGTTCGAATAACGAGACAGTTTCTGTGAAAATGCCAAAATCAGGATCGATTTTACATTTCAAAAATCACAACAAACAAATACCTATTCCTTTTGTAGCTTATGCGGATTTTGAATGTTTTACCAAACCAATGAATACTTGTTGTCCTAATCCAAAAGATTCTTATAATTATAATTACCAAAAACACGAACCATCAGGATTTTGTATTTTTATTAAAGGAGTGGTTGATAAAAGAATAAAACCAATTACATATACTAAAAAAGAAGAAGACGAAAATATATCAAAAATATGCGTAGAAAAACTAACAGAAGCAACACAAAGTATTTATAATGATTTTTATCGTAGACCAAAACCTCTTATACTAACAAAAGACGAACAAAAATCATTTGACAAAGCGGAATTTTGTCATATTTGTAACAAAGATTTATTTGAAGACGAAGTTAGAGATCATTGTCATTTTAAAGGTCAGTATCGTGGTGCTGCTCATAACAGTTGTAATCTTAAGTGTAGGAAACCATTAATTCTTCCAGTTATATTTCATAATCTTCAATTGTATGATGCTCATTTGTTTATAAAACAACTCGCAACTTTACCAGGTGAGTTAAATTGCATTCCTTCAACGGAAGAAAAATACATATCCTTTTCTAAAAAGATTAAAGTTGATGAGTATAGGTCTAAAAAAACTGGTCAAATGATTCCATTGTATTTTGAAATTCGTTTCATAGATTCATTTAAGTTTCTTCAAACATCACTTGCTAATCTTGTTTCAAATTTACAACCAGATGATTTTTATAATACAAAACGAGAATTTAAGAAAAATGTAGATCTACTTACTCGTAAGGGAGTTTATCCTTATGATTATGTTTCATCACTTGAAAAACTATCCGAAACACAATTACCACCAAAAGAAGAATTTTATTCAAAACTAAACGATGAAGACATAACTGAAGATGATTACCAACACGCAAGTAATGTATGGGATACTTTTAAATGTAAATCATTAAGAGATTATCATGATCTTTACCTAAAGTCTGATGTCCTACTTTTGTCAGATGTATTTGAAAATTTTAGAAAAACTTTTCTAAAACATTACAAGTTAGATCCAGCTCATTATTACACATCTCCCGGTTTAGCTTGGGATGCTTGTCTCAAAGAAACAGGGCAGGAATTACAGTTATTACATGATTATGATATGTTAATGATGATTGAAAAAGGTATTCGTGGTGGTATTACTCACATATCAAAAAGATACGCAGAAGCGAATAACAAATATATGAAATCTTACAATCCTGATGAGGAGTCCACATTTATTCAATATCTCGATGCAAATAACCTTTATGGTTGGGCAATGTCTCAATCACTTCCAACACATGGATTTAAATGGATGAGAAACCTAACAAAAGAGACATTAATGGAAATCCTAGAAAAAGTAAATCATAGTATGTCGAATCGTGGAAGAAAAGGATATATATTTGAAGTTGATTTGGAATATCCTTCATCCTTATGGGAAAAACATAATGACTATCCTTTAGCACCTGAGAAGATGGTTGTTAATGGCGTTGAAAAACTAATTTGCCATTTTAAACCAAGAAAAAACTATGTTGTTCATTATCGAAATCTTAGTCAATATCTTGAGATGGGAATGAGAATAACTGCGGTTCATAGAGGAATATCTTTTTACCAATCTCCTTGGATGGAACCATATATACGAAAAAACACTGAACTTCGAAAAACAGCAGCTAACAGTTTTGAGAAAGACTTTTTTAAACTTATGAATAATTCAGTGTTTGGAAAAACAATAGAAAATATAAGGAAAAGACAAAATATAGAACTCGTTGATAATCGTAAGAAAGCTGCTAAACTAACAAGTCGTCCAAACTTTGATAGGGCTACGATATTTGATAAAAATCTTATAGCAGTTCATATGAAAAAAACCGAAATTTATTTTGACAAACCAGTATATGTCGGTCAAGCAATTCTAGATTTGTCAAAAACTTTGATGTTTGATTTTCATTATAATTACATCAGAAATAAATACAAGAATAAAGCCGAATTATTGTTTACAGATACAGACTCATTAATGTACCAAATTTACACAGACGATTTTTACAAAGATATATCACATGACATAAAAAACAAGTTTGACACGTCTGATTACCCCCCCAATCATCCATCTGGAATACTGACAGGAGTTAACAAAAAAGTAATTGGAATGTTTAAAGATGAAGTAGCAGGAAAACAAATAACTTGTTTTGTTGGATTACGACCAAAACTTTACAGTTTTAGAATAGAAGAGGATAAAGAGGTGCGAAAATGTAAAGGAATAAAGAAAAATGTTGTGAAAAAGTCATTAGATTTTGATGACTATGTTCAATGTTTATTTTTAGGTAAAAAACAAATGAGAAAAATGAATATAATAAGAAGTGAAAATCATGATATATATTCGAAAGAAGTTAACAAAGTAGCTCTAAGTAATGAAGATGACAAGCGTGAAGTCCTCTTGGGTAAGGTAAAAACCATAGCTTTAAGATAAGTGAATTTAATAAAAATGAAATAATAAATGTCATACAGTATGTTGCCCAGTATCCGGACGGTACCAGTATCCGGACACTTGAAACAAAAACTCAATTTTTGAGGCGCCCTTTTCAATTTTCGGTAAACGAAGTATTTCGAGTGAAAGCTGGACATTTCAGCTTTAAGATGAGAGTTCTGGCGATTTAAAAGCTTGCGAAACAGCCGCAGAAGACGCCGTTCTGTTCAGGTGAGTAAACTTTTCGTGGCTAATATTTACGCTGTTTACTGCGCAGTAAAATTAGTGCTGCTCAGAAAAGGGAGGGTAATGTGTGATATTTTCAAAGAAACTGTTTTATTTTTAAAGTGAAGATACTTAAGGAAGTCAGGTTTTCAGAAAGTTTATTAATTCTTCTTGAAATTCGATTTGTTTGGAATAACGGAGGCCAGAAACATTCACTAAGTTTTGATGTCATGTGCCCAGTATCCGGACAGTTTTTTCTTTGCTGTACAGAATCGATGAATTAGCTGTGTACATTATCCGGTTAAGATTTATTTCATATCAGTAACTATAATTAAAGCTTAGGATATATGATATAGTCGTAAAATGTAATTCTACTCAACTCCGTATGGAAATTTTCTTCACTCATTCACAGGGGGTTGATTTCGTGTGCACGGGCTTGTTTCGCGTGACTGCATTTTCTATTTATAACTGAAAGAGTCTGAGTTAAACCTGGAATTCTCGTACTTTCCCCACTTGTGATTGCTAGAATGGGGTTGCAACGGTCTGAAAAATGTCACAAAGGGATTAAGAGATGTGAAAGAAGGAGGAATTAGTGCTAGAAAAGCAGGCTTATTGTGGGGACTGAGCATGAAGAAATCAACACTGCAGGTCGGACTAAATAGGAGTGACCTTTGACCGTCGGATTGAGGACCCTTACCCAAGCTTTTTTTAAAAATAAAAAATGAGGAAAGAAAGTAGTTTGCAGATTGGCTAATTGAGCTTGCAAACTGCTGCTTCGGCATGTCCACGGATGCCTTCCTTAAATCAGTGAAAAAGTTCCTAGACAAGGAAGTAAGAAACACACCATTTTTAAAACAGCCGCTCGCGCTCCCCACCATATCCCAGTCATTTGTTATGTTTTATTTCACGATGCTGGGTTATATTTTTGGAATCGATTGCCAGACTACTTTGCAAGTGCAAGAGAAGCTTATAAGTCGCTTGCCTGTCGAAATTTATGGACAATTGCGTTGTTATTGTTGTGTCCGGATACTGGGCCAGCTGTCCGGATACTGGGCAACATAGGAGCTCTGCAAAAATATCAATTTCGCGATGGAAACAAAGGCAAAAAAGTTAAACTGTCTTTCGTCATATTAAGGACTAGATAGATGTTCTCTGGGCCAAATTTCAGAGCTCTTGCGATTACCAAAGGAACGTTATTGCAATCTTAAACTGAAGTGTCCGGATACTGGGCAACATACTGTACTCAGAAGACCAAATAAAGAATTATCTAGAAATATTACATAATTATACTAGTAAACCCATTGAGGAATCAAATTTGAAAGCTAAATGTAGTAATTGTGAAAACAGTACATCTTTTACAATTGATTACGGTTATAAAATTTGTGATGAATGTGGAGTAGCAAACGGACACGTATTAGGATTTTACGATATTAAAGATTGCGATAGATTATATTATCGAAAAAAGAGTGTATATCAGCGTAAGTATCACTATGAGAAAAAGGTTAATCAAGTTTCTAAAAGAATAAATCTAACCAACGAACAAAAATACGAACTTTACAGTAAGCTAATGGAAATAGACAATTACGTCATGGAAATACTAAACAAGCAATACCGTAGAAAGAGAATGATAAGTATTTTTTATTTAATCAAAAAACTTTTGGAGGAGATGGGTTGTGAAAAGTACAAACTAATTTATCTTAAAATTTCACCAAAAACTTTAGAAAATTATGAAAATTGGTGGGATAGTTATAAATCTCTCAAAACCAGCTAGATTTTAATATTGTTTTGATATTAAAATCACTGTTTACTTAGTTCGAACTTTTTACCATAACTACTAACAAATCTATCTGCTATAGGTGTTTGATCGATTATCATTTCATCTATCAACTTCATGCGATCAATAAACTCTTGTTTATTAAATTCATCTCCCCGAAGAGCTGCACGGAGTTCAACAAGTACTTTTTCATAAGTAGTGAATGCAATCCTTGTCATCTCAATTTTTCTCTTATAATTATTTTTCTTTCCTATTCCTGTCACAATAACTCCAGCTCCATTTACTACTCCGAGAACAACAGGGTTTAGGGTTATTCCTCCAGCAATAGTTCCAATCGCAACCAAGCATATCCCAGAAATTGTAAAAACATCGTCAAGAAATTTATAACTCTTATACGATTTCTTAAAACACCAGTATTTTTTGTGGTAGTGTTTATAAAAGTCTTTGAGGGTTTTAACGTCTGATTCTGACAGAGATTTATCTATGTGATTGAATTCAAAGATATCCTTCATTTATTCTTTTGTTTATATTAATGCGGCGTAGGCAAGGGAGGGGTAATAGGGAACCGTAGGTTCCACTATACTATGTAACTACCATTTAACTTTTCTTGAAGCATTACTTTATGATATTGCTCAGAGTCGTCGTCGTAAAAGTTTGGAGAAAACATTATTTTGCTTAACACTCCATCCTGAGTTGTAAACACAAACTCTTGTTCATTCTTGTAAAAAACGAATGGTTTAGTTAATATTGCGCTGTAGTTACTTATTTTAACTTTTGTAATAGGTGTGTTTAAATTTTCTGTTAACCATATAACAATTTTTTTACCATTAAAATCTCTTGTTAAGGGCAAATTAGTTACACTCCTTCTAATAATTAAACTTATTTCATTATTTGATGAAGAATAACCTAAACTTAATAAAGTATTTAGACTATTTGTATCTCTTTTAATTATACTAAAATTTTTATTTCTCAAATGATAAAAAACAATACATAATGTATATTTTATAATTCCATTAGGAAGAGTAAAACTAATATTATAATTACTAACATTTATACCTTCTTTTCTTATATCATCTATGGTTCTATTAGGTATACCAATATTTCTTGTAGGATTACCATTAATAGAATTTAAAGAATTAAAAACAATCCCAGATGAGCTTTTACTTAATCCGTATTTATTTGCAACAGTAAAATAAAAAATTTCTTCGAAATATTCTCTGTACAAATTATTTACAGTGTAAGGAGCTAATTCCTTTACCATTCCAACTGTTGCTGCGCTATTGTTATTGTTTCTATCGAGATTAATGTTTAATATTTTTTTATTATTTGCATTTATATCAACGTTGTACACTACTTCTGTTGGTTCGATATCAAATGAGGTGTGATAGTCGTAAACTTTATCTGGATCGATATTGCTAAATGTACCCTGAATACCATAAGCAATAATATAAACCCCTGAAAACTGTCTCGGATACGTAGCCAGGTTATATCCACCCCGAAGAATATCAACCAAAATGTGAAGAAAGAACTTATTCCCAGATGACAACTTTCGGAAATTAACTATTATTCTGTGGTAGTACATAGTTTGTGTTTTCCCTGTTGAATCAGTATAGTTATGGGATAGTTTTTTTACGCCTAAATTTCCAATTGATAATCCTGTTGAAGTTCCTTTGTCAACACTTATTTGAGTATTATCCCAAAGATTATAATCAGTGTTGAGTATTTCCAAACATAGTGTGTATTCGGCGGCAGCACTAAAACACGGAATCCGGAATCCGGAAACGGAAACGGAATCACGGAAACGGAAACGGAATCACGGAAACGGAAACGGAAACGGATACGGAATCTGTGAAAGAAGGTTCCAAGCGATCGATTTGAAAAAAAATATATTAGCAATGACAATAAAATAAATAAACAGATAAAAAAAAAGACACAAATGAATAAATTAGCTGAGTAGAGGAGAGGAGACTGCTGTATCACTAGAAGAGTCGATTCCGGTGAAAAGACGCTTGATACCACTATCGGCAATGAATAAAAATTCTCATGGGACAGCAAAGCGAGGAGAAAAACGTTACTGACAAAAACTAGTGCCTTAAGAAAAAGGTAAGTTATATGGAGACAGACTTCGTTTGAATCGTCAGAGGCGTCGTTTATATAACTGAAAGGCGTCGCCGTCAAGTTTTTCTTAGTGTCTTTTCTGGGTTGTCTTCAACAGTGTTCAGTTTTATTTATCAAGACAACTTACTCAAGAGAACCATGGCATTGTGGAGTCCAAAGAGAAGAGAGAATTGTGCATGCATTAGCTTGATTCCGCAACCGATTACATCAAAATAATGCGCCATGTTTAATAAGCCTCTTCAACAAAAATACGGACGTCCACGTAAACTCAATTACCGGTACACCAGTATTCCATCAGTATTCAGCTTGGCGAAAAAGTTGAACTTATTGCTAAAACACCGGAACTGTGGTCACGTCACCGGTCGGTCATGTTTGGCGTATTCAGTTTGGGGACAATCACGTGGTGTGGTCTGAGGCTAACTACTACTATTCTTGACAATTAGCCACAAAAGTAATATTTCACTGTATTATTCAACCCATGAACTTGTGAATAAAAATTAGTCGTAAAATTACTTTGATGGGCCTTGCAGTGCAGTAACCCACACTACGGCAAACCTTATCAAGACACAATAACAAGAATATACCGTAAATTTCTGAAAATAAGCCCCGGGGCTTATATTTTTCAAAGGCCCTTTTTGGGGGGCTTATTTTTGGAGGGGCTTATACATGGAGGGGCTTATTTTCGGAATTTTACGGTATTTAAGGGAACTGCCAAGAAAACTAAGACAAATTCTCTTTGGATTGTACTAATTGTGTAATGTGAAATTCTTTAATTTTCTATCATTGATATTTGATTCCGTATTCCGTTTCTGTTTCCGTTTCCGTTTCCGTTTCCGTTTCCGTGATTCCGTTTCCGTTTCCGGATTCCGGATTCCGTGTTTTAGTGCTGCCCGGTATTCGGTATTTGCAGCTAGTCTGAAAAAATTAATTCCCGTCTTATATTTATATTTACCTTCAGAATTTTTGATTATAGTCATGAAAATTACTTTGTGGTTATAGTCATGAAAATTACCTTTAGAAGGAGATAAGTCTCCTATCTTATTTATAACAAAACTAACTCCTCCATCTATTTCATCAGTCCATTGAGCCCCACTTGACATGAGGTAACTAAACTCATCTTTATAATGACTTGGTTGAACTGCAGTATGATGAACTAGATTGTCAAAATAACCTTTGTTTACTGCTTCATTGTCTTGGGTTGGTCCACCCAGATTATTTATTTTATTACCACCAAGGTTGACATCAGCTTTTACAACCCCACTTATTACAATTTTAGGTGTGTTGATTTCTATTCTCTTAAGTGGTTTGGTTATTGCTTTTGGTAGATCAGTGAATAGCCGACAAGTGATAGCTGTGTGATTTGAATTGTTATGGGTTCTTAGTTTTACTCCTGACATATTATAATTCCAAGACTTGTGAATATTTAATGACCAAGTGCCAGTGCGATTTCCACTTACCCAAAAGTTAGAATTGGAATGAGAGTCATCTCTAGGAATAAACCACAAAAAGTCAACGTTTATATTTCGCGAACCAAATTGAAATTCTATTTTGTTAATGTATGTGTTAGCAGTTGGTGTCCACCCTACAAGAGGTTGACCAGGTGCTGATGTTGTAAAAACAAAATCATCAAATGATGAACCTGAGATATATTGTAGATACAAAGTCGTGGGCGCAGCTGGATCTGTTTTAGTAAACACACCACTTGTTCCATCTCCAGAATGATGATCAAATCTTTCTATTTGTTTACGAACCCATCCGCGATTAGCAGCTTGTTGATCTGTGGTGGGGTCACTGAGATTAACTATTTTATTGTTGTTAAGATTTAAGTCTCCAGTCATAGCGACGGTACCATCTTTTTCCAAGTAATCACTCAAATCTGGGGCACCTGTGTTATCATCCACATACTTTTTGTTTGCAGCATCTGTGTTTGTTGTTGGAGTTGGTAGATTTAATATTTTATTGTTGTTCATGTTTATATTTCCAGTCATTTTATTAAATGTTCCATCAAGATTAAGATATTTTGTTGCAGCATAATACAATGGCACTGCATCACTAGGACCTATAGGATCGCCTACAGCAATTATTCTATTAAAGTCCATATCTAAAATCCCAGACATTTTTCTTGTTCCGTCTATTTTTAAAAAGACACTTCCATCAACTTTAGAGTCATCCACATACTTTTTGGTTGCACCGTCTGTGGAGTCTGTTGGTGGTCTAAGGTTAATTATTTTTTTATTATCCATGTTTAGATTATTAGTCATTTTATTTGTTCCAGCAACGTGGAGATACTTCATATCTGTGAAAGCTAATGGTGTTGGTTGATTGGAACCTGTTGGAGCTGGCAGATTTAATATTCGATTATTATCCATATTAAGATTTCCTTTCATTGGGTAAGATCCATCTCTGTCAAGAAATGTGTTGTCTACGTAATCTTTTGTAGGAGGTTCTTTTGCATCCAGTGGTGTGCTAAGATTTGTAATTCGGTATGTATTCTTCATATCAATATTTGAATCAACTGTTAGATGTGTTGTTGATGATCCGATGGAATTATCATCTACGTATTTTTTTGTGGCGGCATCATTATTATCACTAGGTGCTGCGACATTTGTGAGTCTTTTTTTATTAATATCATAATTACCATTTGCGGTTAGACTAAATCCAACTCCTGGAGCACCCTGAATTCCTTTAGCAAAAGGATGATCAAAAGATTGTTCGTTAAATATTCCCATTTTTTTATTATTAGGATAGATTACTAGTAAAGTTTTTAGCAATAATTTTTCTTGGTTTATCAACATATAGAAATGAAAAGGGTTTTTTTGTTGCCTCCCTATATATCTCTTTGTCAACTCCCAACTCAGATGATATTCTGTTTGCTTCCCTCGATGATGGAAATTCACAAAGACAATAGTGAGAACAATTTAGCCGTATATCCTTTGGAGTTTTGTAAAATGATTGACTAAGGTAAATCACAGAGCAATTCTTATGTCGTCCTTGAATGAAATAATCAATCAGTTGTCTCTGGTTTTTATCACAAACGTAATCATCAAATATTACAAGTTTTTGGTTGTCTTCGTAATCCATTTCTGAAACTGGAGTTATCTCGTCATTACTTACATGAAGTATTTCATATCCCAGTTTATGACTTAACTCCCTCATTTTTTGAATTAGCTTTTGATACTTATCCTGTTCTAAATTACGCGCGTAAAGATAAATCTCATCGTAATACAACAGTGGTTTGATTAACATGTGATATAAAAGATTAGTTTTACCACTTTCACTGTTTCCACAGATTAACATTCGAAACGTATCCGCTGGCATAAAAGGAAATAACTGTTTAAATTTTTTATCAAGGTCATCGGTACTATCATAGTTTGGAATTTCCATTTATCTAATATGTACATAAAATAAAAATGGATATAGAAGAATACAAAAAACTTGCAAGAAATAAAATTGAAGCTGAAACTTTGACTAAACAGGTGAGAGATGTTATAAAAATAACAAAATGGCAAAAACAAGATATGAGAGAGGGTTTTAAAGAGACATTTAAACCACTTATTAAATCTCAAGATAGCATTAACAAAAGTATTGATGAGCAGCAAAACGCAACTATAGCACAACTTCAAGCTAATCAACTTGCTCTTACACAAGGTCTTAATCAAAACAGACTTGCTATAACTGAAGGATTTGATAAACTTGACGAAGTAAAAAAATGGGATTTGGCTCAATTACCTGGTTTTGAGGCGATTGAAGAGCCTAAAGAAGACGAAGAAGACGAAGAATACGAAGAAGCCAAAGAAGTTTTACCCTCTACATCAGATGAAAAACCAAAAATAGCAAAATTCACACGTGAAGACCTAGATAGAAATTTAATGAATAAAGAAGCACAAGATATACTCAAAGATAATGAATACCACAAACTCCCTTCTGAGTATTTTGAAGAGGATGTTTCTACTATTGATAAAGTAATCGAAGATGTTAACGACGATTTAGAAGAATTTAATAAAAGATTAAAAAACACCGCATATTTTGTACGAGACGCAAACGGTTATGTTTTAGCTCAACCAAAAAGTGAAAAACCACGAGGAGAAAGATTAAATAACATAAAAAATTATAACATATTAAGCATATATTCAACAAACTTAAGTAATCTTAAGTATTTTAAAACAAAATCTGGCTCTGGTATGATTTACTTTAACAACCCACATCAATTTCTACACAGACTTGAATTACTTGGTGGATCAATTCTAGCTGGTAATAATGGTGTGATAAATGAGTTTTCTCAAATCGCACATCTTCTCAACCAAATGAAAGTAATCTCAAAAAAACAACTGAATGATTTACTAAAAATAGGTGAACCTACGGTTCCCCTATAACCCCTCCCTTAAAAAGAATATAAACATTAGATAAAATGGAAGAACGAGCTATCCACATTTCTTCGATAAACAGAGAAAAAAGAGGAACAAGCAGACCTGGTGATTTTAATATCAAATTTAACCCATCTTTGAAACTCAACCCTGAAAAGAAACATCAACTTGCTCTTGATCGGTTATCCATGACTTACTCTTGGTACAACATTAGAAGTGATTATGGAAACAATAAAATTAAATACACTCACGATGGGACCAACTGGCAAACAATTACTTTTGTAGATGGAATGTATTGCTACTCAGATATCAATGATTACATTCATCAATATATGTCTCAAAAGTCTCATCACTCAACAGATTCAAGTGGAAAAAAGACTTATTCAATCAATCTAACTTTTATACTATCTACCTATCGAGTGTTAGTATCACTTGAAGGCGATTATCAAGTTGATCTGAGAGGAACAGATTTTGGAGACCTGATTGGATTTGAAAAGAAACTTATTACAAAAACAGAGTATGGATCAAAACTACCAAATATCACAAATTCGATTGATGTGTTAAATATCAACACAAGTGCGATAACTGATAGCATTGTAAATGGCATAAATACAAATACCATAGCTGTGATACCAACTGATAATCTCACAAGGTCTTATCCATTTACGTTTGAACCTAAAAGACCTTTGTATTGTCCTGTATCAACATTTCACATTGATGAAATGAGAATATATGTGACAGACTCACTTGGAAGACCAGTAAATTTCAACGGTATAGATTGGTTTATGACTTTAATACTTCACTCAATGTAAGCGGGGGCACCTACGGTTCCCCCTGCACCCCCCTCCCTTTATAAGAATGAAGTTAATTTTGGAACACCCCTTCCCTTTTTTGTATAATTATTAATATAAAATGATGCGACAATCAGAGTTTAAAATGAAACTTGACCCTGAATTGGGTAGATATACAAGACAACATATTTATGGAGAAGGAATAACGGATGTGATTAAATCGTTTGGTAAAAAAATATTTGTAAAAACAATGAAAAAAGCTGCTAAAAAAGGCGTTGAAAAAGCAGTAACAACAGCTGCAACAAAAACCGGTGAACATGCTGGTAAAAAGGCCGGTGATAAAATAGTGCAAATGTTAACCAAAGAAAAGGTTGCACCCACCAAAAAAAGTTCTAATAAAAAAGTTACTTTTAATAAAAATGTTGAAACAATTCCAAACACTCAACAAGAGATAAATAAAAGAGTGAATGCCATTCTTAGTGGAGGTTCAACACGTAAGAGAAAATTATATAATTATTAAAATAAAATGAAGTCATTTAGAAATCCAAAATATTTAGAAAGATATGAAGATGTTGTTTTTGACCTTGAACAGGCTTTAGCCACACCTGGAAATAATGCTCATCAAATTAAAGTAGGTCATAGATTTGTTGCTGATAACACAGGAGAAGCTACTCCTTTTGATTGGTATAACGCGCGATTTTCAGTAGATTTCAAAGTTAATCAGCTGGCTGCTGGAGCTGATATAGATGCAGATGGAGATCAAATGGGAATAGTAAGTGGAAGTAATTCTCTAATAGAAAAGTTAACTATCCTAGCAAATGGTAGAGATGTTTACAGTTGCAACTATGCTAATCATATAGTAAATATCAAGAATTTGCTTGAGTATAATCCATTTTATGCTGAAAGTGTTGCTACAAACGAATTTTACTATCTTGATACATCAAGAAATGCTGAAAGAAATAGATTTACAAAAAGGCAAGTAACTCACAGAAGAAATGCAGCTAATAACGCTGATGAAGCAGGATTGATGATAGATGACGTTGAAGCTAATTATAACAACGGTTTTGCATTAAGAAAAGCACTATTAGGTGACTCAGCAACAGTACGATGTGAAATTCCTCTTAACAGATATTCTTTCTTTGAATCATTAGAGGACAAACTTCTTCCAAATACAAAAATTGAATTGAATATTGAACTAGAATCAGATGGTAATCTTATCTGGCGAACCGGAGGTAATGCTTGTAGAGTTATATTAACAAGATTTCAACTATTTGTTCCAAGATTAACATTTAACTCAGAAGGACAAAAACTATACATGGAAAATTATCTTAAGCCCTACAAATGGGTGTATCTTAATGAAGTAGTAGAGCGATCAAATAACTCTCAACAGCAAACAGGACATTTTAGAATTACAAATGCTATCTCAAAACCACGTCATGTCTTTGTTTTTGGAATTAACACAGCCAATATTGATTCACAAACAGCAAATCCATTTTTGTACGATACTTTTAACCTACCAAACAATGCAAATATATCTCGCTGTTATCTTGAGGTTGGAAATGGGAATGAATACCCTGATATTCACTTTAAACCAGCTACAGATCCAGCAAGAGTGTTTCGAGAAGTAATGTCATACGTATATGCAAATAATGACTTTCAAGGTGGAACACTTCTCAAAAGAACAAATTTTGAGTCTTTGTTTCCTTTTGTTTATTTTGATCTTACAAAACAAAAAATGGATATAAAAGATGGAGTTACAAAATTATCATTTCATTACGAACTATCTGCTAATCCAAACGCCGATTATAATATTTACGCTCTGGTGCTTCATGAGCGAGAGGCAGAAATAGAACAGCAAGGCGGAAAACTATTGCTAAGAGCTTAATCTCAGACATACCTGCGTCCTTCCAACTGTTTCAAAGTGTAAGACATAATCAAATTTGTATACGAACTGTTATAATTACATAGAATTTTACACAGAATTTTATAATTACACAACATTTTCTACAACTTGTAGAAAATTCTGTGTAATCATTTGATTGGTTGAAAAAATCACACGATAATCACGTGATTTAAAACAATAACCTTCAGAAGGTCACTATGACATAATATTTAGATTTTGAAAATAAAATCTAAATATATATCACACCTAGAACATTCAAACTAATTAAAAAACTTAACCACCGACTGAGAGAAAACAAATAAAAAAAGATTAAGTGATGTGATTAAATTTTATATAAATATTATAATAAAAAATGACTACTTATATAGATTACGGAGTAACACTTACAGATGGACAAAAGTCAAAACTGGCTTCTGCGATAATAAATCAAACACCACTAACTCTTCGATTAAAACATTCTCATCTTCAAGGTTCCGATGAGTTAATGTTGACAAAAAGACAAATTGATAAAATAAAAAAATCTATTGCAAATGGTACCGGATCGGATATAAAGATAAGTAAAACTCAAATTAGAAATTCTGTGAAACATGGTGGAAACTTATTTTCATCACTCGCATCTCTCGGAGCAAAAGTTCTTCCTTACGCAGTAAAAGGAATTACAAAAGCTGTTCCCGCATTAGCAACTGGTGCTGCAACCGCACTCGGAGAAATTGGATTAAATAAAATATTTGGAAAAGGAATCACAATTCCCCCACAGTTTTTTCCAATGTTAGCACCTCTTGTAAGTGAATTTACCAAATCACAAATAAATCAAATCAACAAAGCTTATCAAACAGGAGGACAACTGGTTATTAAACCAACTCGTAAACAGATAGAAGGAGGATTTTTAAGTACTCTTGCTTCTATTGGTATTCCAATGGCAATTAGTTTGGTATCTAAGATGTTTGGTGGGGGACTTCAGGTTGATAGACGTGGGTCATCTAATATATCAAACGTCTACGTTCCACATCCTCCTCCCACACATGGAGAGGGTTATCCTTATCGCTCACCACCCTTTATTGGTACATGGGAAAACCCTATAGGAATGGGAGCTAAAAAAAAAAAGTCCAAAGGCAAGGGTCTACTATTAGGAAAAAACAGCCCATTCAACTCAATTCCATTAATAGGGGCCATTTTGTAGTGGGGGGACCTACGGTTCCCCCTACACCCCCCTCCCTTTACCATTCTCGGCACCATTTTGTAATTAAACCTCTATCCAACTTTGACCTCATGAAATGGTTAAAAAGACTTGGTATTAAAAATTTCAGAGGAATATATAGTCGTGATGGTCTACCAACCAAAATCAAAAAAGAATGTGGAATAATTAATCTGGATGATATAACAGGGCCTGGAACACACTGGGTTTGTTATAGAAATCTGGATTCAGTGGTTGAGTACTTCGATCCATTTGGACTGATAATGCCAAATGAAGCATTAAAGTATTTTCGTACTTCCGGAAAACGTATTGTTTACTCGATAGATGAAATACAAAATCGCAGTACTGTTCTCTGTGGTTATTGGTGTTTATATTATTTATTCGAGCGACAACAAGGTACTAGTTTTCTAGATGTAATACATAACCCTCATTTTGATAATGACAACAGCGATTTTATAAAGTCATACTTTGGAGGATAAAAATAATATTTATTAAATATTATTTTTTTAATCTTCATCATCATCCGGCGCATTTTTTAATAATTTAATTCTTTCAACTTTTGTATTAAGATCTTTAACAATATCAACTATATCATTAAATTTTGAGTAAATGTTAATAAGACGATAAAGTTTCTTCTTTTTATCACTATCTATTTTCAACCAAGAATACTCCTCATCTCTGATTTTTTCCCACATCTCACATTCACCAGCCATTAGCACTCTAGAAAGATCGTCGTTTTTCTTTCTAAGAGAATCAAACTCATTTATTTTTCTCCTTACTTCTTTTTCAAAATCCTTGAGTGTTTTAACATCCATCTTTTTTTCTATCTCAGAAAAGAATTTGGCTTCCATTTATTATATGAATAGATAGTTTCCTTTTACAACTTTGTTAAGCGTATTTGATTTCTCACTTATTTCCATAAGCAACTCAAATATTTTTATAAATTTAGTATCGTTTTCCAATCTAGAATGATCTACATATTCATAACTCTCGTTTAAAAAATTATATATCTTTTGAAGTCCACTTTTTACAAAATTAGATCTGGTAGACATACTTATTAGATGTATTTTATCTAAACATTATATTAAATGAAAGAATCTTATTGCATTAAAGATAAAAGAGTAACTCCTTGCACAGAGCCAAGTGGTTACCAATCTGATAAACGTGGGCGCACTCAATTCTTCTGTCATTGTGCAGTTTGTGGAATTAAAAAAGTTAGATACGTGAAAACTAAAAAGAATTCAAAAAACTAGTAAGCCCGTCTGAAGGGGCGGGCGTCTTCGATACTGTTGTTGGTACAGCAGTTGATGGATTTGTTCATTACGGTTTACCTTGGATGGGTAAAAAAGCAGTTGAAATGGGACGATATGGAGCAAGTGAGTTAATGAGAAATAAAAATCTTCAAAAGAAAGCTGTAAATTATGGAATCAATAAACTCACTCCATTTATTCAAGATTCTATTGGAACAGCAATGGATGAACTGTCAACCAAAGTTAGACCAAATAAAAAGTATAAAACTGATAGACCAGAATTAGATGGGAAAGGAATAGATATTCACAAATGGATTGGAAAACTTCTAAAACCAAAAGCAGGATGGACTCCAGGTTCGTACAAATATATGGGTCCCTACAATCCTCTAGACAAACAATTAAGTTATAATCCTGAAACCGGAAAAGTGACAGAGTGGAAAGTTAAACCGTATAACAAAGTCGATGAGATTGCAGCTTATCACGATATTTGTTACGACATGGGAACAAACAAAGGTGATTGCGATAGAGAGATGGTACAATCATTGGATGAGATACCATATGGTGAAATGCCAAAGTGGGGTTCAACTGCTAGATTCTTGATTAATACAAAACAAAAACTTGGTCTTGGCATTCAAAAAAACGTGAGTCGGCGTTGAGTAGTGATTGGTCTCAACAATTAGCCGACGAACTTCACAAACCAATCACACGAAACTTTCAAAAGAGATCAGTTGTTTCAAACGGAATTGATGATATCTGGGCTGCTGATTTAGTTGAAATGCAAAAGTTTAGTAAGTGGAATAAAGGAATTAAATATCTGATGGCAGTTATTGATGTGTTTAGCAAGTATGGATGGATTAAACCTCTGAATAACAAAAAAACTGAAACTGTAAGTAAAGCATTTGATGAAATATTCAAATCAAGTAAACGTAAACCAAAGATGCTATGGACTGATAAAGGTTCTGAGTTTATTAGTAAACATTTCAAAGATTTTCTAAAAAGAAAGGGTAGTAGTATAGGAGGCTCCAATAGGTCCCGACCAATCACAGCGCAGCAGAAATTTTCTCGACCAATCACCATCGAGTATTTAGCCCATGTGACTTGATGGACGTCACAATGCCCATATTTGGGCATAAAAATCACGTGACCCCACCCAAGAGGTGGATCCACATACTTGGCATAGTTTTGAAGGACTGCGTAGAACCTGGGTACAAGTGGGACGCATGCGCATATCAACCCCAGACGTTTACCCTGCGCAGTCACGTGATTGGGATCGTAGGCACATGCGCAGACCGCCCAACGGTTCCCCAGATCCCCCACATTCATTTGAGCACATTTCCGCCTAGACTTACTACGCATGCGCAAACACTCAAAATAAGCCCCAGTCCCTCGCATCCCCGAAAGTCCATGAAAAAACACACTATATAGAGGTCCACATCATTTAATACAAAAAACAAATCTCGACAATACCCTAAATGACATCCGGGACGTATGTGACGTCCTAGTGACGTCACGCCCATTTGTTTTACATGAAATACACATTACGAAGAAAGGGTGTTTGCTTCCTGGCTGAAGGAATCATGAGCAATGGATTAGGCCATGGAATATAATGGTGGAATCCTATCAAGGACCAAGGTTTAGATAAAAGGCGACGTAAATCAAAACGGGTGGCTGAAATGAAAGGAGGGGTGATTAGAGCCAAGAAGCAAACTGAATCAGAAACACTCGACCATTGGCACGCACGAGGCGGTGTCTTACTGTCCAATGAATGACTAGAAAAACAAACAAGACTTAATTACAAAGTGGGACGTGTGTGACGCCCTCGTGGTGTCACGCCCGGGAAAGATTGTACACAAAACAATTCGATTAAAATCCAATCTTGGTTAAAATTAAAATGTTGTAAGATCCAAAGCGTTTCTAGGAAAAAAATTAACGTTTTAGTTTGAACAAATGGAGTAAGCTGGCCTGTCCTTGATAATTGACAATACAAAGTTTATGAGGGATGGGCCAGCTTCGGAAAATCATGACATCTTGTAAGACCCAAAAAGAATCTAAAATAGATTTAAAAAAATAATCATGAACATCCAGCAGGGGTGGCGCCACCATGCAGACCTCCCCCTGCCGGGTGTTCAAAATTCCCAATCCATACTCTCCATCATGGCACAGCCCCGACAAGGTTCATGGAGTTCAGACACGTGCCGTAAATAAATCCAGCACCGTTTACAAACAAAATACAAACGCCCCGTCAAATTTTGGAGGGACCTTGAATGTTGGTCCATCACCTGGGCAATGGCTGAAAAAGGAAAGGGAGATAAATGGCTCGCATGACAAAATGAGAATCTGAAAAAAATAAAAAACAGGTTTTTTTAAAGACGGGGTGGGTACCCCATGTCTTGCAACAACTCGCACCAATGACAAGGCGTGTGTAAGTCACTGGCACGACGAAAAGACAAATAACAACGACAACAGAGTAATTTAATAGGTCTCGGTAATGGAAGGGCGAGCCCCGATCCAGTGTACCACTGCACGATGCTACCGAGGAAACACCATGCAGCGGAAGTACCGTGAACCCTGTGGGTACTGAGAATGGTATGCGAATCTACGAGAAAATGAAGAATGATTAATCTTGTGAGCCCATAAGTAAATGAACAAGACGGTCTTGCATCCAGCCTCTGTACCCATAGATTTCAATCATGATAATCACATCTAAAAAATTTAATAATAATGGGCTAAAGCCATGAGTAAGTAATTGATATCGTCTCGGAGCCGGTGGTTGTTCTTGAGGAAGAAATGCGCACCTAGAAATCAGTGTGATTGTAGAATTGCATGAGAAGTGGAACACTATGAATATGGTATCGTTGTTGCAAGGCGAGGATCCACCCCCATTGGTCCATAGTAGAAATTACATCTGAAACGTTTCATGAAGACTAATTACACAACGAACAGTACTATAATGACATCGCAATTGCACGGGTCTAATCCATCCTCCATACTGTTTTAACGTATAATGAAAGCCTACAAAGAGGTGGAAAGTCGAATCAAGACGGGAATACTGGTACGAAAGAAACCGGATTGCAAAGGGCGGATCCATTGCGTATGATGACGCAACAAACAATGCGTGGCTGTAAAAAAAAATTTAACTAAAATTAATCCTCCTCTAAAAAACCTAAGGCAGCCAAGTCCGGGTCATCCACAGGACCTTGGCGCCGGAGAAACGAATTAATTCGGAAGGTCATCCGCAACGGCCAATCATCCCAGTCCCGATGGTTGGGGTCCCCACTCTGCACAAACTCGACAATATCATCTTCAGTGAGGGACCCCTCCCGGTTGCCAGCAATCACATCATCCAAACGCAAACCCTCCATCATACGTTCACAATGATTACAGACTCCGCCATAGGTGGGGTGAGCGACCCATTGATAAATATGACAGACAGGCTGATTCTCCACAAACTCCCAAGAATCTAATAAAAAAATGAAAATCAACACGAACAGGTTGGGACCCAGAACCGCGCAGCCCAATTGAGTCGAGCTCGTCGAGGGCAAAGACACAGGTGGACAGGCCATAGCACGTCTCGTAGAAACTCAAATCCCTTGAACACGTCTAGGATTCAAAAAAGGGACATGAGGAAAAAAAAGGGACCCACACCCGAAAAAAGGAAAGCCATGACACTTACCAGCCATGCGACGACGATGGACCTCATGATCTAGTTTCCGGGCAACAGGGTGGTCCCACGGCAGCGTTTTGGCCCAATCCCGCAGTTCCTCATGGGTACAACGTCTGAACATGGCGCGCAGGCATTCCTTGCCCATCGGCAGGCGGTCCAACATCTTCAGCATTTCGAACAAGATCGCAATGGGTACAGAGTACAACACAATCGACTGCAAAGAGCTCACCATTTTGACCAGCACAACTGAACAAACTGGAATGAACCCACACAGGGCGCGCAACGTGATTTAGAGACTCTTTCAGAGAACGTGATTGGTGGAGAGCCATCACGTGGGGTGTCTAGGAACGAGAGGAGACTCTAGGGGGTACCCCCCATGGGTACACCTTGTCCTCCCTGGACCAGAGGGTCTAGCGCGAGTGGGTGATTGGTGGAGACTGGAGGATAAACAAGGGGAACACCATAGTGAGAAGTCAGTTGCCTGAGTTTTGCGCTGTCAAGATGGACTGCCGAGGGTTAGTCGATCCCAGGAACAAACCATTTGGCCGCGTGCTCCCGTTGGAAATCCAAGTGAAGATCATGTTTTGGGTCCATTGTTTTTACACCATGGATGAACGAAAGAAGGTGGTGCGCGAGTTAAAGAGTCTACCCAAATGTGACCTCACAGGGTTCCCCCAACATTTGGGCGAAGATCGTTGGTGGAACCAAGTGGTGGTGCGGTTGCACGCCCCCAGAAAAAATGGCTGCCACCACTGCCACCGCCTCATGGATCACAAGTTATCGGTAAGGGGAAAAGTGTCCTTTGCTTGTTTTGGTTTGTTGGTTGACTGAATGTCTTTGTTGTGTCTGGATTTTAGATTGGCATGATGGTGGAGATGGTCCGTCAACCTCCCAATCTCGACCACCTATTGAACGAGGGCATTGCCTTTATCATCGACACCTTTAAACATCAGATCCCCCAGTGTCCCCTTGGAAGACGCCCCGTCATGATTGGCAGGAGGAAACCCGCCTATGATACAGTGGACAAAGTCATGAGGAGACTGGACTTGATTATGAATGTGATGTCAGCTATGAATTTTGTGGTCATCGATATCCATTAAAAATAAAACAAATGATGTGGTTTAGAACCGTGTCTTTTTATTTGTTTTTAAATAAAGCCTCCAGGGTGGGATAAATGACTTGGTCTTCTTCCCGCGTGCCTACAATGGCGGTCTTGTCTTGGAGGGTGGGGAGGGCAATGTAGTCCTCGGTCATGCCTTCACAGGGTTGATATTGACCTAAGGTGGGATTCCACCATAACCATTCTTCCCGATCCACATCAAAGACATAGACGGGTTTGCCTAAGAGCTGGGCCATGACCACACTCCAGCCTGTCCCGCCCAAGAGATGCTTGCGACACTCGTCAAAATAGCCCACGGCCAAGACTAAGGACGCGGGCTGGATCACGTGCACATTCCGCTGGATATACTGGAGACTGATAGGATGATGCACTTGTCGACCCAATCGAATCGCGGCCTGAGTGACGGTGGGGGTAGCGGCATCCAACTCGGACTGCGTCAAGGGCGTGAGAGACTTGGCTCGAGGGTGACAGGGTGGGATGAGGACCACACACGCATGACCATACATCTGACATAATCGTTCCACATGCGCGTCCACACCTTTCGCACCACCCGTGTAAATAGTCAGCGGCATGGTCTATCGAAAAAAATTAACAGTGATTAGGGTGAGATAATGGAGTCCACGCCCATAGGGTATGCGGTTCATCATCCGCGTACAGTAAAGGGGTTTGCCATTCCCGACACGTGACCGTTTGTTCGAAAATACGTCGGGCGTGGCGACAGTTGGAGCAAGTATCGGGAATCCAATCCAGGCCTTGCCCTTGAGCGAAGGCCTTGTCTTTGTCGTCCTTACAAGGGTTGCATAAGATCACATCCAACAGACGATCGCATCGTTTTTGCCACAAGACGCGTTGGGCATTGACTTGGTACAGGGTGGGCAAGACATGGGAGTGGCGACGTAACCACCCACTCATTTGACAAACTCGGACGCGAGCACAATGATCGTGCCAGACCCCACTCTCACGGGCTCCGTCAGTATGATCCATGCACCAATTACGCCCCTGATCGTTGGTGGCCATCACATTGACGGTGGCAATGGGAAGAGTGGCCAAGTCCGGACACCCCTGCCCTTCCAGGACCACGAGAGGGTACGACAATCCAGGTTCGTGCAACAATCGATACAGACCATTGAGTGTCAACACCCCGAGTCGATTCCGTTGAGGGGTAAGGTACTGTTGACACCAACGGGTGAGATCATCCTTGATCTGATGGTAGGGATGAAACTCCTGGCGGTTATACACCGTGGACGGTTCAAAAGGCAACCCATGCACTGTCTGGGTCTGACGATCGACACGCCTCTTGGCTTCCTCGGATAATTGATCGTATGACACACCCTGCGGTAACAGGTATTTGAACAACACATGATGATGCCCTGTCCAATCACACAAAGCCAGTTCTCGTATAATATACTCGTCTCGGGAAAGGGCAAACCCCTGACTGAACACCAAGAGACCCACTTGGTTCAACACCATGTTCGCTTACCGTCAAGAAGAGAGGACCGCGACGACTGAAAACGGTCGTCGACCCACGGTTGGTTTTATAATGGAACCCATGGGCTCTGATTGGCGGAGCGTCCGATCACACCACTCTCACGAGATCCCAAGTAGAGTCAGGATTGGTAGACACAAGATCGTATGAGGATCACGAGATGCAGGGACATGGGCTATAAAAGGCAGGCCAGACGTACACCTAAATCATTCCGCCCAGACATGGAACGTCAAGCCACTCAACCTGCCGCGGTGCCTTCAGGACGCAAACGACGCCGAGTGAGTAATAGTAAGAAACCCAAAGGGAACGAGGAAGCCCCAGCGCCAGCCCCAGTAGCAGCCCCAGACATGAAAGCCACCCGTGAACTCGAAATGGCTCTGATCGGTCTGCCCCGAGCTGACCCACTGACACCCTCTACACCTTCCCCCGTCTGTTCCGTCAACGAGTTGATGGTAGACACCCTGAAAGACTATGAGGAAGAGTGTCTAGAGGAAGGGACGTGTCAAGCCGATCCTGCCCAGGAAGACCAGGACCTCGATCAGATGGACACCCAATTGAACGAGCTCTTGTATGAAACATGCCCCTTTCATCCTTGTGAATACATCTATTGCGTCAACCCCCAGACCCAATTTGGCCAGTTGAGGTTCAAGTGCCCCCAAGAAGGATGTCCCGTGTATTTGTTTGAAGATAGTCGAGAGGTGATGATGGAGAAATTGAAAGAAGACACGCACCCTCAAGTCCGTGCCCGATTGCAACGAGGGGAGCTCAAGTGCAAATGTGGGTTCGTCCCTAAGATGAAATTGAGCCGGACCAGCAAGAATTACCAGAAAGTGTTTTTTAGTTGTGGGAGCTTTCTCCCAGGCCAAGACCCCTGTGGCTACTTTCAATGGCTCCATGGCCCGCTGTGGTGCCCCCGAGAGACAGCGCAACCTACGCTGAGACGATGGGTGAAAGACACACCCCCTGAAGTTCATGACCATGGGAAGGCGTCCGTAAGACCATGGGGCATTCCTGCAGTCCCCCTTTTGAAAGGAAAAGGTCATGAGATGGAGACATCCCCACCCTGGGAGATGAACTTTATCGAGAGGCATAGGCCGTGGGCCAATCAGTTTAAGGAAGCCGCCCAAGCCCAGGAGCGAGAGTATGAGAGCAGGCGCCATTTGCATAAGAACTTTGGTAGCTCATGTTTGTTTTGAAAAAAAAAATCATGTAGGGGTGTGAAAAAAACTATTAAAGACAGAGATGGACTAGAATGAGGTGTCAGTGTCTTGATGTCGTTGCCACGCGCTTACGAAGATCCCCAGCAACCCGGGGCCTTGGGCGGGGTCCGACCCTTTGCCCAAGCCCATAAATTGAAAACCCCGCAAGCGCAACGGATTCTCCAATCGGTGTTGAGTTATACCCTCCACAAACCCCGACGGACACGGTTTCCCACCATACCCACGTTGGTCTTTGACCGAGACGAACAATGGCAGATGGATTTGGTCGACATGCAAAAACTCCGTCGATGGAATCAGGGGAACAACTATTTGTTGACGGTGATCGACGTCCTGTCCAAGTATGCCTGGGCCGTCCCCATCAAATCCAAAAGCAGCACGGAAATGATCCGAGGGTTGGACAAAATTCGTCGACAAGCCTCGCCGCGACGACCGCTCCGCGTGCAGACGGATCAAGGCAAAGAATTTTTAAATAAAAAGGTGCAAGCCTGGTTCAAGCAACAGGGGTGGCATCATTTTTACACGTATGGGGATAGTAAGGCCTCCGTGGTGGAACGATGGCATCGCACGTTGAAACAACGCATGTACCGTTATTTCACCGCTCACAATACGTTACGGTACGTGGACGTGTTACAACCCTTGATTCATACCTACAATCACACCCAGCATCGCAGTATTGGGCTGGCCCCGCATCAAGTTACCCCCAAAACGGTCCCGGACGTGTGGGACCGACTCTACGGCGCGCGTTTGGAGCAAACGACCCCACCGCCCAAATGTCGCGTAGGGGATCGGGTGCGTCTCAATAAGAAACATCGTCCCTTCAAAAAAGGGTATTTGCCCGGGTGGACCGAAGAAGTGTTTGTGGTCACGCACGTCCGTCGTCATCCGATCGTCACGTATCGACTCAGTGAATGGGACGGCACACCTATAAAAGGCACGTTTTACGAACCCGATGTTCAAAAAGTGCAAGTGTCGGACGACTCGTTATTTCGGGTCGAAAAAGTATTGAAACGCCAAGGACGCCGGGTGTTGGTCCGGTGGAAAGGGTGGCCTGCCAAGTACGATAGTTGGATTCCCGCGCAACATGGTCCGCGTCAAAATCACGCCTCGAAAAAGAAAAAAGTGGGTGCGGTTTCTCGATGAAGTGCAGGCGAATTCCAGTCGACCGCGAGCCAGTTACACTCCCTCTCCCACCAGCGACGCCGACGTACTGAAATTCATTCAGAAGAAAGCGGCCGAACAACGGCAAACCCAACCGTGGTGGGAAAAGTTGGCCAGTCCGACCAAACAGCAATGGGCGTACGCCAATGCCTACCATCGAGCCGAAGCGTATGCCAAGAAACGAGGGGCCTTGCGGTCCCCAACCAAGAAAAAACAACAACGCCGACGCGCCGGTCGTCATCCCCCGATGCGCAAGAAGAAACCCCCCAAGCCCAAGACGTGCATGACCCTGATGGAATTGGCCCGGGCCTTTCCCAACATTGCCCAGCAAGTGTGTTTTCATCCCAAACAATCGACCTTCAATTCCGTGGTGGGACGCGTCCCTCGCAGCAAACAGAAAGTGGCCCAATGGCTATAAAAGGACCCTGCTCCCCGCTTGGATGTGACCACTCCTCATTATGAGCGAGATTAAACGCCTGACGCTGGTCAGCGATCCCACCAACGAGTTTCCCAACAATGCCAACAACAGTTTCAAGGTGCGATTGCCCGAACGGCTGGTGTTACCGGGCGCGGGGTGGCATGCCTCCTTGATGTCCCTGACCGTCCCGGATCAAGGGCAGAGCAATGCCATCATCGCCGCGGATCCTCATACCAAAGTGGTTCGATTCAAGTACCCACAAATCATCCGTAAATGGACAGACACAGGCAACCCATCTACCTCAGGGTATCTGCGTGTAGAGGCCCCTTTACTCAATGGCCAAATCGAATTGGAAGATATCATGAACCTGAATCAAATCGTGGCCACAGGGACGGATTTTTGGAAACGCGTGAGTCAAGAAGTGCATAACTATACCATGAAAACACTCGTGCAACAACAAAATAATCTGATGATCCATGATCGCGATTCAAGACCGATCGTGAGCATCAAAAAACACGCGATGCCCCGACTGACGTGGAAAGAGGATGCCCTGGTGATTCATGGAGTACCCCAAAAAGATTTGATTAACAACATCCAAACCAACGTGGTGGAATTTTACATCAACTTGGACATTGCCCTGAAGTTTGGCTTGTTGACCAGAAAGACAGGCAAAACAGCCAATGTCACAGGTTCCTTTGACATTGGGCCCAATTTGCAATTCACAGCGCCTGCAGGCAACTATAATGAGACCACCAGTCCAGCCGGCAGTCAGTATCGGCGGTTTTACAATTGGGAAGGCGAGCAGTACATGGGTGTGAGGCAGACCAGCCGAGCCTTTACGATCACGACCATAGATCATGTGGTATGGATGAGATTGTACATGGGCTTCGAATGGCAGATTAACAACCTGAATGCCTCGTTTGAAAAGATTGTGGGGACCCGTAAACGCACTGTCATGGTCTATTCGGATCTGGTGGAATCCACTGTGGTGGGCAGTGGCAAGTTTCCTCTGTTACGGGAAGTGCAGTTGCTGAGAACCGGCGATGGGGAAAGCACGGCGGAACCCCTGCACCATCAATGGATCAAAGTGCGAGGACAACAATTGGATATTTTGGAAGTGGAGATTGCCAGTACCAGTGGACCCCTGGCCATCTTACCCCCAGGCAAAACCTTGGTGACCATCGGTCTCAAACAGCTATAAAAAGCCACTCACGCCACGCGAGGATCCAAACAGCACCTTCGACGTGAACCGACTCAATGCGTGGAGGCAGTTTAACGCGGTACCACACGCCCGTGGTCACCTCACAAGAGGGCCGAGGGTTGGCCGAAGACTTGATCAAACTGGCGGGACCCATGGTCCTACAACAAGCGCAAGCGGGATTGCGAGATATTCAACGAGGCAAGAGTGCCGCGGAGACGTGGGCGGATCGACGTGGGCAACTGAGCCGTGGGTTGAAACGGAAAGCCCCCGCCATGGTGTGGGCAGGTGGCAAACACCAAGCCAAAAAAACCTATAAAAGAGCGACTCAACGTATACGGGACATCTTTGGACGTTAAACATGGTACGCGTGGGTGGTTTTCTCAAAACGCAAAATCGCATTCGACGGCAACGTGCCCGTGGACGGTTCATCTCGCCGTACCAAGTCGGGGGCACGATCTTTGGCAAGTCGACGACAGCGCGCTATCCCTTGATGCATACCTCCTCCCGCCTGTTGGACCCGCTCGCTATGGAGAAGAGAATGGTTCGATATGCGCGCCAGATGAAAGGGGGGGATCTCAGAAAGGTGTTATGGGCCAACCAAGCCAAAGCCAGGAGGCAACGGATGAAAGGGGGCAACGTCTTCCGCCAGTTAAAAAAACGCATCCAAATCGATTTTCCTCATCGCCCCTTTCCCGCCGCGCATCCCATGCATGATTGGTACAGACTGCGAAAAGGTATAAAAAGAGGACGCCGTTAAACCCCAGGGACAGACCGCATCATGTCGCTCCAACTGTTTGACGTGCCCGATGTGGATTATCGGTACGAAGCCTCGCGGGAGGTGGAGTTTCAACCCGCCTTGACGGGCATCCAGCCCATCACGTTCTCCATTCCGGGCTCCGACGATTATTACGATACCAATTCCCTCTGATTCAAAGTCAAAGTCCGTCTGACCGATCCAGCCGCGGGGTATACAGGCTTGGATGCAGGGCTGCTCATCTCCGATGCCAACGAATCAAGACATGTGTACTGCGTCAACAATTTTGGACACTCCATCTTTCGAGATATCACCCTGAGCATGAATGGGGTCCTCATGACGGAACAGAGCAACACCTACCATTACAGAGCCTACCTAGAAACCCTCCTGAACTACAACCGAGAAGAAGGTGCCACCAAGTTAGCCCCCCAAGGATGGGTCAATCAGCTGAATGTGGTGAATGTCATGGGAGCCACTGCTGTTAATTCAGATGTGCCTACCGATGCCAACTGGAGTGGCAATGCAGACTTGAGAACCTTGACCAGCAAATTACTGGAAGAACATTGGCACACCTTCCTCATCCGTCCCCATTTGCCACCCCTCAAGACAGGCAAATTATTGGTCCCCAATATCCAGATGGACTTTGAACTCTTCCTCAACCCCAACACCATCTACTTGCTAGGAACCCCCAACAAAGGCACTTTGGTGGCGAAGAAATTTCCAGCCATTCACCCAGAAGACATCAAAGTCACCTTGCTGATGAGAAAAGTGACCTTGAATGCCAGTGTCTATGTCAGACTGCAGAAAGAAAGACAGCTGGGCAAACAGATTGCCCGCTACCCCGTGGTGCGGAGCGAAATCCGTACCTTTTCCTTCGATGGACGCACCACCCAGTGGGAACAAGACAATGTGTTTGTGGGTCGATTTCCTGACCGAGTGATGGTCGGGTTATTGCATTCGGATGCCTTCAATGGAAACCTACAACGCTACCCCTTTGCCTTTGAAAAGTTTGGGGTCACCCAAATACGTCAGACTTTGAATGGAGAAGAATACCCTTACAGAACCCTGCAACTGACTGGAACAGAAGCCTATGAAGATCTCCTGGGATACGATCGATTTCTACAAGCCATGGGTGCCTACAATGAAGACAAGATTCCCCTGCTGCTGCCTGGGGATTGGGGACAAGGCAAGAACTGCACGTTGTTCCTGTTCAACAATGTGCCCAATGGAAAAGCCGATGATCCTCAGTATCGCAACCCCCGTCAATCGGGCAATGTGCGACTGATCATTGATTTTGCGGCTGCGGTGGGTCACAACATCACTGTGTTGGTCTGGAGCGAGTATGAAAACATGTATGAGATCAATCATATGGGAGGTATAAAATACAACATCAACGGCTGAAGTGGTATCAGAAGACAGAAGACACCGGGCATGGAGTTTGTGGCGCTCAGTGATAGGGTGCTGCGAGCGTTGGCCCTAGAAGATCCCACCTTGCGACGCGTGTTTCATGGCGTGTACCCTGCCGACCAGTTACCCCGGTCACCCCCCAAGAGTGTCCGTCAAGCCTACATTGTCAACACGGATCCGGCGGGAGAACCGGGACAACATTGGTTGGGCTTGTGGACGGAACAGAACAAGTGCGAGGTCTTTGACAGTTATGGGCTGCCCCTGCACGTGTACACCCACCCCGACCTGCACCAATGGTGGAGTCAATGGAAGCACCTGATCCGCAGTGACCAGACGTTGCAAGCCTTGGATAGTCAGACCTGTGGCCATTATGCGTTATTTTTCCTGAAAGCCCGTGCCCAAGGCCAGTCCTATCAAGACTTTTTGGGGCAATGGAGTTGCGACAATTTAATGTTGAATGATCAGAAAGTGGCCGAGCAGTTGAAACGGGTGATTAAACAAGAAGTCCAAGATGAAGTCGATGCCCGCCCAGAAGAGGGAGGGCAAAAGAATGTGAGCCGCCAGGCCTTTATGCTGTGTAATCCTTGTGAGTGTTGACAATAAAAATCACCATAAAACGAGATGTGCTGTGAACGAGTGGTCATTTTTCATCATGATTACGCGAGGGGATGTCCAGCGGGTGATCGATGCCTTCATGTTAGAAGAAACCCTGTATTGGTGGTCCCACCCCATTGAACGGGTGAATACCGTCCAAGGGGTGGATGCCTGGGATGGGTATCATTGGTTGGTGGCCCGCCAACTGGCGCAAGACCAGGACTGGGTTTCCCTCAAACAGTATATGGACACCATGCAAGAAACGCATTTAAGAGAGACGATGGAACACCTTATTCAGTTCGAATCGCCACGCCTCTACCGCGAGTATTGGACGGCATGCCGAGCCACAGACGACGACGGCAGCGCGCTTCCTCCCGACGACCCCGTTTTCGTCAAAACGGACGAGGCATCATGAGCGTGTTGGCCAAAGCGGCCAAGATCGGCTATAAATTGGGACGTAGCAAACGGTATAAACGTATGGGCGCGAAAGGGGCCACGGGTCATTACCGACGTCTGCCTCGACCGTGGGAAGGATGATCCGACACCCCAGTAGTGTGATTATCGCGGGCCCGTCGGGCAGTGGCAAGAGCGAGTTAGTGGAACAATGGTTACGGGACCTCAACGTGTTTCAAGTCCAACCCCACAAGATCGTCTATGCGTACGACCGATAGCAACCCCGGTTTGAGCGTATGCAAAAGAAAGAGGGGATTCAGTTTCATCGCGGGTTACCGGACCCTCGTCATTTGACCCAATGGTTTGGCCGGACGCGCGGCGGAGTGCTCGTCTTGGACGATTTGATGGAAGAAGGGGGACAGGACAAACGCGTGTTGGATTTGTTCACCAAAGATTCCCATCATCGCAACATCACCGTCTTGTATTTGACGCAAGATTTATTCCCACCGGGTAAATTTGCCAAGACCATTAATCGCAACGCGCATTACATTGTGGCCTTCAAGAATCCTCGGGATCAAACGGGTATACGCACCATTTTACTGCAAGCTTTTCCCGACCGATGGCGTCAAGTCTTGCGCCTATTTAAACGCATCACGTCCCGTCCCTTTGGTTATTTAATGCTGGATGTGCATCCCGCCTCGGATGATCGGTACCGCCTGTGGAGTCATTTAACGCGCCGAGAAGGCAAGGCGCAAGTCCATACCCTGCCCGTGGATGTCCCTGCCATTCGAAAACGAATTGCAACGAGAACTCGCCAGGGTCCATCGGCAAAGAGAAGGCGGACAACATACTGACTTAGCGACCCGCATGGACACGCCGACCTTCTCGCCCGCCGGGGTGGGGTCGCCCACCGCCCCTCCCCCAGATCTCAGTACCATGACGGACATGGTCGCGGAATTGACCCGACCCGTGGATCGAGCCCAATTGGATCAAGAGATTGAGGATTTTAACTTGACCTACCCGGTCAATGTGGACGATGCCTTGAATGCCTTTACGTTACCCCCCGTGGCAGGCACAGGCACCACCACTACGGCACCACCACCGCCACCACCACCCACCATCACCACCGCCCCTACCACGACAGCCACCCAAACCCGTCCCACCACGTCCACCCGCACACGTCCTACGGCCACCACCACCACCAGCTCCAGACGACCCAGACCACGCCCTGTCACCACCGCCACGACCACCACCGCTCCCTCCCGCCCCTCCACTTCCCGACGTAGTGCTGGAGCAGGCACCAGGACCACCACTTCCACGGTGACGACCCCGACGGGCCGTCCCACCGTGGCCGCCAAACAACCGCGACGACGTCCCCGTGTGCCCTCTCCCCCGTCCCCCGATTCCTCCCCTCCGTCGGAGGACGAGGATGAAGATGATGATGACGACGATCGACGGCGAGGCTTGAGGCGACGGTTGGATTTGCTGAACGAAGATGCCCAAGAACGGGCGCGAGGGAGACGCATTCGCAATATCACGCATACCAATACGGTGACCACCGTGTATGAAGAGGGAGGGCGACCGTCGGTACGTCGCACGTCGACGCGAACGTCCAGTCCAAGTCCACCCTCTGCACCACCCCGCCGAGGCCGTGGCCGTGGCCGTGCCCGAGCCCGTGGACGAGGTCGACGCTCGTGAAGATATAAAAACAGGGGTCCTTCCTTCCACCGTCCCAAAACCATGTGTGGCCGATGTCGAAGTGGGATGGCCCCTCGACGCAAACGCAAACGCACCACGACCCGACGTCGATCCCCCGCCAAACGACGAAGGGGTCAAGTAGGGGGTGTCGGGCCCGGCCTGCCTCTCGGGATTCTCAAAGCTGGGTATGGGATCACCAAAGCCATTGGGGATCATCAAACCAAGCGTGCCATCGCTATTGGCGAAAAACGCCGACGAGAAGTGGCATCTGGCAAACGAAAACGCTATGCGGGGGAATCGTTTAATTGTTCCATCATGTGAAAAACAGTATAAAAGACAAGAGGCGTTAGACAGACTAGGGATTTATCATGCCTTGTGGTCCACGACAACGACCACGACGCCGACAGCAACGAGGGGGTATTCTCCCGCTCCTCCTCCCTATTGCCGTCGGAGCAGCCATTGCTTTGAAAAAAAAGAACAAGAAAAAAGTGGGCAAGATCAGTGCCAAGCAACAGGCCTTCCTTCAACGACGGGTTCAGCGGATGTTAGGTCGAACGGGATGGGGCGGGTTTAAAACGTTGAGAAAGCTATAAAAGACACGCTGGGAAGGGACCCAGACATTATTGGAGGATGGTCCGTGGACCCAATGGACGCCGACACCGTTATGTCCCCCGAAAACGACGCCGTCGACGTGGTCTGCAACGCGGCGCTAAGTTACCGCTGTTGGCAATGGCTCTCTCGCCTTTGTGGCTCCGAAAATACAAACCCAGGATCCGTGTTCGTCGACCGGACTAGACCCCCTCGCAAGGCCATCACGTTGACGTTAGAGTGGACGGAGGAGATCGAGGCCGCGTTGTGTCAACGATGTCGACGTCATATGCAACGGCATTATCATGGGGAACTATGTCGTCAGTGTGGGGCCCAATTTACCATAAATAGAGCGGGGTCGTGGCCATTCCTGAACCTTCAGCATGGCGTGGCGCATGGAACGTCAAGCCCCGTTCTTGAAAAGTGTCTTACAAGAAGCCAATCAACATAAACGACAAGAATTGTTGCGGATGGCGAATGCAGATCAGATCAATGCCATCAGTGAATTGGTGATGAACACGCTCCGTGGCACCGTGCCCCGTTCTCGACATACTATCACGTTGTTCAAACCTCATGCCCAGACTTTACGCGCCATGGCCAAACCCGCGCATTCGGTGAAACGACGGCGCGCTATCATGATGGCTCAAACAGGCGGCGCCCTCTGGCCTGAACTCTACCGATGTTATAAACGTTGCATGCACTAGACAAGACACCTCAGTTGCATCATGGAACCCGAGATGGTGAGCACCACGGTGGATAACGCCCCTGCTTTTTTACAATTAAAAGAAAAGTACAAACAAGAATTGGTGGAAGATACTCGCTTGAGTAAAGCCGCGGATTTGGCGGCCAAACAACATATCCTCCTGACCAGTGAGGTCCCGGATGCTTGGAAACGGCCGCAACTCAAAGCCGTGAGCCGTCAATTACGCCATTGGACCAAAAAAGTGCGTCAACCCTTTGGAGCGCCCGCGGGGGGTGTACGCGCCGCAGGGGCCGCCACGCCCGGCGAGGATGATGATTTTGAGGCGGGGCCTATGCAAGCGTGGTTCACGCAGTTGGTCAAGGCCACCCAAGGTATAAAACAAGGCTCCACGCCGGCAGGACCCAGAAAACCACCTGTCCCGCCTAAACCGAACATCACCCCCAGTGCTAAAAAGAAACTCAAGTTTACGCCTCAACCGAGCAGCGCCGAGTTGGCACACGAGTTGCCTTTTTCAGAGGAGGCTGGTACAGAACCCTGGGATACCCCCAGTGAACGTGTGGACTCTATCAAGAAAGCGGTCAAGCGCGAGATTCGCAAAAAAGCCGCCGGGGTCGCCAAAAAGAAAGGCCTCAGTCTGGCCAAGAAAGCCTTGGATTGGAAATCGTGGAAAACCCCGTGATGGGACGGAGACGTCGTGCCACGGCTGCCTCCCGTGCCCGACCGAGGCGACGACGACGATCGCAACGCGGGGGCAAGTTATTTGATGTGCAAAACCTCCTCAACAAGACGGGGATTGAATTTCATTGGCCCGGCTATCAGTACATGGGCCCTGGCACCCATTTGAAAAAACGTTTGGCCCGTGGGGATCCCGGTATCAACCGGTTAGACAGGATTGCGAAAGTGCATGACATGGATTATGATAAAGCCAAGACGTTGAAAGATAAATGGGTGGCGGATCGCAAGATGATTGCCAAGATTGATCAACTCCCTGGTAGTAAAACCCTGACGGAGCGTATTGTGAGACGCATTATGAAAACTAAATTGAGATTGGGCATGTAATTAAGTGGAACACAGTCATCACAAGATGGAATGATTTAAACACATGTTTTAATAAAACTCACATTGTTCTTACAAATAGTGTTGCACTTGTTGTAACCCGTTGGAACGAGTTGATTGGACAGGGTCCTCGTCAGATTCGGAGTCGGACCAATCTAACGGTAACCACGGGAGGGGAAAGGGACGCTCTAATTGCTCGTCTAACCATTGCCATCGTTGACGCCGAATCGACTCCATCCGCTGTTCATACTTTTTGGATTGCAAGGCTTTCCACCCCTCTTCGCCCAAGATTCGCTTTTTCTCTGCTTGTAACGCCCGCAGCCGTTCGTTCAACCGGTGTTTGTAGGCCTCGTAAGTCCCCTCTGCCTTCATTTTTGCCATCCAGTTTTTTTGGGCTTGTGCGTTTCTCTTTTTCACCTCGTTCCGCTGTTCTTCCGGCATGGCATAGTAGCGCTTCATCCCATACTCCACTTTTTTTTTTTTTGAAGGCCTCGTATTCCCCGCTGGCTTTCATGCGTGCCATGCGCTCATGGTAGCGTCGACGGTTGAGGGCCTTCATTTTCTCGATGCCGTTGACAGCCGCATGCTGTCGCTGTCGATACAGTTTTTGTTGCATCCTATTTTTTTCGGGGTCCCGCTTTTTTCGGTGCGAGCGGGGCGTATCCATGGTTTAACTCCAGTAATCGGGCAGCACACACGTCCGCCAAGGCCCGTAACTTTCGGAAGGGACCCTCTGTTCTCTGTCGATCCCTGGCACGACGATCTCGCTGTTGTTGCACAATGTGTTCGCGGTTCCGGTGGTAATAGTCCCGGTTCAACAAGCGTACAAAGGCCGCGTTTTTCGTTCGGTACCGTTGACAGGCCAGTCGGTTGAACTCTCGGGGTTTTGCCGTCTGTTCGGGCGTCGGGGCTGGTTTAGGTGGTTTGGGGAGTTTCGCCTTTTTCTGGGCCGCCCACCGTTCACGTTTCTGTTTCAACAATCTTTCCTTATTCCTGACGTACCATTCGTGTTTCAAGCGTTTCTGCTCTTCAGGATCTTTGTTAGGCATTCTCAAACGCAACTGACGTCTGTTCTGATTGACAGACTTTATCTAAGGTTCAATCCGCCAGTCACGGATCTCGGTCCAGGCCTTGAGGAGATGGAAGGAGTCTGTACCCATGGGGGGGACCCCCCTTGATCTTCTTCTGGTCAATCAAACCCTCTCACCTGACTCTCACCTGAGCTGGGTCCACCAATCCCAGCGCAGGAGAGATCACGTGAGAAGGTCTATAAAAGTCCACGTCCAGCGCGGGAAATTTCAAATTGTTGCCGCTGTCATGGCGGAGGCGTATCCATTCAGTGACGATGACGAAGGGGATGCTCTATTGGACCGCGCCTATGATCGGTGGGAACAGTTGGGAGGGGCTGCTGCCCGTGGCCCTCTCTTTCAGTTTACTATGCAACCCATGGGTCGACGACGCCGCTGGCGTGATGTAGTGGAGCGGGCGCAATTCAATGCGCAATTACGACAATTGCGGGATCCTGTCCCTGGAGACAATATTGGGTTGGCGTTGACCGAAGCACTCCATCAAGCTATTGAAACAGAACTGGGCCGCGAGCAGCGACCTGCCCATCATTTTGTGAATTTTGCTATCACGGCGCATGGGTTCACTCATGCTTATCAAACCGCCAATTTTACCGTGGGGGAATTTTTACAACGCACCGCCCGTTTGGATGAAATGTTAGCGACGTTAGCCGGCAAGTTGAATAGCAATGAAGCCTTCAACCCCGATCACGGTTTCCAAGTGGATGTGGTGTTTGTGTCTATGCCTGGCCCAGGAACAGGCCATCGTAAACAACGCAATGCCGGACGTCTATGCCTGGATCGAGACAACAAGAAAAAACGTTGTATCGTTACCATTCGAAACAGAGATGCCTTATGCTGTGCTCGCGCTATCGTCACCATGCGTGCCCACTGCCATAAAGACCAAGGCGTGGATGGGTTTCGCGATTGGGACAATCTCAAACGGGGTCGTCCTGTGCAGTTACGTCAAGCCCAAGCCCTCCATCAGCAAGCGGGCGTCGCGGAGGGTCCCTGTGGTTTACCCGAGCTGCGTCAATTTCAACAGGCGATAGGATCTCAATATCAATTGCTGGTGATGACCCGGATGAAACCGTTTTTTCTCATCTTCAAAGGCCCTGATGCCCCTCATCAGATTCGTTTACTGAAATCCAACGATCATTTTGATGGTTGTACGTCTTTTCCTGCATTTGTGAACCGCTCGTATTATTGCCTGGACTGTGAACGAGGGTTCAACACCAACGATCGGACCCATCATACCTGTCAAGGGAGACGCTGCAAAGCATGTGGTCGATTTGATTGTCCTGATTATGTGCGTGGTACCCGCCCTACGGAGTATTGCCCCTTATGTCATAGCAAGTTTTACGGTGAGCAATGTAAACATCATCATGGGGTCAGCAAGCAATGTCAATCCATTAAAACCTGTCTCAAGTGCCAGGCCCAGTATACGGTCGTCCCTAACCAACGTCACCAGTGTGGGTACGCCAAATGTCCCGTGTGTCACGAATGGGTGTCCATCCAATACCATAAGTGCTACATTCAACCCGTGGTCGAGAATGAGGAAGAGACTGAACCCACAGATGAGGGGGAAGGTAGCATGGTGGCGCCACCCCCTCCCCTGTTTGTTTACGCCGATTTTGAAGCCATGCAGAATGCGGAAGGCGTGTTTGTGGCCAATTTGTTGTGTTATTCGTCCAGTGAAGAAACGACCATTCATGTGTTGGATGGGGAAGACTGTGCCCAACAATTTTTGCGCGATTTGGATGATCTCACGGACCTCCCAGACAGCGAGAGTGAGCGGACCATTCTCGTGGTGTTTCACAATTTGAAAGGGTTTGATGGCATGTTCATTTTGCATGAACTGTACCAGCAACAACGCGACGTGGTGGATCAATTGACGGTGGGCGCCAAAGTGTTGTCCTTCAGGAGTGGACCCCTCAAATTCATTGACTCGTTGTGTTTCTTGCCCATGCCATTGGCCTCGTTTCCCAGCACCTTCAATTTGACCGAATTAAAGAAGGGCTTCTTTCCGCATTTGTTTAATACTCCTGATCATCAACAGTATGTGGGCCGCATCCCCGATTTGGAATTTTACGATCCCGAAGGTATGATGGTCAAAAAGAAAGACGAACTGACGCGTTGGCATGCGGAGCAAGTCCGTCGTAATGTGCGTTTTGATTTCCGTCAAGACATGATCGAGTACTGCAAATCGGATGTGGCGCTGTTGAAAGCGGGGTGTGAAGCCTTTCAACAAGAATTTGAACAGCAGGCAGGTTTCAATCCCATGGCCAAATGCATCACCATCGCCAGTGCCTGCAATCTCTATTGGCGCAAGCACCATTTGACCCCCGACACCATTGCCGTCGAACCGCTCAGGGGGTGGCGAGGCGCCCAAGTCAATCAATCCCTCAAGGCCCTACAATGGTTGTACTACCAAGAACACCTTATTCCTAAAGAGGGGGCTAGTGCCGATCGCATTCGACATGTCCGGAATGGGGGCGAGCAGTTTGTCCGGACCCTCCTGAACGGTTATTTCGTCGATGGCTACGATCCTCTGACCCGCACTGTTTACGAATTTCATGGGTGTCTCTATCATGGCTGTCCTCGTTGTTATCCCGTGAGAGATGCCAAACATTATGCCACACCGGATCGAACCGTGGAGGAACTGTATCAAGCCACGCTCTCCAAACGCATGGCTCTGCTCCGAGCAGGTTACACCGTCATCGAAATGTGGGAATGTGAATGGGACCGACTGGTTGATGACGAGCCCGCTGTCTCACAGTTTCTGGCTTCTTTTGATTTGGTGGCTCCCCTGGAACCCCGTGACGCCTTTTTTGGGGGACGCACCGGTGCAGTAGCGCTGCATGCCGTGGCTGAAGAGGGGGAGGAAATACGTTATGTGGATGTGACCTCTTTGTACCCATGGGTGAATAAGAACTGCCCTTACCCTATCGGTCATCCCAAGATCATCACCCAACCCGCCGACCAGTCCCTGGCGTCCTATTTTGGTCTGGCTACGGTGGACATTCTGCCCCCGGCTGGTCTATTCCACCCGGTCTTGCCTGTACGCTGTGGCCAAAAACTCACGTTTCCTCTCTGCCGCGCCTGTGTCCAGACAGAGCAAGCCCAGCCCATGTTGACTAGAACCCAGTATTGCCCTCATTCGGATGCGGATCGTACACTACGTGGGACCTGGTGCACGCCTGAGCTGGTCAAAGCGGTGGAAAAGGGGTACACCCTGATCAAGATCCACGAAGTCTGGCATTTTCCCCCTGAGCAACGCCAAACAGGTCTTTTCGCCAATTACGTGAACACTTGGCTCAAACTCAAACAAGAATCCGCGGGGTGGCCCGGTTGGTGTCAGACCCTCGAACAAAAACGAGAGTATATTCTTCGCTACCAGGAACGGGAGGGGATCCGACTGGACATTGCTAGCATTGTCAAAAACCCTGGTCGTAAGGCCACCGCCAAACTCATGTTGAATAGTTTCTGGGGCAAGTTTGGTGAGCGGATCAACAAACCCACCACCGTCACCGTTCAAAACCCCGCCCATTTGTTCAGCCTCGTTTCCGATGCAGCTCTCGATCTCAGTACGCTCCGCCTCTGTACCGACGACATTTTGGAAGCCGTCTACACCAGTGTCCAAGACAATGCCGTCAAAGGTACCAAGACCAATATCTTTGTGGCGGCGTTCACCACGTGTCATGCTCGACTCAAGCTCTACGAGTCCCTCGACACCCTTCAACAACAAGTGCTTTACTATGATACCGACAGTGTGGTGTATAAGTGGTGTCCCGGTCAACCCAGCATTGCCACTGGGGATTTTCTAGGCGACATGACGGATGAATTGGACGGGGATGTCATCACCGAGTTTGTTTCGGGGGGCGCTAAGAATTATGGGTACACGACCCGTGGAGGTAAAGTGGTGTGCAAGGTCCGCGGTTTCACCCTGAATGTCCGGGGGTCGGCCATTCTTAATTTTCATACCATGAAAGAGAACATTCTCTCGGAATTAGACTCGCCTCAGGACACTCGCCGAAATTTGAACATTGTCAACCCCTATCATTTCACACGGGATTTGGAAAAGAAACACATTCAAGTGGTTCCGCGCGTGAAGCAGTATGGGTTGGTGTTTGACAAGCGCGTCCTCCAGGTGGCTACCCGATCCAGCTATCCCTATGGCTACGAGAGGATTGGGGACGAATTGGATCTTCTATTAGATTTGTAAAAAAGGGCGTGACGTCACTAGGACCTCACATACGTCCCGGATGTCATTTAGGGCACTGTCGAGATTTGTATTAAAAATGCTGTGGACCTCTATACAGTGTGTGTTTTTATGGATTGACGGGGATGCGAGGGGACTGGGGTTTCGTTTTGAGTGTCCCATTTGTACCCAGGTTCTACGCGGTCCTTCAAAACTATGCCAAGCATGCGGATCCACCTCTTGGGTGGGGTCACGTGATTTTTATGCCCAAATATGGGCATTGTGACGTCCATCAAGTCACATGGGCTAAATACTCGATGCTGATTGGTCGAGAAAATTTCTGCTGCGCTGTGATTGGTCGGGACCTATTGGAGCCTCCTATACTACTAAGGGTATCGAGTTGTATCACACTGAAAACGAGGAGAAATCTAGTGTTGTTGAGAGATGGAATAAAACAATGAAAAACAGAATGTGGAAGATGTTTACTGTGAATAACAACACTATTTACTGGGATAAGATAGATAAACTAGTTGATGATTACAATAAAGCTAGACATTCTAGTATAAAAATGACTCCTGTTGAAGCAAGTAAAAAGAAAAATGAAAGTAAAGTTTGGTCTAATTTGTATGGCGAATCTATTTACTTAAAACCTGGTAAATCAAAGTTTGCAATTGGTGATAAAGTTAGAATTTCTAAGTATAAGAGAAAGGTATTTGATAAAGGCTACACACCAAACTGGACAGAAGAAATATTCGTAATTGATAAAGTTTTACCTACAAAACCTGTTACGTATAAAATTGTTGATCTGATGGGAGAAGAAATTAAGGGTTCTTTCTACAACCAAGAATTACAAAAAACAAAACAACAAACATTTAGAATAGAAAAAGTTATAAGGAGGGATAATAAGAAAAAAATGGCATTAGTAAAATGGAGTGGATATCCTGATAAATTTAACTCATGGGTTAGTTATAAGGATTTGGTTGATTTTTAATACGAAATTCGTATTAAAAATAGTTATTTACTCGTTTTCTTCATCAGAGATAACTAAGTCTTCGGCTACTTGATCATTTATTTCTTCGATATCGCTTTGCTCTTCATCTTCCTCTTCAATTGTTAGTAAAGACTCTCTAGGTTTGAGTGGTTTGACATAGCACTCATGTACTTTTATTTGTAAAGATGTCACAGTTTTACTTATGAAGATTCCTTCAATTATCAATGTCAATTTAACATTACAGTACTGTTCGATATATTTAAAAGGATTTAAATCTTTACCTCCCTTTCCCTTAAACAAAGATAAAATTTTCTTTGATTTTTCTGAGTAAATAAGTTTTGCGTAGACAACTGGTGCGGATGATTCATCAACTTTTGTTTTCTTTTTTCCTTTCTTATCTGTGTATTCTTCCTGTTTGTGATATAATGGTGAAGTAAGAGACGAAGCTAAATCTGGACCGTATTCATTCTCTAAATGTTGTTGAGATAGAGATGTTAAGTTATTAATAACTTCCAAAAATGCTTTTTCTTTGTTATTTGGTTCGCTATCTTTAGCCCAAAGACATACTGGAATACTATAACCTACTAGCTTTTTTGTTTCTTGATTTTTCTTTTCACTAACACCAAAGCTAAAAAGAAATGGGGTTTCGATTACAAGCGGTCCTTTCTTTCCATTCGAATATTTGATTTCAATTGGAATACGTTTGTATTTGATCTTGCTATCTTTGACTTTAAATTCTTTGGCTTCTTAAAAGATAATATTGTCTTGGGTAAGATTTTCGTAACTTGATAACAGCGTTTTGATTATAATTATTTAATCTTTAAACTTTTTTTTTCTAAAAATTCAAATTTGTATCTATCCCCATCTTTTTTGGAAATCACTGTTTTATAATATTTTACTTTTCTACAAATATTAGAAATAACTGAAAAGGAAATATCTAATTCGAGAGAAGCAGAAGTAATACTTTCATATTTTTTTTGTTTGTTGTTTTTTATATTAAATGATAATATAGGTTTGCTATTTCCTTTTCTAATATTTTCCACCAAAGTTAGTAATTGTAAATTGTAAATTTTATTATTTGTTCTAACAGAATCAATATGATCAATAACAAATCCTTCTGGAATAACACCTCTTACACATTCCCATTCAAACCTGTGTATATAGTAATTCTTTGGTTTAGTCAATTTTTTATCATTAACTTTAAACTGATAGTATCCCATATCAGTCAAATTTTTTTTTAAAATTCTTCCAGTTTTTACATTTAAAATTTCACCGTCTTTTGAAGCGGCATAATTAGTAAAAATAGGATGAATATAGTACGACTTTCCACCATTTAAAATTTTTTTGCGTTTCATTTTTAAAAAATCTTTTAATTCTTAAACCATTTTACTACCAAAGAAGTTTTGTTGACCAACAGTTAGCCGATTCTGGATTATTATGAGTTAATTCTCCTTGTTTATTCTTAATCTTTGTAGCTCGAGCAAGATATTTATCTCTTCTATCTTTGTCTTTGTCAGTAAGATAATCCTCATATTTTGACGATCCAAAATGAACTTTTTTTCCACTTGGAAGTGTAGCCATGTATTTGTTATTTTTTCGTGTTGAATAATCAAGCGATTCAGCACCGAGTTTTTTAGCATTTCTGGTTAGTTTTTTAAACTCTTTTCCACTAACAAGATACTTATCGTTTGGAACATAATCTGGGTCCACATCATGCCTATAACCATCATCAACTATAAAATCCAAATCCTCTTTTGTAGGAGTAGTTTCTCTTGATCTTGGTTCCATTTTTATTATTTGTTTATACTATTTTTATTAAATCAACAACATATTTATTTAAAAAACAAAAGAAATATTAAAGTATTTAATCTTATAACAAAAAAATGTTATAAGATTTAAAAATATTAATCACTATCACTATCACTATCACTATCACTATCACTAAAACAATATCTATAACGATATCTATAACGATACCTATCTCTATCTCTATCAGCATTATAATCCCAAAATCTATCATCAGCTTCATATTTTATTTTAAACTTACTACAAAATAATTCAAAATCATAATAAATATTTTTAAAACCAGGATAGGGATCAACAAAATTTTGTTCATCTCCATCATAACAATCTTTTCTATAATTAATAAGATTATTAAAATCATTGAAATTTTTTTTAATCTTAATTAAGTTTTTAATATCACTACTTTTAATCTCAAAATTACTAACATCTTTAAATTGGCCTAAATTTTGATATGTTAAAAATAATTTAATAAATTTTTTTATTTTATCAACTCTAAAATTTTCAAATAATCCACGAGTTGCTTCGTCCATGTTATCAAGAAAATACTTAAATTCATTATTAATACCTAATATAAAAAGGTATTCATTCTTAAAATCCTTTGCGTAATCTGGAATATTCTTGATAAACACTGTGTTTTATTATTATATTAATTTCTTTAAATCATTTTATTTTTCCACTTCAACCTTAGTAAAACAGGTTTTACCAGAAATTAGTTGATAACGGTACTTAATCAGCTAATGACGTATTTAATCAGAAAAAAAAGTCAATGATAGAAAGTAACCAGAAAAAAGTCTATGACGTAAGACAGAATTTCATTGAACAATGACAGAAGATAAACTCAGAAATTTTTTGAAAAAAGTACAAAAATTTCTTTGTCTAAATTCCGTCATTGAAATTTGGGGTCGAATGACGGAAATAATTGAAAAATGACAGGGGAAAAGTACCAAGTGAGTGAGTAACATGGCATCATTATATAACTACTCTTGAACCTTACGAAGCTTAACGTGACCGTTCTCAATTAAACCCTTGATCCTCCGAATTCCGAGTGATACTCCACGAGAAAAATATTAAATTTCAACCTTCCAGTGAAACAGAGGTAAAGGGTGTTTTTTTTATTTTGTGGACTGTGTCGTAGTTTGTTTTGTTTTGCTTTTTTAATTCGTCAGTGAATTTTGCAAAGCATTTTTGTTGGCTTGTTATTAGGTTAGGTTCGGAGGAAGGGATAGGGCGGAGAGGCTTCGGACCTTATTAAGTGGGTCAAAATAAATAATAAAAGTTGCGAAACAAATCGCAAAAAAGTCGCGGAGACCGAAAAGAAAAATGTAAATTTGGATGGAAACTATCAGACCCCCAACGGGAACAGAGAGCACAAACTACTTGTCTTAGAGACTTTAAAAAAGCTACCCTAACCGAGTTAAAGGAGGAGAAAGACCGAATATGTTGTGTACTCTGGATATTGGCTCGGAAACTAAGTAATCAGGCTCCTTGAGTTTGCAATTTAGGCGGAGGCGGGGGGGGGGGAGTTTTATGGGACGAGTCAAATTACTATTTGGGTCGACCTTACTTCAGTTGAGTTCGACTACTGGGTCACCAACGGTGTAAGAGTCGAACTAAGTTGAAAAGTAAGAAAGTGCGCGAAACATTTTAAAGTCGTTGTTGGAAGCCTGCTTTGCAGTAACCCTTTTATAACAGACGATTCTCTTTGTTCCGACAAACAGCTCAATATATTAATCTTTAATGAATAAACAGCATTTTACGGAAACCCAGATACCCGAGGGGGCATTTCTTGGAATTCTTAAATGGGGGTGTGCCGCCCGGTTCTCCAAATCCTGACCCTATTTCAGACCAAAAAATGTTATTGTTCACACCTGTTTTCAGACCTGGCCTTTAAGAAATGATGTCATCATTACTTAGACTACAACAGTAACAAAAAATATTTCTTAAAATCCATTCGAATTGGCATATTTCTTTTTTTTCTTACTCATTTGGGACTGAAACAATAAATACGTTCGTACACTCCCGTAATGCCCTCGAAAACCATACCCGATTCCAGACCAAAATGAGCAAAGTCTACACCCGTTTTCAGACCAAAACGTCGGAAAAACGCTTTGGGGCAGCACATAGATACATAGGGGTGTACCCCCCGCGCCCAGATAATACAAACTCTTTATTGGCATGTTCACTTGGCATGTTTGTCCCCTAAAATCGATTTTTAGCGGACTAGAAGAACTTGTTTGGCGATCCAGCAAACTTTAATAGTAAGAGTAGCTAGACTGAGACAAACGTCGAACTTATCATTAACTTAAATCACTCAGTTAGAATTTTTGTGACAGTTCCAGGAGTGATGCTATATTCATTTTTAAGAAAACGTGCCGCTCGTCTCTGCATACTCTCAGTGTCCTTTATCTGCTTTTGACTGTGCGGGTCCTATGCGAAACATTCATATTCAAGCTGTGGTCTAACTAAAGCAAGATACGCTTGCTCTTTTACGTTTTCGGGGCACTTATTTAGGCTTCTTTTTATAAGGCCAAGAGGTCTGTTGGCTTTGTCTATAATTCCAGCAATATGAAAATACCAGTTTACATCACTGGATAGCTCAACTCCAAGGTATTTATAGTGATTAACACCTTCCAATGTTTTCCGTGGATGGTGTATTGGTATTTAACTAGAGTTAGTTTTTGAGCACAAGACTCGTAGGATGGTGCATTTCGTTGCATTAAACGAGAGCTTCCATGTGTCCGATCAGTGTACAAGTGTGTTTAGGTCTTTCTGTGGTGACTCTGCATCATTACAATCTTTGATTACACCAAAGTAAAATACCGCGTCGTCCGCGAAAAGGCCAATTTGGACTTTTGTGTTTTCGCCGATATCGTTTATGTACAAAAGGTCTGGAACATGAGTGGACCCAACACAGTCCCCTGGGGCATACCTGATCTCACGGGAATATTTAATATTAGGTGGTTAGCCATTGTTCGAACCAGGTCTTGAGATTTCCACGAATTCCGTAGAAATTTAATTTATTCAACAATCGGCGATGGGGCACCGTGTCGAATGCCTTTGAAAAGTCGAGTAACAACAAATCATTTTATTGACCAAGGTCAAGGTTACCTGCCTCTGATTCAATAATTGTGATGAGTTGCTTTTCATAAGAGTGCCGTTGTCTGAAGCCATGTTGATAATGTACCAGAATAGCATTTGAATCAAGGTGATTCATGATGTGCCTTATATAATTAACAATTATTCTTTGAAATCGAGGTGAATAGTGTCCTTTGTAAGACGCGTCTTATTTTTCCTCGTATAAATGGCCCTAATATCCACTCGCTGGGAGGTGAATATTGTTGAATAGTCCGAGATAGCGAACCAATCAAATTGCTTAAATCACCAAGATCACTGAGTGTGTATATACTAATATATACTTATATGTTCTATAATCTTACAAGACACAGATGTTAGAGAAATCGGTCGGCTGAATTATTCGGCTTTTTGCGATTCCTTTTTTTAAATCTGGGGTGACATTTGCAGTGACCCAGTCACTTGGGACTTGATCTGTTTTGTATTGATAGAGTAAAAATATACTGGAGAAATGAGGCAATGACAGGCGCAGCTTCTTTCAGAACCCAGCGAGAGAAATATTGTCAGGACCACAGGCCTTTATGGCGTTAATGTTTCTTAACATGCGTGTTATGCCAGAAACTTCAAACTTCAGAGTGGGAATGTCTGCGTTCATATTAGGGCCCTTACTTGGGATGTTAAATCAGTAGATTCAGTTCATCTGTGAAAACTGTAGCAAATTGATCACTCAACACTTCAGCTTTAATGTATCCGTATATCTTCCATTAAAAAAAAGGATCCCTTTCTCATACCTAATTTAGAACGTTGCCTCCCTTTTAACTGTTAAAAATGCACTGCCTTTAAAATATAAATATATCATAAAACCAGGAAATGTTCTCGACACAGCCATAAATTCTTCTAGCAACTTTAGGTCTTTTTACAGACAGATTTCCCTGCCCATTCTTATACTTCAACTAGTGAAATCCCTACCCTTTCATAAACCTGACACCTGACAAAGGTACCCCTTTCTAGCAGTGCCTCCCGCCATTGCAGGGAGTATCCCCGGGGTTTAGACTGCTTAACTGGGCCTCAGTTTGTTTGCTTATAAATAAGCTCAAAAGTTGGATTTTCTAGGATAATTTAATATTTAGTGACTTTGGTGCATGCGACACAATTGAAAGCAAACAGCACAATGATTAGATGGTATGAGCTTTTTGTGGCTTTATTCAAAGCTAATACTCGAAAGCTAAATGCAATATACGAAAACTGATATAAAGCAAATTTTAAATGACGAATATAAGAAAAATCTCTCCTAACAGTTATAATTTTTTCTTATATATATTTTATAAATGGCTTGAAAATCAAGGTATTTTCATCTAAGTTAGCAATGGGCTATTTGTAGCATGCCGTCATTTTACTACTAGTACTTTTTAAACGTCTACAGCCAATAAGACTAACAATAAAACAGACGTCAACACACAAACATTTTAGCGAACGTAAATCTTCCAGAAATCACCGGTGGTCACGCCAACAAGATAATCGTCGCATTCCCATCTTTTTGCTTGTCCACCACTCGGATGATCAAGCGCCCAAAGATATAAACCATAAACCCAAGCAGGGTGGCTGTATAATCTCTCTTGATCAAATCCTACGCCCCAGCTTGCTCCCCTTCCCCACTTTTGGCAAACACCCGCTAACCTTGAGTTATCATTTTCCATTCTGAAATATGAGCCACACGAAGCGGGCTGGACATCCGTCTGACCGCTGAAGTACTGGACTACAGCTTCACCCGTGATGTTAGCAGCAGTGGTCACGTGGAATGTACGTCCATTCTTTTTACTGCAGTGGAATCTCAGTTGGGTGAAAGACAAGTGTGTTCTCAGTTCATTTATAGCGGTTTTAACTTTCTTCTGTAAAGCCACATTATAACCCTTCTTTTCAGCAACTTACAATTTGACCTTCTGCGTTTTCATTCTTGGAACATAGTATACTTCATATATCGTACATGTGCATTAATGTCGGATGCTATTACAATAATTAAAAAAAAAATAAGAATGTTGGCTGAAAACACTGTTTCAACGTTTTAGCGAGCATAGACTTTCCAGAAATCTAGTAGATGATGGATTTGGGTTATTACGACAAACGATATCGCCACATATATTGTTCGAATATGGCTCAATGCACCAATGATAGTTTAGGGCGACGAACGATATCGTCACATATATGGTTTGAATATTATTCAATGTACCCATGATAGTTTTCGCCTGTTAAAACTCGACATCGCTACATCAGCTCAGCGAGTGAATGCACACGCTTTACTTGCATTCATTACACTCTCTAGGAATAACGTTTAGTTGCTATTTAATTTTAATAAATGCTCTTGACTGAATAAATGCAAACAAACAATGATAGAAGGCAAACGTGAAACTTAGGAAAGATTGTATATACGAAAAAATATTGCAGCTAAATACTTGAAAATGTTAATAAATGGGAAAAGCGGGTAAAACTTCAAGGCAAAAGGCCTAATTAAGCGAGCTTAAATAAATATAAAGAGAAAATAAGGAAAACACGAATTAATAAATAGAAGCTAAAAACGAGGATAAAATGTAAATGAGCATTAGTTCTTATAAAGTTCTCTGAATATCTAACTTACTATCTAATTTTTCACATGATCTGCTACCCAACGTATTTTCACTCCAAAACTATACAAAAAAAGTGTCTTAATAAGATACATATTTAGACAATGCAATCAATTTTGCGAGTTCTTAGCGAACATAGACTTTCCAGAAATCACAAGATGATGTTGGAAGTGGAGTGCCATCGTGATCATCGCAACTAAAATTAGGTAGGTTCATGTACCAATGATATTTGTCAAACGTAAAAGCAGGGTATATATACAGCCTGTCTTGATTTTGACCATGACCCCATTTGCCAACTTTGTACACTTTATTTTCCCTTCCCCTGTTTTGGCAAACTCTTGCCAGGCTTGGGTTGTCATTTTCCATTCTGACAAATGAGCCACACGAGGCAGGCTGGACATTCGTCTGACCGCTGAAGTACTGGACTACAGCTTCACCAGTGCTGTTAGCAGCAGTGGTCACGTGGAACGTACTTCCATTGTTTTTACTGCAGTGGAATCTCAGTTGCGTGAAAGACAAGTTTGTTCTCAGCTCATTCATGGCGGTTTTTGTGAGAACCATCTGATCACCTGTTATTCCACGGTATGAAGTCTTGACTGGAAGCTGACAGGGAGGAGTTGAACCAATCACAACGTTGGAAACGAGAAGCCATCCTCCTGAAATGGAAAGTTGTTTTTTAGTAAGGAAAAACAACCGTTTTTAAAGGTACAGGTATAATTTAGAGAAAAACTGACACGGCAGCAAACAATATCTGTTTTCTGTTATGCCGAGGCAAATCTGCATAATTCTTTATATCACAGTTATCTTTATCCAGTAATTGATAATTATTGTCCTGATCTGTTTTAAGCTTTCCAAGTTTTAACTAATATTCTGTTGAAGGGAAGTTATGTGAGTTCATGTAAAGAACAGTTTTTAAGAGCAGATCTCACAACTCTCATGTCGACCACAGTAAACTTTGAACGGGTTTCCACTCTTCTCAGGGTCGATCCAGTACCTCCGGTCCCCTTTGGATTCACCATTGAAACTGTCTATGACGAATTTACGTGGTGGTCTGCAAAATTAGCAGTATTTTGTTGGACAAGGGAAACTCTTATTTTGAAAGCAGAGCTGAGCATCAGTAAAGAGTAATCGAGCGAACCCCAAGCTCTGAGAAAACGCCTGCATTATTGGCTGTCAAATTTTGTTTACAAACACAATTACACGTGACTGCTTAATTTAAATCAATAAATTGTACATTATTTTAAAACACTAATAAATTCAGTGCTCCAAGCTGCGACCATTTTGGTCGCCATGGCGAGTAAAGAAAAGAAAATTGGCGACTAAACTTGCAGCGAAAGTCGCCAATTTGGCCACCTGTGTTTATGAGCTAGTGTTAATGGTCTTTCCAAAGTTAAATTAAGATAAACATTTGCAAGAACAAGTATTTGCGCTCCGTTTTCGAGACAATGTTGCTATTTTCACCCTGGTTGTCCGCGTGTGAAGCCTTGAGATGCCACGGGGCGTTTCAATAGGGTTAACCGTCAGCCGCCAAAAGGCAAAAAATTTAACCGTCAAGCGTCAAAAAGGGTATTTCTTACCGTCAACCGTCAATAATGCAGATTGATATTAACGGTCAAAAAGTTTTAAGATATTTCAAATCACGCTATTTCAGCTAGATCTTCATAGACTTCTTGTCCTGAAGAATCTCCAAACTGGAAACACCAGTTCCCATGTTCTTCAAAACGTACTCTCTAGACATAACCAGACTTTTAAGAAGTTGATCTTATCTGAAAATATTTCGAAACTCTTTTAGGTCTGGTTAACAAGAGCGTCGCACAAATTAGAGCCAGATTTCTTGAATGACTTCTTAGAAAGGATCCTTTGAAAGCCATAGCGCCTACACTACAATGAGCTCCAGCGCCTCTCGTTCTCAGTGCTGCTTCTTTAATCAAATCACTAGCGATCTCATTATAATTTGACTAGTGCACCTCCTCAACTGCACCAAATAGCAGCGTTCCCAGCGAACCTCTCTTTCTACCATTCCCGTCTCGCGGTGGGTTTTCTGATGACGCCATTTCAATGGCCCGTCTCTTACAATCCAAAACATCTCTGTTCATTTGCTCAGTCCATTTTAGCTAGACATAGTGAGAGCCTTTCCCGCAACAATGCTTCTGGATCGCTGTTAACTCCCGTTATCACTTAATGATAATAATAACAACAGCAATAATAATGATAATAATAACAATCATAATAATAATAAAAGCCTTAAGGAAAATACTAGTTAGACAAAGAGGAGGAGTCAATCATTCATTTACTGTTTATAGATGACTTAAAGCTGTACGGAAGGATGAACGTGAGCTTGACTCACTGGTCAATACAGTCGGTGTTCAGTACTGGCTATAGGCATGAAGTTTGGTATGAAAAGGCGTGGTGTTCTCATCTTAAAGAGGGAAAATGTTAAGAAAATTGTGGGGATTACCTCGCCTGATAATCGCAAAATGAAATCAGTGGAAGAAGATGGCTATAAGTACCTGGGAATTCTGGAATATGACGATCTATTTCAAGGGCACAAGAAAAACGTTTTGAAGAAAGAATATTTCCGGAGACTAAAGACAGTCCTTTGTCAGTGGGAAATTACCATACTTGCAACAAATTTATAGGCTCTGTCACTTGTCTGGCATGGAGCTGGAGAAGTAAACTAAAGTAAAGCTGAACTAGAGGCCGTGGATAGAAATAGAAAAAAAAAGGTATGTTTCATCCGCGACCTGATGTTGACCGATCCTACTTTAGACGACTTTCCGGGGGCTGTTTTTGAGTGGCCTGGAGCAGTGTCTTCTTGATGAAGAGATGGAGTTGGACTATTGCGTTCAAAACATCACGGAACCACTGCAAAAAACAGTAGGACTTGAAGAGATAAGAAAGAAAATGAGGAACACCACAAACAGACGATGAGAAGGAGAAAACTTTGGAGAAGATTAAGAAGTGGAGGACAAGCCCCTTCATGGCCAGATATTGCGTCAAACAGAACAATTCAAGGCTAAGAGGTCATGGGATTGGTTGAAGAAGGGGGATTGGAAGAAAGAGGCCGAAGGCCGTTATAACTGCCACACAAGATCAGGCACTGAGGACGAATGTCATCAAGACTTCCATTGAAAAACAGGATGTGTCTCCCCCTCTGCAGATTGTGTGGAGATAAAGATGCGACACAAATAATCTCAATTGCGAGTGCAGTAAGATGAATTACCCTCAAAGGCACAATAATGTTGCGAAAATTATTAACTAGGACATTTCAAAGAAACATATACAGTAAACACTCGCGTAAAAAACCCTGATGGATTAAGAACCTTCTTGCACAAATTTGCCCCTTTAAAACCCTAAAACACAAGAACCTGTCTAGCCCATCAAGATCAAGAAGGTTCTAATATGTGGTACAGTTAAATTATGATAAACAATTAAAACTGAAAGTATAACAAGAAGATACTGTACCAAGCTGTGTATAGAGTCGGCAATCAGTTTTGTTAGGGTCATAAAAATAAAATTGTGACTAAAAACTGCAGTCGTAAGGACTAAACTCGTGTTAATTTATTTTTCTGGTAATCAACAATTTATTTTTTCCTTCACAGAAATTAAGGACCAAATTAAGAACCTACTTAGTCAGTTATGTGGGTTCATCTGAAGAATGTATTACAACAATCTCAGACTTTCAAGATCAGATCTCACCTCCGTCAGTTGTCATGTCACAGTAAACGTTCAACGGGTTTCCACTGTTCTTAGGGTCGATCCAATACCTCCCGTCTCCTTTAGAGTCACCAGAGTCCCGGATGCTCTTACAGGAATAAGCAGGGTCCGTGGAATTCCAACCTGGCCTTGCTGCAGCAGATAATAAAACAAATGACTATATATGGTAAATAATTATTCACTCCGCCGTGAAGCAATTGTAGAATCAAATTCAATAGACGAGCGTTACTCACGAATTTCAGATCTTTTTCCTTTGTAGTCCGGATGAGGTTGTTTGTAGTCCGGTTGAGCTTGTTTCTTCTTGTTGGTGGGCAAATCTTGGCATGAAACCTGAGAAATCAATTCAAAAACCGAACTGAATTTAGAAACATCAAACAATATCTGAAAACTATGGATGACGCCATTACGGGCTTTAGTTTTCACCAGTAATTAGTAAATAAGTTGATGTATATTATACCTTTTCTCTATTTCCTTCCATAAACGATATTTACCGTGTGAGCAATGACAAACATATACTTTAAGCTGCTTCAAGCCACAGACAAACCGGTACGACAAATCATTATTGAAAAGAAAATGTTATCAAAAGTACTATTTACGATATCACAGTTCTGAAAACATAACTACATAAATTTGCATAATATTAATATTAAACCAGAAACTCATAAGGGGTTGAAACGTGTAACTCTCATATGTTTGCTTTGTCCGATGCTCGTGATTATTCATTTTCAAAAGTACCATATTTGGAACGAGAAGAATAGATAACTGACCAATCAAACTTCGTAAACAACGTGACGTAATTTTACTTCAGGTTCCCGCGCCCGCTTGAAAAAATGGCCGACAAACGGGGGAAAAACTCCCGAAAGCCGAGAAAGCTTTCAAAGGTTGAAACCAGGAATCTTACCGAAACACTGAGCAGGAGATTATTGCCTCACCACCCGGGCCAAACATAACATTATGAAACCCACTGACGTCCTCGCAACTTCTTGAAGTTGTCACTTCAAACAACGATTCCTCGTTGACCCTCTGCACAGTAGACTTATACTGCAAATAGGCTTTTAACTTATATTAAAAGTCTAGAATAAACAGTAAAAAATATTTTCGAATAAAATTCATTAGCTGCGTATCGAAAAGTGTCCAAAACCTGAACCTGACATCTTCGTAAAAAGTGCTGCCTGTAATGAATGTTAGAAGCATTTAAGCTTAAATTCAGCTTGGATGTTGTAGTCACGATCGTGTTATGAGCTAATTTTATGAATGAACAAACCTAAAACAATAGACAGAGAAGCCGTTTCTTGAAAATGTTTATTCAAAATCCAAAAAGTTAATTTCAGAGCAATTCGGAAAACACCCTCTGGATCGTGGATCCGTTCACGCAAGTGAAATCGGCTGAGCACATGGCAAAATTCAGCACAAAATCCATCTCAAATCGGGGCACATTTTGTAATTTTTCGTTAGCGCCCAAGAGAAAAATTTATAAAACGTGTATGAAACATTTAAAAATACATAAATTCCTTTTCAAAAACGCAATTGTCTTGGCCATAAAGTGCAAAATGTACCTTAAAATTCAGCAAAAACTTTGCTGCCTTGGTTGCATTTCAAAACAGACCATGCGCGCCGTCGTGGAGAAAACAAGGTTGAATTCGAAGGACAATTTCTTGATGAAAAGCTTCCCTTCCGCCACAAAAAGAAAGCTGAGCATTCTTTTGAACTTTCTCTTTCCATTTTTTGTCTTTTAACGGTGTATTTTTAACCTTGAAATGCAGAACTCTTGTCTTAAAACATCTGCATGGTGATCGAGTGGCAGCCATTTGTTTAAAATGAGTATCTGCCACTAAGGTTTCCAAATATGGTAAAAGTGAATATTCACGAGCATTGAACGCGAGTTACACGTTTCAACCCCTTGTGAGTTTCTGATTAAACTTCATAGGGACACCTCGAAAATCCAGAGATTTTAAACCGGAAGATTGAGAACTTAAATATTTGTCTGTTACGTCTTATTTGAAATCCGATAAAACCGAACATGGTGACCGTCGTAAAAAAGTGTTTTGCTTCTTTTTGGTTAAGGTTTTTTCTTAACGTTTTGATAATAAAGTTCAGATATAACGCGCACTCTGATTGGTTGAAAAAGCATGGTTTATGAGAGTATAAAACACGGAGTTAAAGGTGTCACACCATCTGTGAATCACACCATGCGGTGGTTTTCAAGACCAAAGTTTCGCATTTCAGGGTTAGTTCAAATGAATGCTCCGTTTTCTTTTAGCGGACTGAGGAAAGCTTTATAATAACTAAATCGTCCTTGGAGGATTTGAACGATATTTTCTTCACGACGGAGCGCAAATGTCCTGTTTTGAAATTCAACCGAGGCAGCAAAGTTTTCGAAGACGTTTCAGGTACATTTTTTGTTCTTTGTTTCACAAACGTTTTACAAATTTCTGTCCTTGGCGCTAAAGAATAATTACAAAATGCACCTCGATTTGAGATGGGTTTTGCGCTCAATTTTTCCATGCGTTCATCCGATTTACTTGCTTTTAAGGATTAACTTCTTAGTTTTTGAATATACATTTAAGACATAACTTCTTATTGTTTTGAGTTTGTTCATTCATACAACTAGCTCCAAAGACGATCGCGAGACTACAGCATCACTTTTGCGAAAACGTTGGTGCATCTTATCTTACTTTCAGGTTCAGTTTTTGGGCTTTTTTCGATCGGAATTAAGCTAAAGCAGTTGTTTTCAAATTGTCATGTTAATGACGTCCAGGTTTTTATGGGTCGTCAATTCGGTAGGATTTAAAAGCCCTTTTACATTTGGAAACTGATTTTTGGACCTAAACAGTACATTTCTTCCGCATTCAAATTCACAGAAAGTTTAGCTCGTTTCACTTTGTGATAACTTTGATGCATTGACAGCTTTGACAGCTTTTGGCTTATTCAACCAATCAAATCATCTGGCCCATTTTAAAATGGATTCTGATTGGCTAATTTAAGAGTCTTTTATGAGAGTGTAGCACACGATGATGTCACTTCTGTTCGCTTTGGAAATAAAGTTTGTTTTGGAAATTATAAATCAATGCTTGGGGAATTAATGGCTTCTTTGTCACATAAAACAAATAAAGAAGAAGCCTTGACTTTTCACTGTTCTGTTGTAGAGCACTTAGGAAGTGGCTAAAGCACTCATGAAGTAAGGAGAAACACTCGACAACATATAGTGTTTCCCCTTCACTTCTCTGTTCTCTAGCCTCTTACTGCGTGCTTTACAACAGAACAGAGCACACTTAAGGCTTCTTTATTGGTTAAGTAAAAAGCCATGGTTGATGTTCAATCATTAAAACTCACCTTAACAGGTCCATAATAAGAAGATCCTTTCATCTTTTTGAAGCTTTCCGGCGTCATCTTCCGTGTTTTGTTGTTCAGCTCACAAAGTCGTTTTGCAATATCTGCACCAGGGCGAATATTAAATGACTTGCAGCTGTTATTTCTGAGGCATTTTCGGTGACATTCAAACTCATCAGTAAAAGTAGACTCATTCATGACATGACCAAATAAAAAATGGTCTAAAATTAAGGACTGGAAAATAGAAGAACTTGTAATCCGCGAGTCATTTATGTTAAGGAAATAGTTATTCTTTATGGCTGTTTATGTTTATGGCAAAATTGTACATAACGGTCTTCTTAACTGATACATCAATAACAGATGACACTATCCCTTTCCATTACTTTAACGTAAATTAAACTTTAGCCTCAACGTCGCTCTTTCCAAGACCATTGGAAAACGTATTGTTCGCCTTAGTTCAACTTAATCCAGGGAATATATTACATCTATCATGACTAAAGACTTTTTTACCAATGATAGGATGGACCGTTAAAAATGGCAACGGTCGCTTACGGAAGGGAAATAAGCGACGTCGAAGAAGAATTTTTTATTGTGGTGACGAGGAGGGAGAAGTTAGCCTGCTCACAGTATAGAACTGTTTTTCGAAGCCGTTACGACACGTTGCCATGGTAGCAAAATTTCTAGATGACAAAAAACCGAAAAAGTCACTTAAAACTGAGGTGAACTCGCACTGTTTGAAACTTCATCGATCTTATTCAATTTCATTTAATTTTTCAAATGTTGGCGAAATTTTCTGGGGTTGTATCCGAAAGGACTGTATCTAAGTTTAGAAAAAGGAAAACAATTTTCGTTTGTTTTCACCTAACTCATAAAGCAGGCGCGTGAAATTAGGACTTTTGGTGTTGCAGTCGAGCAACGACGGCTAAGAAATGTACAAATAAAGCGTGATGCACGGGCAAAGTTGTTGTTTCGCTAATATAAACCTATTGCTTTTTGCCCTTCTCACTGCGCCATCGTCGTTGCTTATTAAGCTCCCTATTTTTGTGATCCACAAAATTTGCTACCATGGTAACGTGACGTCAGACCTCTTCTAGTATATTGTTATCCTAGTAGGTTGTTTGAGCTTGTTTCCTCTGGTCTTTTCCTTCCGAAACTTGCGGTGAAAATTTCAGTTTCAAGTTACATATCAGATCATTAAAAATAAATTTCCAAGTCTGTACAGGGCGAAGGGGGGAGGGGCGCACTCCAAGCTTGCAGGGCTATTTGAACCGTATAAAAAAGGGCAAAAGAAAGGAAAAAATGGGTGGAAAATGGGAAAAATGTTCTTTACCTATCCGGCAGAATATGCTAATAGTCGGTTTGTAAACAAAACTTCAGCGTAGGTTCGATGATAGTATCTTGAAGTTTCAAGCCTGATACTTAGATTATTACTGTTGCGAAGAAAACTGCAACGGTTGGCAATACGAGTGAACGAGGGAATTGTGGAAAAATGAGAGCTTACAGCTGTATCTTATCGAATCTCAGAGTCCAGTGGACCTTAAGAGGACCTTAAGAACGAAACTTCTAAAATTTTCAAAGACACTCAAGACCCTCCACATCTGCTTCCGAGGTAAGACGATATGCCTTCCTGTTGCTTCTTAAAGAGAAAAAACGTTTTATATATTAAATTAATCAGATTGAAATTGGCCAAATGAACTGTTTTTTATTATTTTAGATGTAAAAATTTGTTAAATTTCTGTTTATATTGATAGAAAGTGGAATTTTTAGTGTTACAAAACTACAAGAAGACTTTTGCGAACAGGTGTTTTTACTTACCAACTTGAGCTTTGAAAACGCTGGCGCAGAATTCAGAGTTGGATGTCACCGTCAAAACATTGATAGTTAGAAAGATCAAACTGTTGAGCCAAAAGGCAGCCATCTCTAGATGGAAGGTTTTGCTTAGCTTCGTTCTAGTACCGAGTATAAGAACTATCACCCTGAACAGTATATTAGTGTGATGTGATATTGATCAGTTCTGGACCTTCTTTTCTCTTCGGCGACTGTTTAAATTATGTCTGATTTCAGAATAAATATATTTCTAGGTGGTTTGTGTATCGTCGTAACGATGGTATTTGGTTTCTGACAAGCCTTCTCCTAGCTTATTTCTTAATAAAACAGTTTGCAGTTCAATAATTTCATATCTGTCTCATCTGTCAACATAAAGGCCAATTTAATTCTCGTAATGTTTTAAATTTCTTGTGAGGGTTTATCGGCGCGCAGTTTTGCAATAAAATTAAGCAGTATTAAGAATTTCTAAACTGTAGCTAAAGCAGTTTCCTTTTTTAGATATTTCACTTTTCCTAGAAAGAATTTTCGTTTTTGTGTGCTTGTATCTGCGTGCGAAAATAGGGTGTGATCAAATCTGGATGACGTCTGCGGTTTGCAACTTACGCCAATAAAAGCCGAGTGCGTGTCTGACGTGTCAAGACTACAGGTGTAGAAGTCTTAACCTTCTGAAATTAAATTAAAAAACACATCAATATATCATACGTTTGAAACAATTTCCGATTGTTTTCTATGTAAGTGGTTCACCGTTTGTTTGTGCCTTTTTTGACGAATATAGAAACATGCGACCTGAGTTGGTGATGTTTTTATGTACACTGCAGGATATTAGGGGAAAAGACGGAGGCTTTCTTACGGATTTTTTGTTAATTAATTAGTTTGATTTTATTAACACCAAAACTACTTGTAGTAAAATGCTATGGAAAGAAGCGTTTAGTTCCCAAACAGCTTTTCATGTAACTGCCCTAGCCTACACCCGACGTTGTTTTCTTTTTCCTTTCGAAAATCGACGAGCACCCGATCGAAGCGAGCGCGGAGCGCGAGAACGAGGGCCCCCATCCCCTTACGCTCTAGCGGCCAATAACCCCCCCCGGTTTTTATTTTCATTCACGCTCGATGATCTCTAAGTAGCCGACATTTTCACTTTTAAGGGGGAATGGGTGATTTCAGAAACAAAATATACTACAAGGAGACACCTTCACTCCAAAAAATTTTCAACATGACGTATAATGCTGAACAAAATCTCACACCTTTATATGTCAGGAAAAAAAATTCTATCTCCAGAGATTTGGGGAAAAAAAAATTCTTACTCAAACCAAAACACCCACACCTCCCCCCTTCAAAAGTCAAATGGTTGAGCCCTTAAGAGAAAATAGAGGGTCTGTAAACAGGCTACTACTGCCTAGGGATGTAAGAGAAGCTAAGAGACTGCATTGCATATGCGGTGTAGCGGTGGAGCGGAGTAGTATTTTGTGGCTCTCGAACGTTCATTGTAGTTGAGTTGTGATGGTAAATAGAGTTTTTGATCGAACCCAGCGTTTACTGAAAATAGCAGTGAACTTTATTTCAGACTCGTGTACCGAACTTGTGGGGCACAAAGTAGCTCGCTTAAATCATAAATCCTTCTTTTATTTAAATCACCATCCGCTCGTACATTTCCTCTCCGACCGATCTCAACAAAAGCTACTCAGCTACTCCGATTTCAAATGTTAATTAAAAAAGGATAACACTAAATACGATACTAAAAGAGTCACATCCGGTTTAAATGAGTGTCACGACATTTCCGGTCACCTTTCGGTCACGCTTCCCTAAAAATTGAGTGGAGCTCAATTTTTAAACTGTCCTTGTTCCCGTTAAGTAGCAAAGCTCAGTTATCTTCCTCGTACGCAATGACTTGACGAATCTTCTCTTTGGCTGTTTCAGCTGTTTGTCTTCTGATTCTCGTTCGTTCCGGTGTTTGGCTTTGTGCGGTTGGCACTCCTTTGTCGCTCGCTACTGCCTGTCTTATTTCCAATGGGCACACGAGGTTAAGCGGTCTGTCAATGCGGTGTCCCTTGTGAAGCAACTATAATCCTCGAACAACTCCATCTTTTCCTCGAATATGTCGTACAACCTTTCCCTTTTTCCACTCTCCTCGGTTTTTTCTCGTCTGCGACTATCAATACAATTTCTCCAATGTCTGGTAGCTTTGCGGTCTTGCGGGTGATTCGATGAGTCTCCATTAGGCTGTAGACATATTCCAACTCTTCAAGGCATGATTTTTAGCCTCCCTCAGCCACTTGTTTAGGGCACTTGTTCCTTTTTCATCTTCTTCTCCCTCAATGGGGTGGGCATTTTGCCCCCACATCAAAATGTTTGGAGTTAACACTTGTTCCTCCCCTCCATCGCTGTTAAAGTAGGTTAAGGTCCGGTTGTTCAAATTGTTCTCGACGTCGATAACCACAGCCTCGAGTTGCTCAAAAGTAATGTGTGTCCGGCCCAGTGTCTTGTGAAGGGTTTTCTTCACGTCCTTGATCAACTGTTCATACATGCCTCCCCACCAAGGGGATCTGGATAGGTTGAATCGCCAGTTTATGTCTTGTCTGGCCAGGTAGTCCTGTAACCTTTCGCTCTTCCTGATGTTCTTCATCCAGGTTGCTGTAGACTTGAACACTGAGGCGTTATCTGCTGATATCATGACCTTGGG